>NC_050574.1:322218755-322524028 GCF_011100635.1 Trichosurus vulpecula | reverse complement strand
CTTTTTTGGCTTCACTTTCTTCACTTTAAAAGTGGGGATACCATAATTCGCTTTGCTTATCTCTTATGTGAATCAAATGAGAAAATGTTTTGAAAAATGTGAAGAGGTACATAGGTGGAAGGTATATTATTATTATAATATATATTAATACTACAAGAGAGCTTCTGGAGAGTCCTTGCCATTTAAGAGCATCCCTGAAAAACACTGAAAAACATTGCATTGGAAGTTTCTAAGTCTACTGTAGGAAAAGAAAAATATGCATATCCTTTGTTGCATTAGGAGGAACTTTATAGTTACAACAGAGCTCTAATGTGGCAACCCCATCATCCATCAGGCCTCCAAAGCCAACTTGGGTAATTACAGGCCTACCCTGAATAATGATGTCCTGGCTTCCATTGTCATAAGTATATTCTTCCTGGCCATTTCCACACTATACACTCTGTCCACCATCCCCATCTGTCCACCCCTGTAACCTTGGATTCTGCAATTGGAGAAAAAGGGCAAGTTAATAGGTGAGCTTTTGTCTTATCTTCCCCAGAACCAGGCCTCTGCACCATTTCCTAGTCATCTCAACTTCTCTCCACCCTCACCTGCTTTCCACCTATATATTGCCTTACCCAATTAGAATGTAAATTCCTTGAGATAGAGGGCTATCTTGCTTGCTTGTATTTTTATCCCCAGAGTTTAAGAGTGCCTTGCATGTACAAGTTCTTATTCAATGGTCTAGCTATAGAAAGTTCACTCTAACACTGTTCAATTTACTACTTGAAACATTATTTCTGTGGAATTAATTGCCTCTTATACTATTATATCAGCTAAGGTTTTGTTTTTGGGGACTTAATTAATGAAGGTAAGTAGGATATGACTGAATATCAATGGCAACACATATTTAGCCTTCATTCAGTGTTCGGCACTTTCCTGAACAATGGGGTTTTTGCATAGCCTGACCTGTCGCTTGAGGCTACAACTATGACCAGAAGCTTACTTGCAATCTAGAATATAAGCTTCTTGAGAGCAGGGATTGTTTCACTTTTGTTGTATCCCCCTAAGCTTTGTACAATGTCTGGAATATAGCAGGTCTTTAATGAATGCTCATTGATTCATTGGCTAACCTAAATAAACACAGCATTATAATTGTTGTTATTCAGTCATTTTTCAGTTGAGTCCAACTCTTCATGACCCCATTTGGGGTTTTCTTGGCAAAGATCCTAGAGTGGTTTGCCATTTACTTCTCCAGCTCATTTCACAGATGTGGAAACTGAGGCTAACAGCATTAAGTGAATTTCCCAAGGTCATATAGCTAGTAAGTGTCACGTAGCTAGTAAGTACCCTCAATACCTTCTATCTCTCTCTTTGAAGGGCAGATGCCCTCCTCCAAAGTCTTTATTCATTATCTCTTCATGTCCTGTCTGGCTATAGGACTATACTCTTTGGAGGTTCTCCATCGTACTTTGTGTATTTTTTGTACTTTCTCCTGCCCCACTTCTCAGCTTCATTTCATGTGATTGTCTTCTCCCTTAAGGAGCTCAGAATTGAAGATCCTTGAGGTCTGGCACTGTCTTTATTTTTTGTGTTTGTAACCCCTCAGGGCTTAGCACAGTGCCTAGCTAGTAGGTACTTAATAAATGTTTATTGACTGACTTAACCTTGGTCTTCCTCAGTTTCCTCTTCTGTTAAGTTGGGATAATAACAGCAATTATCTCCTAGATTTGTTGTGAGGATTAAATGAAATAATATTTGTAAAGTATTTTGCAAACCTTGAGGTGCTTATCTATATAAATACCATTATTATCACTATTATTATGTCTGGATAAAAGTGGCCACAGATGTGAGGGAAATTTACAGCATGATATACAAAGATGTTTTAAAGAAACTTAGTATGCCTACCTTGGAGCAAAGATGACAACCGGGGTTTGAACCTATGTAACAGAATCAATAGTTGTGGCAAGGAAATATGCTTTTATTAAGTGCTTAGCATATGCCAATCACTGTACTAAGCCCTGGGGATACAAATATAAGCAAAAAGAAAGACAATCCCTGCCCTCAAGGAGCCTACAATTTAGTGGGGGTTGACAATACCAAAAAGGAAAAGGAAGATATAAAGCAGGAGAGTGGCGAGGGAAGGGGACACCCAGCTGAAGGAGTTGAAATCCAGAAAGTCAGAAGCATAGCTGAGAGGACAGTGAAGGATGGTTGGCATAAATCCCTCTACAAAAAGGCCACAGAAGAAACCTACCCATGAGAGAAGGAGACTGGCATAGCAGAAATGTTCCAGGGCTAGAAGGCTGAAAAGGATAATGGATTGTTCTAGGATGAGGTTGCAGATGAGGCATGGTGTTAAAGTGCAGAAAGTCAGAAGCACAACAGGAAGGGACACTAATTTAGATGGGGAGTTTGAAGTGGGGAGTGGATCTAGTTTGGTATGGAAGATATGTTCAGTTTTGAAAATGTTCAGTTTGAGAGATGATAGATATCTAAGTGTGCACTGGGCATTTGAAGATATTTCATTGCAGCTCTGTGGAAGCATTGAAGCATCACTGCCCTTGATCTGTTCCCCCAGATCAAAACCCTCTAGAAGGAACTGTAATGAAAGAAGGGGACAAAGTATGGTGGAGGTGGAGATGAGAAGGTCACAGGGCTGAGGAATATCCTAGTGTAAGAAAGAAGCTGAGTTATGGTGGCAAAGTCCAGAGAGTCAAGCTTAGCTGGAGAGGGAACAAGGCATGGCTGACCCAAGGCTGTCTATAAAACAAATATTTATCATTACTCCTATTAATAAAATTTATAAGATACTTTACAAAAATTATATCTTTTTATCCTTGTGACAAACCTGGAAGGTATTGCCATTATTATCCCCAACTTGTAAGTGAGGAAACAGAGGCAAAAATAGGTAAAGTGACTTGCCCATAGTCACACAGCTAGGAAGTGTCTAAAGTTGCATTTGAACTCTAGTCTTCCTGGCTCCACACTGAGCACTCTTATTCACTGTGTCACCTAGCTATGAAGTGCTTACAAAGTGTCAGGTACTGAGCTAAGTGCTGAGAGTGCAAAGAAAAGACAAAAACTCTGCTCTTAAGATAAGGGCAGAATGGCAGAAACAACAAATACAAAAATAGGTACATACAAGATACATATGGAGTAGATGGAAAGTAACCTTAGAGGGATAGGCTTTAGCGGTTGCATGTGTGTGTGTGTGGAGCGGGGTGGTGGTGGCAGGGACCAGGAGTGGGGGGGGGCAGACAGAAAAGGACTGAAAGTAGAGAAAGACCACTAATATACTGAGTGCATCTGCTGGGGAGGATGATGGAAAAACATGAAAAAGAATCAGTGCAAAAAAAAAGAGTAGATAAATTGAAACGTCACTTGAGGAAGGAGGGCTCTCTTAGATAAAATTATAGACTAATTAAATATCAAATAACTCATTCCCACATTGGGTATACACTGACTTTATTATATATGGCACATATTTTTTTTTAAATCAAATAAATGAGTCAATATTTTGTTCCCTGATTTTCCTTTTCCCTTCTTTTGACTGTTCTTCTGGACCTAAACAATTTTCCTGGTACGCAGTCCTCCCACATCCACAAGCCATTCTTATGGTCACTCTTCCATCTCTCAATTTAAGCAAATTGCAAAGGCCTCTACCATAAGAAGCTAGATAGTGTACTGGGTAGGGCATTGGAACAAAATCAGGAAGATCCGCGTTCAAATATAGCTTTGGGCACTTACTAAGTGTGTGTCCCTAGACGAGTCACTTAATCTCTACATCCTTTAGTCTCCTCAACTGTGAACTGGGGATCATAATAGCATCTGCCTCTTTGGGGTGTTGTAAGGAACATGTGAGATAAGTGTGAAGTGCTTTGCAAACCTTACAATGCTAGATTGAATGCTGGTTATTCTTATCATATTATTATTTCATTTTCAACAATTCATATTATCTATCATGCAGCTTTTTTACTTTATGGGACTTATGACTCCTTTTGAGACTGGGTTCAGATTCAATGGGAATCTTGAGGGAAATGCACTTGGTGGTAGTATTTGTTTCTGTGTTTGGCAGAATTCCACCTTTAAATATCCACTTCACACAATTCAACCCAACTCATTGAATTTGGTAGTGTCTGTTTTAGGAAAACCTGAAGCAAAACCCATTAAGGATATTTAGCTTCCTTTCACCCATGAGTGGTGAGTATGAGAAAAGGAAAGTGTCTTATCTTACTGTGCCTAGCCTGTCAGGGAAGAAAAAAGATTGTCCATTAGCTCTTCTCTGTTTTCTATTCTGAAACTCTCTGGACAACACTTATGTCATCTGTAAAAAGTGGGTAATGATGAGTGGAGTGCAGAGAATTTAAAACAAACAAACAAAAAGAAATGATAAGACTTGGATTCAGCATCATGCTTTCAGAAGCCATGAAGATTTGTGTTCAGTAAATATCCTAGATACTACCTATGTGACCCTAGAGAAGTCATTTGAGCTATCGGGGCCTCAGTTTCCTTATCAGTGACTTGAGGATGATGGGCCTCTTGGGTCTCTTTCAGGTTTAAATCTGTAATTAATATGATTGTGTACTACACTAAGGAATTCTGTCACTAATATCAATAGATATTAACTGAACCTGTGAAAATTTTAAGGGAATAATGGTCATTAGTTCATTAGTTGATACTCCTGGGAGCTTAAATTTCTTTTCACAGTCTTTTTGTTTATTTTGGGTTCTTTATTAAACATAATAAAGAATTATTCTTAAAAAAAGAATCATGTTTTCAGCTAAGTAAGAGGGTCAGAGATAACTTAAGAATAAAGACTAAGGACTTTCTAGCCAGTACTGGGCCTTACAGTGGCACCAATGGATCTTAGGCCAGGGTTGGCTTCGATATTGTTGCTATTAAAGTTGTTTCCCTAATCCTCAACTCCCTTTAATATCCCATTTTGGTTGTATTATCCCATAATTTATTTTAACGTTTATTCATCATATTCATATAAATAACCTATATCTACTTTAGAAGAGAAATACCACCAGATTCTCATAGCTAATAAAGATCTGAGGTCTCATTTGAACTCAGGTCTTCCTGACTATAGATCCACTGCTCTAACTACTGCACTGCTAGCTGCCACCAAGCTGTTGTGGAGTTAGGAAGACCTAAGTTCAAATTCAGCCTCAGACATTTACTAGCTCTATAACTCTAGACAAATCATTTAACATCTATGCGCCTCAGTTTCCTCATTTGTATAATGAGAGAGTTGAACCCAGTGACTTCAAGGGTTCCTTCCAGCTTTAAATCTATGATCCTATAAGAAACTTAAAGTGCATCAAAAGAAATATATAATATAAATTATAAATATGTTATATGAGGGATATAATATGATAATATCAATTTAGCTATTGTTATTAATATATTAATTATATAATATATATTGTAATAAAATTATATAATTATATACATGCATGAACACATTTGTATAAATGTATGTGTAATCATATATATGCATATACATATGTACATGCATATGTGTGTGTATATATGCGTATATATACATATGTGTGCGTACATATGTATGTATATATGTACATATATACATATATGTACATATATATGTATGTACATATATATGTACATATATACATATGTATGTACATATATATATATATATATATATATATATATATATATATATATATATATATATATATATATATATATATATATATATATACACACACACACACACAAGAAACATGCCAAACAGGCACAAGGTACCCTTTGATGGGAAGGTACCAGGTGGTTAGAGAACTTGAAAAAGCCTCTTGAAGAAGCTAGTCCTTGACCTGAGTCTTGAAGGAAGCTAACGACTTTAAGAGATGAAGGGGAAAAGTGAAAGCATTGAAGACATAGAGAAAGTTAGACCACAGTGTGCTGAAGGGTGAGGGTACATTGCCTTGACTCTTGAGTGCGTGGTAAAGAGTAATGTGTATAGGTGCAAGAGAAGTAAGAAGGAGCCATGTTATGAAGACCGTTTAATGTCAAACAAAGGAGTTTACATTTGATCTTTATATTTAATGCCAGAGGTAATAGGGAGCCACCATGATTATTGAATATTGGGGTGACATGGTCAGATCTGACAAGCCTTCCAACACCTTGACCCTGTGATTTCCCATTCTCCTTAGGTCCACTCACCTTCACCTGTACTCCATATTAAACAATTCACTAGCATGGCTATGCTGTGATAGTGAAATCCCATAGTATGAACATGATGCTTTTTCTCTCATACCATAATCTTCTTGCTATGATGTTTGTAGTCACTCTTTAGATTTGGGTTTGGAAGGCCAGCCTATTAAGGAATAGTTACTTCCTTCTAGGATCTATGTCTAGAATTTTGGTAGGTGCCACCAGTTGAATAGTGATACTTTGGGGTGTGACAATGTGACACTGGTCAAGGCTTTCCCCGGATATGAGTAACAAAAAAGAAACAGGAACAAAGCACAAAATCCAGTTAGTTTTGTTTTTTCTTTAAAAAATAGAAATTATTTCTCAAGGTAGCACAAGATTTTACCTATTGATACACAAATCTGAAGTAACGATTTAAAAGTAAAGGTAAAATTTAGAGTCAGATTTAAAGAACTATCAACACCTTGGTGCAAATCCTATTTCTCATTAAATTTAACACTGTAATTTATTACTACTTAATATAACTCTGGCTATCTTCATTCTGCTTTAAGGAGGACCTTTCTATTTCTCTTATTCTCACATTGGGCATCAAAAAACTTGTCCACAGCAACCTTGCAGCAACAGCTTCCCTCTTTGTGGGTGTTAATTGCCTTGTTGCCAGGACTAATTGAACTAGTGAAAGAACCTTATCTTAGACTATGTTCTGCTAATCTGAGGGACCTAAAGTCCCTGCACTTTCTTTGCACAGGAGAGAGCTACTTTTTCTCCATGCGGCTTTTCTCTGCTCCAAGTGGTTCCTCTCAGCCAGAAAGAGAGATTAAGGAGGCACTCTTGTGTGTGCATCCAGAACTGCATGATTCCCTTATGACAATTTTTTTTGCCAATCAGGAGAGGATTCCTGCTCCACCTGACTTCTTTCTTTCCTGGAGCTAATATCATTCATTAATTACTTAAACTTATGTAGGATGGGACTCTTTCTTATAGCAGACCTCCCTCAATTCCTTTAAAGTCCACCTTCACCAGGTTTATTCAAGGAGATATGCTGTTCTCTTTCTTCTTGGAAAATTTCAAATGCCCTTTTACAGAAGCTCTGGAATCTAGGGTCAGAAGTCCTGGATTTGAATCTTATATTACTGTCATTGACTACTTAAGAGTTTTTGGATAAGTAATTTTCCTGGGCATCAGTTTCCACAACTGGACAAGAAAGGAGTTGATCTTTGTTAATGATTAATTAGTTAATGATTTCTAAGGTCCTTTAAGATGCTAAAATGCTATGAAAAATAACTTTTTAAAACTGATTTATATTAGTTTTTCTCACATTAGCTGAGAAGCTTCTCTCCCCTATGAAGCCGTTTGCTGAGCATTTTCTTTGCTCTCATTGGGACTTCAGATTGCTCTGACTCCTCTAATAATCCTTTAGCCCCTTTCTGGCACTCTACTCCATTAAAAAGTAAGCTCCCTGAGGACTAATCCTGTTTTACTTTTGCCTTTTTATTCCAAGTGTCAAGCACAGTGCCTGAAATACAATAGGTGCTATATTAAGAAATGTGTGTTGAATGCTCTGTTCTCCTGATATCCTGGAATCTATGGTCAGTCTTCACCAATACCCTTGATGCTCTCATTCCCACTTGGTCTTTCAAAGTTTCTGTTGTGCCAGTCCTGGATAGCTTCTAAATATGCTTCCTCCTGGGCCACGTAAGAGATACTAAAGGATTTAGAGCTGAACAATACAACTTCAATATGACTTAACTCTTTCTTGCTATTTTTCATTCAGCTCTCATTTATTCTCTAATGTCCTACCCCAGGAGGTCTCCCAAACTTTTTTAAACTCCTAAACTCCCTTTACACCTTACTGTTAGCAGATGATTTTACCTCCTTTTCAGTCATTTTTCAGTCATGTCCAACTCTTTGTGAGCCCATTTGGGGTTTTCTTAGCAAAGACACTGGAGTAGTTTGCCATTTCCTTCTCCAGCTCATTTTACAGATGAAGAAACTGATAAAATAGGGTGATTTGCCCAGGATTACACAGTGTTTGAGGCCATATTTGAACTCACTCCATGCCTGGCACTTTATCCACTATGCCACCTAGCTGCCCTTTAGCTCCTACTTTATTGATAAAATTAATTTAGTGCCTTTCAATTTAAATGCACCTCTATTGCTACATCCATCTTTTGAGGTCTTTCTAGTCTCAGAAGAATAGTTTTTCTTTTCATATCCAGTCATTACATTTGTTACCTGAATTTTCTCCCCTCTACTTCACTGGAACGTTTCTATTTCCATGATTGATTCTCCATCAAAAAAATCTCTCCCTTCATTGGATCCTTCCTTTCTGCTTTCAAAGAAGTGTAGGTCTCCCCAACTTGAGACCCACAGAGGGAAAGTGATTTGCTCAAATCGCACAGCTAATAAGTATCTGAGGCAAGATTCAAATCCAAGTCTTTTAACTCCAAACCCACTTTTTATTCCAAAGCCTTAGAGACTTGTCTGTAGCACAAATAATTTACTTGTTTCCCTTATGTTCACACGTCTAGCCAGTGGTAGGATTTGAGGCCTGGACTATGGCATTTCTGTGTGTGGTTCTAGTCCAGGAAATTATTCCATGCAATGGAGAAAATGACAAAAAAGGGAAAATAGCAGAGAGACCTAAAGTGGTCTCAGGTTAAAATCAAGCCATATAAGCCTCCTAGACATACAAAAGGACCAACAGAAACAGGGTCAATGTAGCAAAGGAAATGTCATGGAACTCTAAAAAATGTTCATGATGCTTTTTATGATGATTAAGGTTCTGTCCTAAAAAAAACCCATTTTGCTATTCTATAGTTTAAAATGTGCTTTCTGAGGTAATGTATGGTGAATGTAGACTGTTTTTTTGGAGGAAGACTGCAGTAAGAGCCATTAGGCAGTATTTCCTTAGATGACCAATTTAAAATTGATATAATACTGTTGTAGAGCATGTCCTACAAGGAGTCTGTATTGGAGATGGATTTCCTATAAATGGTAAGGACTTCTATATGCTCCTGGTTTGCAGATGACATTAAAATGGTTATATAAATCAGTGCTATACCAATCAAACTACCAAAAAATATTTTACACAGCTGGATAAAATTAAAATAAAATTCATCTGGAAGAACAAAAAGTCCAGAATATCAAGGGAATTAATGAAATGAAATGCTAGGGAAGGTGGCCTAGCCATATCAAATATTAAAATGTACTATAAAACAGCAGTCATCAAAACTACTTGGTACTGGCTAAGAAACACAGTTGTGGATCAGTGGAATAGGTTAGGTACGCAAGATGCAGTAGTCAATGATTATAGCAATCTACTCTTTGATAGACCCAAAGAATACAGCTTCTGGGCTAAGAATTCACTATTTCACAAAAACTGCTGGGAAAATTGGGAAATGGTACGGCAGAAACTGGGCCTAGATCAATATCTTACACCATATACCAAAATAAAGTCAAAATGGATTCATGACTTAGGAATAAAGGCTGATACTATAGGCAATTTGGGAAAGCAAGGAATAGTTTACCTATCAGATTTATGGGAAAGGAAAGAATTCATGACACAACAAGAGATAGAGAGCATTACAAAATGCAAAATGGATAATTTTGATTATGTCAAATTGAAAAGTTTTTGTACAAACAAAGCCAATGCAACCAAGATAAGGAGGGAAGCAGAAAACTGGGAGAAAATCTTTATAACCACTGTCTCTGATAAAGGCCTCATATCTAAAATATACAGGGAACTGAGCCAAATTTATCAGAATGCAAGTCATTCCCCAATTGAGAAATGGTCAAAGGACATGAACAGGCAGTTTTCTGAGGAAGAAATTAAAGATACATATAGCCATATGAAAAAATGCTCCAAATCACTATTGATTAGAGAAATGCAAATCAAAAAAAACTCTGAGGTACCACATCTCTCCTGTCAGCTTGACTAACTTGACAAAACAGTAAAATGACAAATGCTGGAGAGGATTGGGAAAATTGGAATGTTATTTCATTGTTGGTGGAGTTGTGAACTGATCCAGCCATTCTGGAGAGCAATTTGGAACTATGTCCAAAGGGCTACAAAATGTGCATACCCTTTGACCCAGCAATACCACTTCTAGGGCTATATTCCAAAGAGATCATACAAGTGGGAAAGGAACCCATATGTACAAAAATATTTATAGCAGCTCTTTTTGTAGCAGCAAAGAATTGGAAATCAAGGGGATGCCCATCAATTGGGGAATGGCTAAACAAATTGTGGTGTATGAATGTAATAGAATACTATTGTGCTATAATAAATGAGGAGCAGACGGACTTCATTATAACCTGGAATGACTTATATGAACTGATGCTGAGTGAGGGGAGAAGAACCAGGAGATCATTATACATGATTACAGACACATGGTATCTGTAAGGACTAACTTTGATAGACTTGACTTCTCTCATCAATGCAAAAAGCTATGCACATCCAGAGAAAGAATTATGGAGTCTGAATGCAAATTGAGGCAAACTTTTGCTCTCTCATTTTTTTTTCCTTTTCTTTTGGTTTCGTTTCTCCTTTCTCATGATTCATTCCATTGGTTATAATTCTTCATTACAACTGGACTGTTATGTAAATAAGTTCAAGGTGAAGGTATACGCAGAACCTACTTTGGATTACATGCCATCTTGGGGGGTTGGGGGGAGGAATGGGAGGGAAAAAAATTTGTAACCCAAAAACTTGTGGAACTGAATGTTGTAAACTAAAAATTAAAAAAAAAATTAAAAAAAGGAAAAAATGGGTATATAAAATCTGAGAATCCTACAGAAGCTCCTAAATAAGAGCTACCATCACTGAAAAGAGATTTGCCTAGGCAGTTCGGAGGTACAATGGATAGACCACTAGGCCTGTAATCAGGAACACCTGAGTTCAAATCTGCCCCACAGGCACTCACTAGTTGTATGACTTTGTTTGAGTTACAATCATAACCACCAGTTGCTTCTGTTTAGGCTGCTAGGTGGCACAGTGGATAGAGTGCTGGTCCCGGAATCAGGAAGATTCATCTTCCTGAGTTCAAATTTGGCCTTAGACACTTACTAGCTATGTAGCCCTGGGCAAATAACTTAGCACTCTTTGCCTCAGTAAAATGAGTTGGGGAAGGAAATGGCAAACCACTCCAGTATCTCTGCCAAGAAAACCCCAAATGGGGTCACAAACAGTTGTATACGACTGAACAACAGGAGTAAAATGAAGACAATACTAGCACTTATCTCTCTGGGTAGTTGTGAAGATCAAAAGAGATAAAATTAGTAAAGCAATTAGCATAGTGCCTATCACATCATAAGTGCTATGTAAAGCTAGTATTTAATTATTTATTTTTGCCTATCAATGCATATAGGAAAGAAGTAACTACATAAAGAGCCATGGTCGATATTGTAAGATATGGATGGACAAAGACCTTGGACAGACACTTCAGATGAGTGAGGATTAAAGTTAAAATTGTTCAACCTACAATAAAAGAGACTAAGGTAGAGCTCTGAGCCATTGGCACTTTATTAAAGGGTCCATGGTCCCCTCTCATGAAGTGGACCTCAGATCTTCTTCATTATCTGAGATAAGCCATTCTTCCAGCGTCTTATTTTTATGGGGCTTGATATCCAAATATACAAAAGAGGAATGTTGAAATGCAGAATCTCATTGGTTGATAGACCTTGCTTCACAGACCAAAAAATGATGCATCAGCTAGATATGGTATGTCTTTGGTGGGGGGAGGGTGGAAGGGTCTCAGGTTGGGCAAAGCATGGAGCATCTTCACTGACTAAGTGGTCATAAGATGGTCACCTACTTATGTTGGACAAGAGAGAATGGTCTGGAGGTACAAAAATAAGTTGGGGGACTTTCCAAAGCACCAAGGCATCCCACCCATGCTAGGTTTGGACACGAAATTTGAGCAAAACAGGCTAGAGATATCTTTGTCAGCATTCTTCTGGTTGCACAAGTGAGTCTCAAAACTTGGTAAACAAATAGTGAATGTTACATTAAAGTTTGAGGCCCACTATAAAACCTTTCTATCCCTGTATGATATATGTAGAATGTCAAACTGATTAATACTGATTGGAATTGAGTAGGGGTCCAAATGAATTCTTTCTCACAGATGGGCAATGGGGTGTGCTCAGAACTGAGAAGGAAGAGAGCATGTAGGACATGCTCTACAACAGTATTATATCGGTTTTAAATTGGTCATCTAAGGAAATACTGCCTAGTGGCTCTTACTGCAGTCTGCCTCCAAAATAGCAGTCTAAATTTGCCATACATTACCTCAGAAAGCACATTTTAAACTACAGAACAGTAAAATGGGTTTTTTTTAAGACAGAACCTTAATTGTCTTTAAAAACATCATGAACATTTTTTAGAGTTCCAAATGAATTATTTTTCACAAATGGGCAATGAGGCAGGCTCAGAACTGAGAAGGAAGAGGAAAGACTGGATTTAATTTAGAAAATTGTGCGTCGTGTTGAATGATTTAGACAAGAAAAATCCATTAAAATATTAATATTCTTCTGGTAATGCTATATGATGACCAATCATAGGAAACCACAATCTCTGAAGACTCAGAATTGTTTGAAGAGAAATGGAAAGATACATAGTGGGTATCAAACGAGTGTAGCACATTATAAGTGTTGACTTATGAAGTAAAAATAGATGAGATTGGCCAGACATGTAATAGTTAAAATAATTTAAAGATATTTAAAGCTATTTTTAAAGATATATTTGTAGATATTTAAAGATATATTTAAAAATATAAAGATATTTAAGGAAAATTTTTAAAAATATGACTTGCTCATCATAAGGAATTTTCCTGTGCTAATTGTATTGATTCTTTGAAGCAAATCTAGGCATGTTGGATATTTGATTTTGTTCCAAACATGTCTGTAATACACATATACAATTGTAACTCTAATACTTTATAAAATAAGCTTTATTGGTGCCTTTTGGTTTTTGTGCCATAATCACTTCCTGATATGTGACCATGTCATTCATCATGGTCTGGGACTAACGTATTTGGATTGATACAAGCCACCCTCTTTCCCTCTCCCTTCCACCTCAGTAATCCATCCCCACAGATGCCTCTTTCATTGCAAGGGAAATTGTTAAGCAATACCAACAGATACAGTGATGGCATATACTAGTATATGTAGCATTTTGCCCTAGTCTTCCCCCACCTCTCCACAGAGAGGAGGGAAATATGTTTTATCTTTGAATATGTTTTCTTTGAAATATGTTTTATCATGAAATCATGATCTGTCATTGAATTTAATTTGAGTTACATTACTTTTAGTATTGTTTTCATGTACATTATTGTAATCTTTGTGCATATTGTTCTCAGGGTTCTGCTTTCTTTGTTCTGTATCTGTTCATAAAAGCTTATCCACATTTTTCTGAATTTCTCACGTTTGCTGGTTTTTTAACAATGTAACAATAATGTTACACCCTTATATTAAATTTATTCAACTATTCCCCAACTGATTTATTTCTACTTTCTTTCCAGTCTTTTACTACCATGAAAATGTACTATTATGAATATTTTGGTATAGACGGGACCTTTTTTTCTGTCCGACCTCCTTGGGATATAATAATAACAGCTAGCATTTACATAGTATTTTAAGGTTTGCAAAGTGCTTTACAAATAATATCCCTTTCTGTGTTCACAACGAACCTGGGAAGTAAGTTCCATTATTTTGTACATTTTATAGATGAGGAAACTGAGGCAGAGAGATGTTAAATGACTTCCCCAGGGTTACATAGCTAGTAAGTGTCTGAAGATGAATTTGAATTGGACATACTCCCAGTGGTAGAATTGCTAAGTCCAAAGGTATGCTCAGTTTAGTAACTTTTCTTGGGTAATTCTTATTCCTGCCCCCCGCCCCCCAGCCAGAATGCTTAGAGCAATTTGTAGATTTGCTAATGATGTATTACCATGGTCATTTTCCCCATATCCCCTTTGACATTGACTATTTTCATAGGACCATAGGATTAGAGAGTTAAATTAGATCTCCGAGTCCAATGGATGGCAGATATCAGAAGCGGGATTTTCAATCAAGTCTTCTGAATCCAGAGGCAATACTCTTTCCATTGTATCACCCATTCTTTAATCTTTTGTCAGGTAAATCTTCAATTTGTTTTATAGAAACATAGAATGTGAAAGTTAAAAGGAACATCACCATTCATTTACCCCAAATCCCACAGGAAAGGAATCCCCATTACATTACACCCAACAAGCGGTCAGTCAGACACTGCTTGAAGGCCTCCAGAGAAAGGAAATCCAACTGGTCTCAAGGCAGCCCATTTCACTTTTGGATGCTCTAATTGGTAGGAAGTTTTGCTTGTTGTTATTGTTATCCCCGCCCCTCCCCCCAGCCCAGACATCTAGACTAAACTGGTCTCTTTGCAACTTCTGACCACTGTTGTTGGATTTACCCTTTGCTGCCAAACAGAACAAATCTGTTCCCTTCTTCACATGAGAGTCCTTCAGATACTTGAAGACAGATGTCACGTTCCCATTAAATCTTCTTGTCCCTATGTTAAACATGCCCAGTTCCTTCAACCCTTATCCTCATATGACAAAGACTCAATGTTCATCACCATCCTGGTTGCCTTCCTCCAGTTCTTTGTAAACTGCATTGATCTATACCGATCATAATACTCCAAGAGAATTCTGACAAGGACAGAGTACAATGGAACTATTCTCCATTCCTGGGAGCTATGAATTTATTAAAGCAGACCAAGATTACATTAGTTTTTTGGTTGTCACATCACACTAATAGCTCATATTGAGTTGGCAGTTCACTAAAATGCCCAGATCTTTTATTTCTTCAGAATAACTCCTAACCATGCCTCCCCCACCTTACACTTAGAATAGCTGCTAACCATGCCTTCCCCACCGTATACTCATAAAAGTCATTTTTTGGTATGCATGTGAGATTTTACATTAACACTTAGGTAAACTTCAAAACTTCAAAAGTACAAGACAAAAATGGCATAGTTAGATAACAGTTATTCTGAAGTATTGACCCAAATGCCTTTTAAGTTATATAAAAGGTATGAGTCAATTTATATATATTTGTATTATCAAGGATAATTGTGTATAATTTGCCTTTCTCTTCTTATGAGTGATTTGGGGGTTTCAATGGGGCCAAGATTGTCAGAGCCCCCTATCAATTTATGTGTAGCATAACTTTTACTAAACTATAATGAGGGAAAGAAATGGACTTTCACCTGGGGCTCGGCTTCCAGTGTCCTATAAGGGTGTTAATAGAGAAGAAATGATGGCTCACTTCCAGAACTGAAATGGTAGAGATAAATCCCACAATTCCCAAGGTGAGAGCAGCATATCTAATATATACTCACAATATCGTTATACATGTATAAACAAAAGTTTATTAAATTGGCAAGTTAATTAATTATGGTTTGTGTACACTTCTATTCTTGAGAATAATTATGTGTTCAATTAAGGATTTCTGTTTCAATTAGAGTTATTACCACATGAAAACACTTGAGGTGTTTTTCTTCTTATGAAAAGCAGGACTTCTGAAATTCAAGCATACTTGAAAAATAGACTCAGCTTTCATTTACTAGGGAGTTACCACAAAGGGATAAACTCCTCCTTAAATAAACATTCAGTTTTGGTTTGAAAATAGCACATATACTTAATTTCTTTTTCTATTATGCACATTAAACCAAGACTTGACTGTATTTTAAATAATTTTACAGTAATGATTGATATAATATTTATCTCTAGTGTCCTATACTGTTTTATGTAGTGAAATGTATCATCTTCTTGATACCAATATGCTCGAATGTTTCTATGGCAAGTGATAATCAAATTGTATAGGATGTTACTGTCCCAGAAAATATATGGCATAGCTAGATATGAACATATACAACAACTCTCCTCTTCCCCTCAATCTGACCCCTGACACAAATTGACTGAAATCAACATGATTTACTCTAGGAACACCGGGCATATTTATATTAATTCATCTGCATTCTTTTAAATGCTTTACAAAAGGCATATACATTTCTCCCTTGTTTCTTCTTCATTGTCCCCCCCTCTCCTTTAAGTCAACCCATCTTTAACACTATCCACAGTAGGTGTCTAAATTAATAGCTGTTTACCCTTGATGTCAGTGGTAATTGATGGTCAGCTGTTAGGAATAAGTGTGCATTTTATTTGTAAGTAAAGTTCTGGTAGCTTGGGTCAGAGTGGACTGGCAAAAAATGTTTGTGAAGAGCATATTTTTTTCCTAAGATATTTTTAGAGTATTAAAGTATCTGCAAATAGTTTATATCTGCATATATGTATATATATAAAATATTACACTGATGATAAAAGGTACTCCTCTTATTCCATTTCAGCAGCTTAATAGCTTTATCAGACCCACCTTTCAGATATGTGTTAAAAACTGTTTTCAAAAATTAGCTCTTCTACAAAATATTTATTTAATTCAATTTCTTTTTACTTCTACTTCCTCTTATTTTTATTGAACTATAGAGCACAAGCCCACTATAAACTTACTCAGAGTTCTCCTACAGACAGATGCTAATGAGTGCCAAACTAATGATGCAAATATGAGACCGATCACCCAGATGTTTGGAAAGATCTATTAGACTGGTGCTTCATTTGACCTGACGGTTCAGCTTAAAGCAAAGACCTTGGTTCGAGGATTTACTGAAAATCGGTACTCAGGAAGCATGAGTTTTATTGCCATATTGCACAGCAAGCAAAGACAAAAGGATGCGCGTGCGCGCGCACACACACACACATGCACACACATGTACACACACACGCACACTATATGGCAAAACAGACAGAGCGATTTGGCCACACATACCCAGCTAGGGTTACTCGTATGAGGGATCTGAGATGTATTATCACAAAAATCTTGGTGGAGAGTACTTGCTCTGAGTGGGTCTGAACAGGGAAGTTTTACACCTTAAAGATAAGCTTGGATGAAAATTGGTAACCAATTCCAGATATGGGAGGGGACATTCCTAATGAAGCTCAGATGAGGTGAGGAAATTCTCCAAATATCATATTTTGGTGAGTAAGTTTCCTAATTGGGACCAGAAATTGGGTGAACATTTGAGTTGGTAATTGGGGACCCCAGAACTGAGTGTTGGCTTGGAGCTGCTACATCTGTGAACCTCATCTAGTGAGAAGCCCCAATCATTTATATGTTAGAGGAAGGATCAGAATGAGTCAAGACAGTGGAAAAGCACATGACATCTGTCATTGCTTATGTATTTATGGTCAGTAGGATCATTGAGTCTAAATGATTCCATATTGGCATCCTATCATTTATGCTAGCACATCAAACAATGTATTTCAAAAATCACAATTATCACAACTGGCTAAGGCTTTCATTCTCATCTACATATTTGACATTATGTATTCTTAAAAAGAGAATAGGAAGTAGCTATTACATTAAATATACTTTAGCTAGTTTATTTTATATGTTCTTGATCTGTGATTGTACCAGCATAGGGAAATTCTGGTAAGGAAATTATTTTGATTGTTGTAGACCAGCAATTATTCTTAACTTATATTCTTTGTTTTTATTTTTTTTTGGCAGGGCAATTGGGGTTAAGTGACTTGCCCAAGGTCACACAGCTACAACATGTGTCAAGTGTCTGAGGATAGATTTGAACTCACGTCCTCCTGACTCCAGGGCCAGTGCTCTACTCACTGCACCACCTAGCAGCCCCTTTAACTTATATTCTTACAGCATTGCTTAGGAGCACTTAGAGTTTGACTTTCTTACCTATTGTAATAGTTAATATATGCCAGATGTGGGACCTGAACCCAGTCTTCCTGACTCCAAGACTGGCTTTCTATTTGCTATTCTATGTCACCTTTCAACTATTAGACAGGCTAAGGATTAATAGATCAAATTCTAGATAAGGAAACTTCCTCTGCCACTGTAATTAGACACCTACTCTGAAACTGTACTCTTACAGAGTTACTTGGAGCACTGATAAGTTGAGTGACTTGCCCAGGGTCACGTGACCAGTATGTGTCAGAGGTAGGCATTCAATTGAATTCCTCTTGGTTTTGAGGCCACTTCTCCACCCACAACTTAATGCTACAGTACTTAATATCATACAGTACTTAAAACATTAAACATCTAATAGATTGTAAACTTTATGAGGACATGACCATATATTCACCTTTACATTGCCAATGTCTCCCACACAAAAGGTATTTAATAAATACTTGTGAATGGCTGAATGTATAGTCAACCCCTTAAATATATTTAATTAATTGAATTGAATTTTAGGCCAACTGAGCAGTTTCCATTGTCTTATCTTCTTATGACAATAATATAAACAAAGACTTATTTTCAAAGCTGTATCAGAGTGCCTTCAGATTTCCAATTAATGGTCTCAAACTATTTAGCCAGACAGTGAGATGTAAATGTATAAAAACCAATAAACATGCATTATGGAGGATAAAGTGACATTAACTAATAGGGAAGCAAAAAAAAGTTTTAAAATGCACTTTGGGGGATGCTGTCACTGTATAAAATACAGGTATAATTTAATTACTCTTCAGTTTACTTTGGTTTCTGCAATTTTTAAAAAGCCTCCCAGCAGAAATTTATGTTATTGTTAGGAATCCTAGATTAAAAATTCAGTTGTACTACCTTGTATGTGTCATTCTTTTCCTCTTGGTTTTATACACACCCCTATAAAGCATATATCTAGGGCTCATCTATTCAGAGAGCTATCTTTGTATATGTAGATATGTGTATGTACATGCTGGCATTGGTAACTGACTTCAGTGCTACTTTACACCATCACCCCTATTAGGATTATCACAGAGAATTGGAATTCTGGGTAAAAGAAGATCCATTTCTTTTCCAAAGGTTGAGAAAAATGGGTGTCAGAGAGGAGAAGAAGAGAGGAAAATAAAGTGTGTATGTTGGGGGAGGGGAAGGGTAACAAGGGGAGAGAGAGAGAGAGAGAGAGAGAGAGAGAGAGAGAGAGAGAGAGAGAGAGAGAGAATATGAGTGAGTGAGCGTGGAGGGAGGAGGGGAAATGAAAGGATATTATATATTTTTTTGTATCTGTCATTTCCCTGCTATCTCCCATATGACTTCTTAATCCATCAGAATGCTGGGAAGATAATGTTTTGGGCGAAATAACATGAGAGAGAGGATAGACTCCCAAGGACCAATATCTTTATTGCTCGGAGGATAAACGGATTATGTCAGCCATTTTCTGTTGCTGACAGCTTTTCTTATTAACCGATTTTATTTTTTAATCTTCCAGGGAAGAAATATGGTTTTATGTCACAATAAAACGCCGGTCACATCTAATTCTGCCCTCAAACAAACAGATTTCTGAAAGCCTTACAGAGAAATTTGAAATAACTTTAAAGAGGGGGTTTTTGGATAAAGTCTTTATCCAGGGGCTTGTTCAACTGCAGTGTAAAAGGTTTAGAGAGAGAGGAGAGGAGAGGAGAGAGGGAGGGTAGGAGGGAGGGAGGAAGAGAGAGGGGGGGAAAGAGAGGGAGAAGAAAAAAAAAGAACGAAAAGTCCCACATAGTTGTTTTTTTCCCCCTGGTAATCTCTATTAGAAAGAAACTCTTCTATATGGTATACCCAAGGAAATGTAGCTTAGACCAAAGAGGTATACAAACATTAGCAAACATAGCTATTTTTGTGGTTTCCTTTCTGAACTGGGCTTGGAGATGTTTCGGTGACCAGAATGAGAGAGAAACAATCATTGGGAGACCAGCAGCTTCCTTAGCTTGGTTCTTTTAAATGCTTTTTTGGGATTTACCCCCATTTCCTTC
Organism: Trichosurus vulpecula; assembly: GCF_011100635.1. Lineage (NCBI taxonomy): Eukaryota > Metazoa > Chordata > Mammalia > Diprotodontia > Phalangeridae > Trichosurus > Trichosurus vulpecula. The sequence goes on along the minus strand of NC_050574.1, from coordinate 322,504,037 downwards.
AGTTTTTTTTCAGACCTCGATATTCAGTTAATAGGATATCTTATATGTACTGGAGGCAAATCGGTATGAAATCCAATTCTTTTAAATCTCTGGGGACCTGGAAAGGAACATCCCAGGCTTTATGCTATGACCTTCTCTCTCAGGGAATTTTCAATTGCACAAAGCATCTGCATTTTTGTATCAGATTCTACAACTTTTAGACATCTCTTCTCCTGTAACTTAGCTGAGTGTACAGTTTCACATTATAATTTTAGGACCATCCCTAGCACCCCAAAGCATTTAATCTCTGTATGAGGTCCTGTGCAAAGGGTGGTACAAAGCAATCTGAACAAGACATGCTTGTTTCCTGTCTTTCAGGGGCTCAATATCAAAGATTCTTTCATGTGCACCTCTTGCCTCATACTGTTGCCATGTCTATGACAGACACCTAGTTAATTGTTTGATTAACGATGCCAAGTCTTAGTAATGTCATCACACTTACCATTGACCTTATGATGAACTATTCAATCTTTCCCTACAGTCTACTTGCATTCTTATCATTATTATTACTGTTTTGTGAGGAATATAATTTCCAAAAATTTGAGAATTTCCGAAGAACTTCTCTCTGATAGTTAGTGAATTAAAGGCTTTGCCCAGGTATTGTTGAGTGACACTGAGAAACCCCAGCTATTGTAGGCAAATCGAACCAGCAGTTTGCACTGATGAGACTGAGCACTAAGAGAATGAAGCACAAAATGCCATTTTCTTATTGGAGATTTGAAATCCCTAGTAGACTCAGGCCATAACTGAGTTTTTTCTTTCCTTTTATGAAGAACAACCAGATAAAGATGCTCTGAAGGCAATTAGAGATGGAGGCCTGCAGTCTGAAGACAGCCCAGAGCTGTAGAAATAAGCTTGGTACTCATGTGCTTATGCACATAAAGGTAACCTTTAAAACCATAAGATTGACTGAGATTGCCAAGAGAGAAAAAGTAGAGACAGAGGAGAGAAAAAAAAAAGGCTCAGGACAGGGCTTTGGGTAACATTCACTTTAAAGGGATAGTAAAGAGTATTGAAGAAGCAGCAGAAAAAGAGGACCCAGTTAGAGAGGCAAGAGAAGAATGGAGTGTGATTTCTCAGAAACCAAGAGAGAGTAAGTGTCCAGTAGCAAGGGGTGGTTAATAGATTAAAATTATTCATAGAGGTTAATTAGGCTCTTGGACTACAAGAGGTTATTCTATAACCTAGGTCAAATAGCACTACAATCCAGTCACCGGCCGTCAGTTAAGGATCAGAGGCAGGTGAGAGCACATCTTAGGAAATATGCAGGGACAGATGTCATGACAGAGGGTGGTGGACTGTGGGGTTAGTACCAATCCATGGAAGCAAATAGATAGGGCAGGGCTGTAATACAGAGGGAAAGAAAATGAAGGGCCCTGTACTGAGAGAGAATAAGGTAAATGAAGAGGAAAGCAAATCAAGTCAGCTTGGGAACATTCATGGATAGAGATGTAGATGTTTTATAAGGCTGGGGTGTAATGTGTGTGTGTGTGTGTGTGTGTGTGTGTATGTGTGTGTGTGTGTGTGTGTGTGTGTGTGTGTGTGTGTGTGTAAAGGAGTGTAAAAAGCTTGAAATTATGCATGTGTTCCAAACTTCTAGCTAGGAAAGCTGATTTACTAAAGCCAGGTCAGAGGATCTGGCTAAAGGGCTGCTGGTGGTGGGAAGTTTCTTTTACAATCTCCATTGCATACCTTGAATGTCTAAGAATTTAAGGGTCCTTCAGCAGAGAAATAATGTGGGACTTGATAGCCCCTAAAATAAAAGGTCATAAAGCAACCAAATTCTTTTCATTAAATGCCACATACTCCCATCTCCAGAGAAGAAAGAGTCACCTACTTTTGGAAGTCCAATTACTATGTAAATGCTTCTTGCGTGGTTACTTGTTCCTATAAAAAGTCTTTGTTCACTCTTGGAAATAGGTTCGTGGTGAAGCAAAATAGTAGAAAGTCCCAGTTACTTGGCAGTAAGCTTGAAGAGAGTATGAACACATGGTCTAAAATAAGAAATAGATCCATTCAACCTGGGACTAGATTGATGTCTCATCAATTAGTTTTAAGTGTGACAAAAAACTTTGAGGGGTTCCTAGGAGAAATTAGAAATCAGGTACGAAGAGCCAATGGGAATTCCTTCAAGTGATAATTAAAAAAGTGAAATGACAATGTCATCTTAATTGATGAATCTCAGAAATAAGATCTAGGTCCAAGGGTGGCAGATATTTGAGTGTATTGTAAATAGAGAAGAATGTAAAATGCAACTCAAAATATTTTTGAATAATACTTTATTTTTTCCCTACTACGAGTAAAAACAATTTTTAACATTCATTTAAAAAACTTTTGAGTCCCAAATTCTCTCCCTCTCTCCTCTCTCCTTCCCTAAGACAGCAAGCAATTTAATATCAGTTACACCCATGCAATAATGCAAAACATATTTCCATATTAGTCATGTTGTGAAAGAAAACACAGATTTAAAAAACCATGAAAAAAACAAAGTGAAAATAGCATGTTTCAATCTGCATTCAGACTCCATCAGTTCTTTCTCTCTAGATGGATAGCATTTTTCATCATAAATCTTTTGGAATTATTTTGGGTTGTTACATTACTGAGAATAGCTAAGTCATTCACAACAGATCATTGTAAAACTTTGCTGTTACTATGTGCAATGTTCCTCTGGTTCTGCTCACTTCACTTTCCATTCATTCATCTACATCTTTCCAGATTTATAGCCCTTTGACATAGTTCCAAATTGTTCTCCAGAATGGTTGGATCAGTTAACAATCCACCAACAGTGCATCAGTGTCCCAGTTTTCCCATATCCCTTCCAACATTCGTAATTTTTCTTTTCTATCATATTAGCCAAACTGATAGGTGTGAGGTGATACCTCAAAGTTGTTTTAGTGTAATTTCTCTAATCAGTAGTGATTTAGAGCATTTTTTCATATGACCATAGTTAGCTTTGATTTCTTTGCCTGAAAACTATCTGTTCATATCCTTTGACCATTTATCAATTGGGAAATTACTTGTATTCTTATAAATTTGACTCAGTTTTCTACATATTTGAGAAATAGACCTTTATCAAAGACACTTGCTGTAAAATTTTTTCCTACAGCTTTCTACTTTCCTTTTAATCTTGGCTGCATTGATTTTGTTTGTGTAAAACCTTTTTAATTTACTCTAATCAAAATTATTTATTTTATGTCTCATAACACTCTCTATCTCTTGTTTGGTCATAACTTTTTTCCTTTCTCCATAGATATGAGGGGTAAACTATTACTTGCTTTGCTAATTTGTTTATGGCATTCTCCTTTATGTTTGAATCATGTATCCATTTTGACTTTCTCTTCATATACTGTGTAAGATGTTTGTTTATATCTAGTTTCTACCGTACTTTCTTTCAGTTTTCCCAGCAGTTTTTGTCAGATAGTTAGTTCTTGCTCCAAAAGCTTGGGTCTTTGGGTTTATCAAACTCTAAATTACTATGCTTATTTACTACTGGGTATTATGTACCTAATCTATTGCACTGATCTACCACTCTATTTCTTAGCTGGTACAAGATTGTTTTGAGGATTACCACTTTATAATACAGTTTGAGAGCTGGCATGTCTAGACCACCTTCCTCTTGAAATATTCTTACCAACAAATATATAAAAATTATTGAGTACTTTTTATATATGAAGTATTACAGTATGTGTGTGTGCACACACCCATGTGTGTGTGTGTGTGTGTGTGTGTGTGTGTGTGTTGGGCAGAGAGATATGTCAGCCTAAGAACTTTGCTAATAAGCTTACAATGTAGTTGGGGAGATAATATATATTGTCTACATATATAATGTATTTAAACATAAAAGATACTATGGGGTAATTACTAAATGAATAATAAAGATAATATTATAGAACTTGAGGATAGAGAGGGAGGGAGGGAGAGAGAGAGAGAGAGAGAGAGAGAGAGAGAGAGAGAGAGAGAGAGAGAGGGAGAGAGGGAGACAGAGAGTTCTGTACTAGGAGGGACAGGGAAGACTGCTTGGAGGAAGTGAGATTAGAAATGGGTTTTGAAGAATGGATGGAATTCCAATAAGGATAGAAGGCAAATGGTATGAGTAAAGGTATAGATTTGGATGTACTGATGGGACAATGAGCAACTAATGTGATTGGATCAGAGTATTTCTGAAGAGACTAGTGAATGGTAAGACTAAAAAAGTAGGTGGAAGCCAGAATTTGGATTGCCTTGAATACCAAGCTAAGAAGTTTAGACATTGCCCTGCAGACATCATGTGATGTTATCAATATGGTGTTCTAGGAAGATTAATCTACTCTACATCTATACCAGATAAATTTGAAGGAAAAGAAACTTTTATTTTAATGCATAAATCTCTTTGATGAGCTTTGTTTTGGTTCTTAAGAGTTTTCAGTGATCAATTGAAAAAAAAATAAGGTGACATCAGAGGCAGGCCCTGAGAGTGAGATGTGATTTTACTCCTATGAGTAATGTGAAGAATTAGTCTGTATCTGAAGGAACCATTAGAGTAAATTGCCTGGCCATCTCCAGGGTTCTGATAGAATCCTTTTTAATGGGTCAGGGGCAAGAAATATCTAGTTATGCAGACCACACTCACTGTAGTTTTATGTTGTCCAACTTCACATGAAGGTTTGATACTGCTTGGCAGCCCTCTCTTTTTAATAACCTGTTATACTCCTTATAAGAGTTATTTTAAACCTTCTTTCCTTTCAAGCTCCCAATGCCCATTCATATCTGTATAAAATCTCTTCCCTTTGTTAGCATCATCTGAGTGTCATGAGTATTCTTATTTGCAGATGTCATACTTTGAATTTCTCCATAGTTCTCAGGACTTCTCTCTTCATCTTCATGGCCCCACCGTCTTCTAGACTAGAAAATTATCTTCCAGTTGACCTGCTTCAGGACCCCTGCCTTTCTCCCCTACCAGAAATTATCCATTGAGAAAGCTCAGAAGCCTGGTCTAGACTTTTAGGTTCTAGGATGAGCAGCATAGTGGATAGAATGTTGAACATGGAATCATGAAGACCTTAGTTTATATTCCACTAGCTGTGTCTTTTCTGAGCTTTACCTTGTCTGTAAAATAGGAGGATTGAACTTAATGATGTCTAAAATCCCTTCTTGCTCTAAATATATGCTTTTGTGATCCCACGTGGGATATTCATTCATATCAAAACTGCCTTTCTCAGTAACATCCTTAACCCACAAATCCAGTACTCATGAAGTATGAGTACTTCCTTAATTTTTTTGGGGGGGGGAATGGGGAGGATAAGAGTGGGAATTCTGTTATAGGGGCTAAGTGATCATGATCACTTTAATCACTTAAGAAAGCAAGATATGTGCTGAATAAAGTAAAAAAAAATCAAAATGAACAAAATAGAAGGAAAGAAAAAATTCTAAACAAAAACTTAACAGAAAACACAGCAGACTAAGTAAATTAAGAAATTTAATAATACAATTATATGTTATGTAGGAAACAATGGACTTAAAGGATAGGATAAGAAAATTTGAGAAAAAAATAATACTAGAGCTACACCTGGGTCTCTGTAAATGAAATTTGGTCAACTATAAGGGGTCTTAAATAGTTGAAGTTTTTAACAGGAAGAAATAAGAAGTGAAATTATAACTCTTTAGAAGTTTTAAACTAGATATTCTGAAAAAGTAAACCGCAAATACAGAATGCAAAAAAGATTTAACACAACAAGAACTTTGACAGTAAAGTCAAAAGATAGCAAAATTGGAAGAAAATTTAAGATTTTCAAAAGCAAAAGTGAGACAATCTGAAAATTATTGGGCTCCCAGAAAAATATGATAAAACAAAAATCTTAAATATTATGCTTCAGAAACAACACAAGAAAATTGTCTAGAAATATTAGAATAGGGTAGAGATAAACAGAATTCACAAGATGATCACAGAGAAGAATCCCACACCCAATGCACCCAGAAATGTAGTCACTGATTTTCAGCTTTTCATGTTCCATATTCAAGAAGTGAAGAGGAGGCTTTTTCTAAATTATTGGAAATTATTCTGAATCATGCAAGGTGATTATTTTTTAAATTTTTGTTGGCAATTTGAAATTATTTCCAAAATTTCCTGTTCTTTGAACTCTTATAAATTAAGGAGTTAGCTGTTTGCCATCTATATTTGCATTTCTTCTCTATATACCTTGGGTATCAGACTTATCAGAGATATCAACCCCCCAATTTGACAGTTCCTACTTTTATTCTATCTACATATATTTATTTCAGAAACTTTTAAATTTTATGTAACTGAAATTATTCATGTTACTATTTATGACTCTACCTATGCCTTATTTTCTTTAAATAATTTCCTCCTATTTATACCTATGAGTAACACTGTCCATTCTTTTTATTTTTAAAACTACATGATCTTTTCATATTTAAGCCACATATCCATTTGGAATATATTTTTGTATGTAAGATAAGATGATAAGCAAAACTCATATTCTGCCAAACTTCTTTTCAGTTTTCTCATTTGTTCTTGTTGAACAGGGAATCTTTTCAGCTATAATTTATGCTGTTTTGTATACCAAATAGATTATACAACATCCATTTGTTTCTTAGTCTTGCTTATGCAGTCTATTCCACTGATCTACTTTTCTATTTCTTAACTACTACCAAATGGTTTTGATGATAACTATTTTAAATTTTAGTGTGAGGACTAGAAAATTTGATATCTCTTTCATTTCTACTTCTAAAGAAGATTTCTTTTGAAAAATTTTTTTTTGAAATGACTTTTGATATTATTTTTCTTGCTCTATAAAATAACCCTTCTCTAATGACCAATATACCTTTACATTTGTAAATTAATTTAGATAGTATCATTATATTCAGTACAATGAAAACATAACAATGAGTAGTGAATATCTTTCTACTTCTTTAAATCTTTTATTAGTTTTTTAAAGACTGCTTTATCACTGTATTTATACTTATATCTTTGTTGTAGGTAGCTTGATTCCCAGATACATGAAGCATTTTATAGTTACTTTCAAATATTTCTTTCAATTATTTTCGACTGCTTTCTGTTTATACTACTATAAATCTCATTATTGGGGGATTTGCATTATATATGCTATTTTATTAAAGCTAATGATTGCCTCGATTAGTTTCTTTACTTATTCGCTAATGCTCTTTAATTAAGCCATTGGTTACTCTGCTGATAAGGATAATTTTGCCTCTTTTTTGGGGGGTATAACTTTAGTTTCTTGCTCTTATGTTATTGCTGTCACTAGAATTTCTAGAAGCTTGTCAAATAAAAGGTTTGGGAAGAGGCATCCTTAACCTATGTATTTATTTGGAAATTTTCAGATATCGATCACTCACTATGATGAAGAAGATCTCTCAAGTTTCCCATGATAGCAAAGATCCTTTTTTTTCTTTTTTTTCTTTCACATTACACCATTTATTAATCTATGCTCCAACCAGACCGGACTTCTAATTCTTGTCTCAAGTGGTCATTCAGTGGTCTTCTGTGGTTGGAAGGTGCTTCCTTTTCCCCCTTGCCTTTCACTATCGTTTTTAAAAATCATTATTTATTTAATATTTTTAGTTTTCAGCATTAATTTTCACAAGAGTTTGAATTACAAATTTTCTCCCCATTTCTACCCTCCTGCCCACTCCAAGATGGCATACATTCTGAGTGCCCTGTTCCCCAGTCAACCCTCCCTTCTGTCACCCCCCCCATCCCCTTTTCCCTTACTTTCTTGTAGGGCAAGATAGATATTTATGCCCCATTGCCTGTATATCTTATTTTCTAGTTGCATGCAAAAACTTTTTTTGAACATCTGTTTTTAAAACTTTGAGTTCTAAATTCTCTCCCCTCTTCCCTCCCCCACCCTCCCTAAAAAGGCAAGCAATTCAACATAGGCCACATGTGTATCATTATGCAAAACCCTTCCACAATACTCAGGTTGTGAAAGACTAACTATATTTTGCTCCTTCCTATCCTATTCCCCTTTATCCAATTTTCTCCCTTGACACTGTCCCTTTTCAAGAGTGTTTGCTTTTGATTACCCCCTCCCCCTATCTGCCCTACCTTTTATTGTCCCCTCTTTTTTATCGTCTTCCTCCTTCTTTCCTGTGGGGTAGGATACCCAATTGAGTGTGTATGTTATTCCCTCTTCAGGTCAAATCTGATGAGAGCAAGATTCACTCATTCCTCCTCATCTGCCCCCTCTTCCCTCCCAACAGAACTGCTTTTTCTTGCCACTTTTATGCAAGATAATTTACCCCATTCTATCTCTCCCTTTCTCCCTCTCTCAATATATTCCTCTCTTATCCCTTAATTTGATTTTTTTTAGATATCATCCCTTCATATTCGACTCACCCTATACACTCTGTCTCTCTATATAGGTATATTCCCTTCAGCTACCCTAATACTGAGGTCTCATGAATTATACACATCATCTTTCCATGTAGGAATGTAAACAAAACAGTTCAACTTTAGCAAGTCCCTTGCAATTTCTTTTTCTTGTTCTTTTTCTTGGTTACCTTTTCATGCTTCTCTTGATTTTTGTGTTTGAAAGTCAAATTTTCTATTCAGCTCTGGTCTTTCCACTGAGAAAGCTTGAAAGTCCTCTATTTTATTGAAAATCCATATTTTGCCTTGGAGCATGATACTCAGTTTTGCTGGGTAGGTGATTCTTGGTTTTAATCCTAGCTCCATTGACCTCTGGACTATCATATTCCAAGCCCTTCGGTTCCTTAATGTAGAAGCTGCTAGATCTTGTGTTATCCTGATTGTGTTTCCACAATACTCAAATTGTTTCTTTCTGTCTGCTTGAAGTATTTTCTTCTTGATCTGGGAGCTCTGGAATTTGGTGACAATATTCCTAGGAGTTTTCTTTTTGGGATCTTTTTCAGGTGGTGATCAGTGAATTCTTTCAATTTCTATTTTGCCCTGTGGCTCTAGAATATCAGGGCAGTTCTCCTTGATAATTTCTTGAAAGATGATATCTAGGCTCTTTTTTTGATCATGGCTTTCAGGTAGTCCAATAAATTTTAAATTATCTCTCCTGGATCTGTTTTCCAGGTCAGTGGTTTATTTCCATGAGATATTTCACATTGGATTCCATTTTTTCATTCTTTTGGTTCTGTTTTATAATATCTTGATCTCTCATAAAGTCACTAACTTCCACTTGCTTCAGCCTAATTTTAAGGTAGTATTTTCTTCAGTGGTCTTTTGGACCTCCTTTTCCATTTGGCTAATTCTGCCTTGCAAGGCATTCTTCTCCTCATTGGCTTTTTGGAGCTCTTTTGCCATTTGAGTTAGTCTATTTTTTAAGGCGTTATTTTCTTCGGTATTTTTGGATCTCCTTTAGTCAGTCACTGACTTGTTTTTCATGGTTTTCTTGCATCCTTCGCATTTCTCTTCCCAATTTTTCCTCTACTTCTCTAACTTGCTTTTCCAAATCCTTTTTGAGCTCTTCCATAGCCTGAGACCAGTTCATGCTTTTCTTGGAGGCTTTTGATGTAGGCTCTTTGACTTTGTTGACTTCTTCTGGCTGTATGTTTTGGTCTTCTTTGTCACCAAATAAAGATTGCAAAGTCTGAGACTGAATCTTAGTGCATTTTTGCTGCCTGGCCATGTTCCCAGCCAACTTACATGACCCTTGAGTTTTTCAGCAGGGCATGGCAGCTTGTAGAGTAAAGAGTACTTTGTTCCAAGCTTGAGGGGATGCACCATTGATTTCAGAGCTATTTCTATACACCCAGCTCTGCCACCCCAGCACTCCTCCTTTTCCAAGAACCACCAACCTGGACCTGATTCAGATCTTCAGCAGGCTCTGCACTCCTGCTCTGATCCACCACTTAATTCCTCCCACCATGTGGGCCTGGGGCCAGAAGCAACTGCAGCTGTAGTTTTTTAGCTGCACCACCCCTGCTGTCCCCGGGGCAATGGCCGAACTGTGAAATCTTTTCACTCTGTCCCCCTGCAGCTTTTCCCACTAACTCACTCTGTTGCCTTTGGTGTTTGTGGGTTGGGAAGTCTGGTAACTGCCACAGCTCACTGATTCAGGGTGCTAGGGCCTGTTCTGCCTGGCTCCAGGTCTGGGTGGTCCTGCCATTGCCCATGCTGGGCTCTGCTTGACTCTGCTCCCAGCTCTGTGCATGATAGACCTCATCCAGTCATCATCCAGGCTGTCCTGGGCTGGATCCCTGCTTCCCTCTGCTATTTTGTGGGTTCTGCAGTTCTCGAATTTGTTCAGAGCTATTTTTATAGGTTTTTGGAGGGACCTGGCAGGGGAGCTCACACAGGACCCTGCTTTCCAGACACCATCTTGGCTCTGCCCCCCATTCAACTTCGGAAATACTTTTATTTGTTTCTTATTATCTTGCTCCCTGTCTAAAGTCTCCCTCTTATGCCTACAAGTCATAGGATACTAACCCTGGACTTTTCAAGACTATGTCTGGGGAGCACAATGTCAGGAATATCCTAATTTCTTGAAGTTTTCCCCTAGAATGCATAGAGTAAGAAGTGTGTATGTATGTTTGTGTATTATATACATGTATGCATGAATATATGAATATCTCACTTCTCTAGAATCCTTAGCTACCATTTAATACCTGATTAGATATAAAATTGCCTTCTCTTTGGATTCAGGGTTATGATCCAGTTTTATCAGAATAAAGTTTTAAAATTATATTTTAGCAGGTCATGCAAAATTTTCAAATCCCCACAAATCCACAAACATGTATGTACAAGGAAACAGTCTTTTCTCCATCCTACATTTTATTTTATTACCTCTTGTTGAGTGGTTTCCTTTGCTGAGGGGTTTTACTATGTCCCTTACTGGCTGCTCATGATAATTGCAACTCTACTGTCTCCCAATCAGCAAGTGTTTATTAGGGACCTACTAGGTGTCAGGCTCCAGATCCTAGTACTAGATCCTGGGTGCACAAAAACAAAAATGACAAAATCCAGGTGCCAAGTAGCTAGTATTTTAATGGGGGAAACTACATGCACATATATGAATATATATGCACATACATACATACCACACACATATATGTGTATATATATGTATATATGCACATACATTTATGAGTGTGTTTCTGCTATATTCAAACTGAGTACAAAGTAATTTCATCCAGGAGGCAATTGGAACTGGGAGAGTAAAGAAATGTCTAGTGCTTTGAAGAAAGCTGGTGAGAGATGAGGGCTGTCATTTTTAAAGTTTAACTTTTCTCACTTATGTGCCTAATTAGAAGTTATAATATGAAAAATGACAGAAAATTTAAACCTGCCAATTCCTTTATAGTCCTTAAATGCTCTAGTGAACTTCTGGAACCTGTAACAACAACAACAATAATAAATAGCTTGCATTTAAGTAGAGCTCTAACAATTTGAAAAGTGCTTTACAAATGTTATCTCATTTTATCCTCTGTAGTAGCAATTTAGATTTGAAGATCTTTCCCACTCATTAATAGGTCATGTGACCTGCTTACATCACAGGAAGCCTAAGTCACACATGGTAGGAGGAGCTTCCTGACAGGAAAAGGAAGTTAAGTCACAGGAAATGCAGAAAAAGAGAGAGCAGTTATGACTGCTAATGACTGCTAATAGCCATCCTCAAGATGGTTAGAACTGAACAGGCTGGCTTGGCTGTATTGTGAGTTGTTTTGGGGAAGACCCCAGCAAGGGGTCAGAGAGGTTTTGGGATGATGAGGCTCCAGGTTGTCATATGGTGTTTTAAGTTCCTTGCTGTTATGATGAAGTGGGCTGACTGGATGTGGGAACTGAACATTTGTTATGGGATATGGTTTTCTGGTGTCTGAATAAATGTTGCGATACAGAACTATATAGGCATAGTCATGATTAGCTTTGATGTTGTGTTTATTACCTTACTGATACATCCTCACAAAAACCTTGGAATGTAGGTGTTATTTTTATCCCAATTTTACAGATAAGGAAACTGACGTAGACAGAGATTAAATGACTCATCCACAGTCACACAGGTAGCATTCAAATGAGGTCTTATTTCAAATCATTCTATCCATTGTGTTTGAAAATAAACAATGAGATTGTATTTCAGCTCTATACCTTGAAAAATTGTGGAATACTATGATAAAGAGTTTTTTTTAATAAGCTAAACATCTTCAAGACCTTCTAATATTGATGATGAGGATGATGAAATATGACTAAGCATGGTGCTTTTCAAAATCAGTAGTACTTTAAACCCCATATCAGGTTCAGGTTCTGAATATTTGTACCCCAGTATCTTGTAAATTCATAGCTTCCCCAAACCACTAGTCTGACAACATTTTCTTTGTCTGACTACATTTACATTGGGCTGAATTCTATTTTCAAAACTTTCACCTGTTTTTCCAAGAGCCAGACAGGTAGAGTAGGAAGAATTTTGATTCAGAAGGATTTGGTTCTTCCTGGCTCTACCATACTGGGTAAGTCATTAAATATTCAGATCTTCACCCTCCTCTTCTATAAAATGGGTTTAATAATATTGATACTATCTACTTCAGAAGGCTCTTATGAGGACAGTTTGGTGTAAATGAACAGCACACGAGTATAAGTTGCTATTTTCCCTTCCCTAAAGTCCTTCTCTGATGCTTCATCAAGACATGGAGTTAAACTTGAGACCATGTCAAAGCAACATAAGCTCTGGCAGGTCCTAGGAAGCAGAAAAATCTTTATGGAGCACAATGATGGACTGCATGCTTGTTGTTTGAACATTACTTTAGCTTGACATGAAGAAGCTCAACACCAGAATGTTAGGACATGAAGAAGAATTTTTTTTCTTCTTTGGTCAAATTAAATTGTGAAGACCACTTACTGAGACATAGAGGGCTTGCAGTCTTATTAGCACATGGATTGGCCAAATGGACAAAATCACAAATCCTTTGAGATAGTTTCTCTCTCTCTCCTTCAGTGTTTTAAAGGTTACAAAGTTCTTAATATACATTGTCTCAATTGATTCTCGTGACTCTATAAAGTAAGTAGTGCAGGAAGTATTATCTCCATTGTAGAGATGCAAGGAAAGTTTTCTTTGGGTTCTTTAAATAGATATACAACTATTACAATAAAAGTATTTCTATTATTTAAGCCTAATTGGCTGTACTGTGTGTGTGTGTGTGTGTTTATTTTTATACTTTAATGATTCTAAGATCTTGCCAGTGTGGTTTCTTGATCCAACAATTCAGGTGAGCTCCTCACACCCACGTGTTTCTACTGTAGTGCATTCATTCATGTCTTTCCAGAAATCCCCAATAGAGGGTCTGTCCAGTCCTCTTTTTTTATTTAATATAAACATAAAATATTCATGTAATATAAATGTAAATGTATAAATATTGTTATTGTTCAATGTTATAAATGTCATATATATGTAATATGAATGTTACATTATTAAAATAATAGTATTTACAATATTATCCATAATTAGCTGTTCATACAGTAACAATTTTCATTCATTTCAAATAGTTTAAAGCAAGATTTAAAGACCTGAAATTCCTGAGCACGTATTCTCTTTCTTTGCCTTCAGCCATATGATCAGTTACATTGAATAAAAAGCATATTTTATTGCCCAGACTCAAGTTTTATCTTCAACTTATTTTTCTGAGGTCCAGATGGTTCCTGGATATGGTATCCTTAGTGGGTAGCAAGGCTTTTAAATTTGGAGAGACTAAAGCGCGGTTTTTTTTTTTAACATGGGTAGGTAAATTGCCCTAATTAGCTTGCTTAGGCTACGTGAGTAAAGAAATTGAAGCTTCTTCTGCTCTACAATTAAGTCTTTTAAAAATATTCATACTTGTGTCTGTATCCAAAATGAAAGGCATAATGACGATAATAATAAAATAAGAACAAAAATCATACCATCCCTTGTGTGTCCTATAAGCTTATGGAGTAGTACTGATGGTGCTTTCAGTGAGACTATTAGAAATAAGCCTAGATCCTAAAAATTTTATTCAACTCTAACAAGCAATGACTCTATTCATCCAAGTAGTGGAACATTTAATATAAAGGAATACTAGTAAGATATAAACTTGTCCCAAAATTATTTCTATCTGAACTACATAGAAAAGATGAAAAGAATGAGATAACAACAATAATACCTAATATTTATGTAGCACTTAAAAGTTTGCCAAATCTTTGTCCACAGCAGACCATTTAAGCCCTAGAAAATTCTGTTTGCTCATAACTTCTGCATTTTTCTTTCACCTTGTGACCCTTAACTTCCAATTAAGATAATGATTATGTGGGTAACTAAATTACTAGTTTAACTAGGTCTTATTCCCTATACTTCTAAATTGTTTAATCCACTCCACTTATCCCTTCTTTCTAATAATGAATGCTTAATTAACACTGAATGATCTTCTTGCTAATTTGAAGTCCTCCTTTTTAATAATGAATATATAATTAAAAATGAATCATCTTCTTGCTAATTTGAAGCCTGAAAATTTTGCCATTTTGGAGTCCTTTTCAAAAGGCTAAACTTTCTCCACTTATGAGCATAATATATTTGAACAGAACATAGCCACCAAAATAGTTTTTTTGTAGTAGTAGTTTTAAAAGAATAAAGATTCAAAAGGGAACTAAATTACCAGCCAAGAACAACAGAATAACAATGAATAAATTAGTTAATGAAGGTTCTGTTTGCACTTCTGTTGATAAAACTAAGAATTTTTCTTGACAAAAATCTTCAGCTTTCATTAAAGCAATTGCCTTCCCCAAATGAGTGATAATGGATTAATAATTGTATAAATCTTGTATTGCCCAGCAGAAATCAAAACAAAAATCCTATCACTTATTCTTCAAAGTAGAATAGAAGTACACATAGAACCCTGATTTGTTTATTTTCTAATTGTTCTTCATTGCTATAGGAATTATAGCATGATAGGGATATAGTATTTAATGCTGGAAGGATCTTAGAGATCATTTCATCCTACCCCTTAATTTTGCAATTAAGGAAATGAAAGCCCAGTAAACTGAGGCAAGATAAGAGACTTGTTCCCAGTCATATAAGTGGTAAGTAGCAGAGCAAGGGTTTAAATCTAAGATCTTTTATTTAGCCTGTTAGCCTGTGCAGTCTTTATTTGTAGCATTACACATACACACACAGAGATATCTATATATATATATATATGTATATATATATATATATATATGTACACACACACATAGATATATACATATATGCATGATATATACACACATATATGTGGGTATGTATATACATTTTATATATAAATTTTTCACACATACACAGATATATGTGTAAGTATATATTTTATGTATAACTTTTTCTTTTTTACTGTGCTGTGCTCTGACAACATTTTCACACAGACACGCATATGTATGTATATATATATACACACATGACGACTTTATGTGTATATATGTGTTTTTGTTGTTTATTTTTAAACTATGTTGAGTTGCTACAGGGATTGGTGTTCTATCTGATCTTTTTTAACATCTTCTTGAGTTGTCTGGAATAGAGAATAAACAGCATATTAATAAAATTCATAAAGGAGACCAAATTGGATTTTTTAGAGACAGCACTGGGTACTGAAAAGTAATCAGAAGGGTTTTAAAGAGGTTCGAAATGTTGTGTGTGCTAAATGTAATTTGTTGTGCACCTTCATCATCCACTATCTCCCTTGCTTCCTACCTCCTGCAATCTAAGCTTTCCATCCAGAAGAGGATTCTTGGTCCTGTCCATTAGAAAAGCCATACTAGGCAGGCACATTAACGAATTCTAGCCACCCTTTCTAGTGCTAAAAATTCTTTGTTGAATTGGTCATGTACTTATAGAACGAAGCTCGCCTTACCAGCATTCTGTAGAGAATGGAGTGGAAAGGATTTGCTCAGGGAATTCTGATGATGTTCTCTACTGTCAGTGACTTCCATTACTCAGGCCTGGAAAGCAGGGCCAACATTGTGAGGAGATGGATTAGCCAGCTGCTTACCTGCTATGATTGAGGGGTGGCAAAAAGGCCCTGGACCCAAGGTACCTCCCTTATTCAAATGCCAAAGTACCTGAAACTTCTGCATTAGGAAGAATCATTGCCTTCTCCAAGCTTCTCTCTTTCCTGAATAAATGATAATTTTCTTAGTCTGATTCAGTTTCTTTGGTGAGCTTGGTCATCTTGGGAAATATGAAATCCCTGAATAAGGGAAAGACGAAGGGAGAAAAGGACTTAGGGAAGGAAGAAATACACATATAAAGGGGATATGTGAGGAGGAAGTATGTAGAAAAAGGTGTCTTCTTCACAATTCTATCGAAGGCCAGCTATCACAGAGTATATACAAATTATGGAAATCCATAGATTAGACCCTAAGTTCGTTCGGAGAGATGTCTTCAACTTCTTCCAGGAAACTTTATTTTCTTTTTTTTAATCAGAGGTGACAAGAAATCATTTCACTATTTACATGCTTCACATTCTTTCCATATCACAGTTCAATCTTTTGAGGGGCTGGTAAAGATTAGCAAAATGTTTTGTGGGGTAATGGAAAGGGCACTGGTCTGGGAGTCAGAAGACCTCAGCTTAAGTTCTGGCTAATATGGCCAAATCTCTCTCTTCCCTGCTCTGGACCTCAGTCTTCTTGGCTGTAAAACAGAAAAAAAAATGATACTTCCTCTTACTCCCATTGTTGCTGTGAGGATTACATGAGATAATGAATTTGATGGACTTTTTAGTCACAGACTCCTATTCAGATGTATTCTGTTCCTAAAGACAAATACAGAGGTGTAAGTATTCTCAATAATCCTTTCCTGAATAGTTAAGAGATTGTATCCCTGTTATCTACTTAAGTGCCATGTTTAGTAGTGATGTTGAGGAGGTCCAGCAGTGGGTTCCCTAAGTGCTTCATCTCATTGCACAAATCATCCCCTCCTGCAGTAGTACTGATATCACCTCTCTGATGTCATGGTCCTCTTCGAGAACAAAGGACAAACAACAATTAGTAAGCTTCATTTTATGCAATGAGTGGATGTATTTTGGAAAATTACACATCCAGTTTTTGAAAAGTAGTTTACATTTCCAGAATGCCAAAGAGGGGACTACCTCTTTAATATTTAAATTAAATGTATAGGAAAGAATTTTACAAAGTGAAAAATGTTGGATTTCTTTTTCCTTTTTGGAGAGAAGTTAAAACCTCCAGTTAATTCTTCTTCTGATATTTGTTACCTTCACTCCCACATATGTGCTGCTGAACTTAGGTGGAGAACTCATGCAACTGTTCTGACTGGGTCCACTACAAATTTATGTTATACAACCTCAACCGAGGTCTCAGTGCTTCTAGGCAACCCTACTATCCCTCCCTTATTAACTCAGTATCCCACTCTCAGTAATGACTCTTGCAAATCTTACTATCCCATTGCTTCCCCTCCCCAACCCTCTTTCAGCTGAGAACTTTGTCTCACATTTTACAGAAAAAAATAAGGCTCCTGCCCACTTCTCCCCTCTTTCTCATTTCCTACCCCTCAGGTGCTTTCTGCCACTTTTTCCTGTTTTACTCCTGTTTCACATCATGAAGTGACTTTATTCCTTATCAAGGCTAATCCCTCTACTTGTTTAAGTGATCCCATTCCATCCCATCTCCTCCAAATAGATTGCTTCCTCTCTTATTTCTACTCTTTTATTTATTTTTAATCCTTCTCTCTTTACTGGCTCATTTCTTATTGCCAACAAACTTGCCCATGTTTTCCCCATCCTGCAAAAATCTTTACTTGATCCTTCCATCTCTGCTAATTATTATGATAGATCTCTTCTACCCCTTAAAGCTAGACTTCTTAAAAAAGCCATTTACAGTAGGCATCTCCAATTTCTTTCCTCTCACTCTTTTTTTAAAATCCCATACAGTCTGGCTGCTGACTTTATCATTTCACCAATATTTCTCTCTCCAAATTAACTGATGACCTCTTGATGGCCAAATCCAATGATATTTTCTCAATATGTATTCTCCTTGACCTCTCTGAAGACTTTGACACTGTTGATCACTCTGTTGTCCTTAAAACTCTCTTCTCTCCAGGTTTTTGGGACATCACTCTCTCCTGGTTCTCCTCCTGACCGTCTTTTCTTTCTCTGTCTCCTCTGTTGAGTCCTCCTCTAACTGTAGGTGTCCCTCAAGGTTCTGCTCTGGACCCTCTTCTCTTTTCCCTCTATATTACTTCACTTGATGATCTTATGAGGTCACATAGATTTAATTATCATCTCTATGCTGATCATTCTCAAATCTCCCTATCTTGCTGCAATCTCTCTGTTGACCTCCAGTCTCATGCCTTTAACTGATTTTAGATGCCTTGAACTGGAGGGAGTAGACATGTTAAACTTGAAATATCCAAAATGGAACTCATTATCTTTTCCCCTAAACCCTCCCCTGTTCTTACTTTCCCTATTACTTTTAAGGACAACCCCATCCTCCCAATCCCTCAGCTTCACTACCTAGGAGTCATCCTGGATTCCTCACTATCTCTCACTCCTCCTATCCAATCTGTTACCAAGGCCTGTTGATTTTTCCTTCGTACCATTTCTCAAATGTGCCCCTTTCTTTCTGACACCACCACCACTCTACTGCAGATCCTCCTTACCTAATATCTAAATTATTGCAATAGCTGGTTGGTGAGTCTTCCTGTTTCAAGTCTCTTCCCAATCCAATTCATCCTCCAGTCAGCCACTAAAATGGTTTTCAATCATGTTATCCCTTTACCATTAAACTCCAGTGGCTTCCTATTACTTCTAGGAGCAAATATAATTCTGTTTGGCATTCAGAGCTCTTCCTAACCTATCCCCCTCCTATCTTTCCAGTTTTTACTCTCTGATCCAGTGACACTGGCCACCTGACTATTCCACAAACAAGATACTTCCTGTCATGACTCCAGGCATTTTCTCTGGCTGTCCCTCGTGTGTGGAACACTCTTCCTCCTTAGTTCGGAGTATTGGCCTAGTTGTCTTCCTTTTATGTCCTAACTAAAATCTTATATTCTGTAGGCAGTCTTCCTCAAGCACTCTTAATTCCAATGCCTTTTTTCTGTTAATTATTCCCTATTTATCCTAGCTTGCTTTGTATATATTTGTTTGCATCTTGTCTCCCCCACTAGATAAGGGCAGGAACTTTCTTTTGCCTCACTTTGTATCCTCAGTACTTGACACAGTGCCTGGCACATAGTAAGCACTTAATAAATGTTTATTGATTAATTGATACTACATTATGACATGATAGTGACCCTTAAATCTTGAAAACTATGTCTCTGGAGCATGATTTGGTTGGTCCCCACCAGGCTAGGAAAGCTGCAAGGATAGAACTATACATTAAGCTGTAAGGATAGAACTATACATTCATTTTCTGAGGACCAGTTTACCAAAGTTTTTAAAGGCATATCATCTGAAGGTTGACCACCAGGTGATGTATCTATATCTCTGATAAGTGAATTAGATAGATATAGATACAAGTGTGTATATGTATGAAAGCTAGAGATGGATATGTGTATATATACATACATACACATATATGCACATACATGTATTTGGGTGTATTTTAGCTACAGCAACTCCTCTGTAAAAGGGTTGTGAATTGCATTGATGGAGAGAGTATTTTAAAAGAAATATATACCTGTTCCATACTCATTCCTATATAAAGAGTGTTGCTGAGCAAAAACATTGGACAAATTAATATTTTTGTGCCTACTGTGTGCTGAGCATGCTAGTAGGCACTGGAAGAACCTACCGACCTTAAATAAGACATGGACCCTGTCACAAATAGTCTTAGAATTTTGTATCTGGTGTCCTCTCAACTCCCTTTGCAATGGCCTTCTCCTGTTGGCTTGTAACTCTTTCTTGTTCCCATCCCCTGTCCAGATAATAATCCTGGGTCCTTTTCTCAAAGGAATCTTGCTCTCAAACACTAAACTGTTAGTTGGAATATGTGGGGGGTATTCACATTTTTGTTGTAGATTTTTGAAGGCTAGAACATTTTCAGCAGCCAAAGGAAAGAATCTGTAATGGTAAGAATTTCATTAAACAGAAGAGTAGTCTCTATGACAATGCTTCTGGCTTAGAACACAGAAGCTTAAGCTTTATCTCATTTATACAGGCAAGTCCTTCATATATGTAGTATCAGACAAAGAAAATTAACATTCATATGGTTTCTCCCCATAAAGAGTGAGAAATATATAAGCTACCCAATACTTGTATGTGACTATTTTTTCCAAAAAGAGCATCTTCAAATCTGGGGCTAAGCTCTCTAAGAACACAAGACTGCCAGATGGTGAAGTAGAGTCCACAGGATCTAAATAGTCTGTCTTTGAAATTTGTTCCTCCTGCTACAGAGATTCACATCCTTGCCTCAAGGCTTTATCTAATTTAGCATTAGAAAGTCCTTATTACTTCTGTTTATTGCCTTTAGGGGGAATCCTATGTCTCCCAACCCATTATACTACCCTATGTTCTGCTTTACACACACAAAGCTCCATCTCTGGTCTTATGCCTTTTCACTAGTTGTGAATTAATACCTCCATTCCTAGAATTCACTCCATCTTCACTTCTGCCCCTTGGAACAGGTTTCCTTCAAGAAACAGTTCATATACAATTGTCTTCATGAAGGCTTTCCTGTTCTCCCTTCTCCCCACCCCCCAGCAAGTAGGGAATTCCTCTCCGAACTATCTTATATTCAGTGTGTGCATGCACACGTGTGTGTGTGTGTGTGTGTGTGTGTGTGTGTGAGTGAGAGAGAGAGAGAGAGAGAGAGCATATAATCTTGTTTATCTGTTACCTTTTCCAGTAAAATGTGCCAGTGCCTATCAAATAACATGAATGCTTGTTGACTGCTTGACTCAGCCTGTGAAATCCCATGGAATTGTGAGGAGCAACTTGAACTTTTCCCACCTTACTAAGATCTTTTAATCTGCCATGCAGGTGAAATAAAAGGTATGAAAGGAACAACAGACCCAAGGTAGAACCCAGAGCCAAAAGAGAAGCATAACCCTCTATCTCAATCTCTTCTTCCAAGCTCTCCTGGGCTTTTTCCCATGTTACACAGAAACAAGCCAGGAATTAGTTGGGCAGCCAGTCAAAAACAATTAAAAAGCATTTATGAAGCACCTACTGTGTGCCAGGCACAATAAGAAATAGTGAGAATACCAGCAGCATAGAATCAGTCAATTTATCCAGAATTTTAAAAATGTCCAAGAAGTTAGGCTTCAGATTATCATGCCTCATATGCAAATTTTGGTGATGCTTACCTGGTCTGCAACAAGGCCAGAATCATGGTTCCGTGATTTGAAGAGATTTCAAGAACACACAATCAGTTTCTACAACCAATTCACACATGTTTTTCTCGAATGTTTTTTACAAAGCCTGAGTATTTATCATAGATGTTATTCAGATCAGGCAATTCCATGACAAAGTACAGTGAGCTGAAAGAAAAATTTGAAAATGAGAGAGCTATCAGCTTGGAGGCAAGGAAATCAATAGTGCTGGACATCAAAAGTGTCTCCTGCCACTCCCTTTTCCTCAGTTATCAATTGAGGTTGATTCTTCCCGGGTCCGTTTGCTGAATCAAGTAGAGGTTGGGAGGGTCTTTTGGTGTGTTTAATGTAATCTGAAGAACCAAAAAAGGCTCCTAGCATTATTGAAGATGAGGAAAAAATGGAAAAACTGTATCTCCCAAAATAGCTAGGGTGGTGGAGAGTGAGCCAGTAAGAGATTTGTGTAGGTTGAACCAATTAAGCAGTTCTTGGATCAATAAATCAATACATATTTATATAACTCCTACTGTGCTCAAAGCATAATGAGAAGGCATGTAAGAATTATAATCTGCACTGGTTTAATCCAATTCTACAAACATTTATTAATTACCTATTATGTTCAAGAGACCATCTTAAGGCTACAAAGACAATTAGGAAAAGTTGTTAAGAAACTTGAGTTCTCTTGGTTGATACATGTATGAAAAGAAGTAAATACAAAAAAAATTGAGGAATAAATGAAGACTTTGTCAAGTGTTTGCTATGTACAAAACACTGCTAAGCATTATAGATACAAATGGAAAAACAAGACAGACCCTGCTCTCAAGAAGTCCACATTCTAAGGAGGGACACAACACAAGATTTCCATTGCAAATCAGATAGAAAGATCTCATGGATGGAGAGAATTTATGCTTTGAATGGGCAGGGCAGGGACCATGAAAGAATGCCTAAAAGACTTGGCACCTGATCTAAACCTTGAAAAAAGCTAAGGATTCTAAAAGGTCAAGGTTAAGATAATGAAGTACATTCCAGACATCAGGTCCCATCTTTGCAAAAACCTAGACATAGCAGATAGGGACTGCCTAGTTAAGACAGTAGTGATCGGGCTGCACGGCTAGCATACGGACTATGTGGGGGAGAGAGAATTATTTTCAGAAGTCTGGGAAGCTAGGTTAATCCAGTCTTTGGAAGGTTGTAAGTGCCTGATTGGGAAGTTTGCTTTTCAATATAGAGGCATAAGGAAAGCAGTCAAGTTTTAGTGGAGTGTTGTGATTGAAACTGTAAAGAGTGTATTAGAGAAGGGAGAAAGAAGCTGGGAAAGCTGAGGAAAGGGAAATTGAAAGCATAGAGATCACTTAGGAGACTAGAATTCAGGTTGGACATTATGAGGGTCTGAACTACTATAACGGCAATCTGCATGGAGAAAAATGCATTCTCTAGCTGTAGAGGTAGGATTACTCAAACTTATCAACTAATTGCACATGAGGGATGAGGAAAGACTAGAATAACTCCTCAGTTATGAACCTTGATGACTAGAAGGAGAGTGATGCCCTCCATAGAAATAGGTAGAGAAGCATCATGGTCCTATATCAAAACTGCTGGTTTTGGACTCAGAGAACTTAGGTTCAGATTCCAGCTCTGCACTTTATTAACCCTTTGACTTTAAGCAAGTCTTTGACTTTTTTGGCCTTCAATTTTCCTATTTGTGAAGTGAATGTTTTGAACTGGATCAGTGATATCAAACTCAAATACAAACTAAGGCCACTAAATCATATGTAAAGATACTTGAGGCTACACAATGAATTAGAAAACTACAAAATAACATTATCTTTGAGCTATTGCATTTTTACTTATTTTGTTAAATATTTCCCAATTACAATTGAATCTGGTTCCACTGCACTGGGAAGTGTTGAACTAGATAACTAATGTCGAACTTTCGAAATAGATAATTCTATGGAGTCTTCTAGATCCGAACACATAATGCTATAATTTGATGTTGGGAGAATGGGTAAATTTTTTTGGAGGAAGGCAATGAGTTCTACTTTGAGTACCTTGAATTTAATATGTCAGTTGGCCATTTGGATAGAAATGTATAGCAAGAAAGTGGCAATTGACAAAAGGAATTTAGGAGACAGATTAAGGCTGGCTATATAGATTTCAGAGCCATCTTCATAGATGCTATGTTTCAACCCATGGGGATCACTAAGAGAAAAAATGTAGAGAGAGAAGAAAGGGTCCAAGACAGAACCTTAGGGCACACAAATTTAGATGGTTGGAAATGTATGATTGTCTACGAATGACCACTGAGGAGTGGTCAGACAAGTAGGAGGAGAGCTCAGATACAGTAGTGTCATGGAATTCAAGGGAAGAAAGTATCTAAAAAGGATGGTCAACAGTGTCAAAGGGTGCAGAAAGGTTAAATAGAATGATCACTGAGAAAGGACAATTATATTCAGGATTTAAGAGATTGTTAATAACTTTGTTCAAGTTTCACTCAAGTGGTGGATTAGGAAAATTGGAAAGGGTTGAGAAGTGAGAGGTGAGGAAGTGGAGACAATAACAGATGACTAGGAATTTGACTGTGAAGGAGAGAAGAGATCATGGATGACAGCTTGAGGAGGTGGAATGGTCAAGTAAAAGTGTTTTGCTTTTAAGTTTGAGGGAGACTTTAGCATATAGAGTGTCCCAGAAGACTTAGTGTGGTTTTAGGCTTTAACAACTTAAGACTTTTGGAATTCTCCGTATAAGTGGTAGCCTATAATAACCCCCATATACAAACATGCATACATATACATGCATATATACATACACACATACATACATATGCACAATACATATACACATATATTTATACACATTTATGCATATGTTCATGTAGGTTTACTTCTATACATATACATGTATATGACTATATTCTCAAATATACACATGCATACATGTATGTATAATATATACATTCATATGGACATGGATTATATAAAGATATACCTAAGATTATAATTCAAAACAATGCTTATTTTAGTAACAGTTCACTAAATAGCAAAAGGAATTCTCTTCTTCTCTTCCGTGAGATTTTCCCCAATCCAATGGAGTATGAATGGATCAGATAACTGAAATAAGTGACTCTTTAATGCTTGGTGAAATTCCTGATTACTCAAGGCATGGGACGATTATGTTGGTCATTGGCAAACTAAAATTCAGTGACGAAACCAAAAGAATGCAGGATCCTGAAACCTGTAGAATGAACTTTAAAATGACTGAGAAACCATGGCCTTCAATTGGCTAGGGATTATTCTGTAATGCTTCTATGTACAAATGAGTTTTCAGAAAAAAAATTGTGTCAAAGCACATTTTTGAATAATTGAATAAGCAAAGAAATAAAAGACATTGAAATATTGTAGCTGAGTAAAATGAACATGAAATTTTAATGAAAATAGTGATTTCAGAGAAGTACTGGGAGAGTTATGCTTTAACAACTTTTGTAGTCTTTCACAACTTGGTCCTCACTTACTATGATAGGATAGATTAAAAAGGATAGAGAGTGAAGGCCGGGAAACCAGTTAAGATACTAGTAAAATATTTGATTTGATATAACAACCTGATTACAATAATCTTGCATTGAATTGGATAGCCTGAGTCAAATTTTAATCATGGTTATTCTGGGCTATAGTTATTAAGTTACAGGTTTCGGACCTATAGAGCTAAGTCTTAAACCTAGAGTAAGTTCGCAGTGGCAGTGGTGGGACGTATTTCTGAAGCATGTTCTAAAATAGAAAAAAAAATTCATTCAGCCAAGGATGGAGTATACCCAACAAGGGCCAGGCAAAAATAGAAAAGGACTATCCTGGAGTTTTAAAAATCTGATTAAGAGAGCTTCAAACTAAAAGATGGAGGAAAACAAAGAAAACTAACCACACACAACTAATTGATCAGATGGCACAAAAATTAGCAGATACATCCTAGGAAGATTATCAGCTGGAAGGAAAGAAAAAAGAGGATTCACAGGAGACCCTATCTAGGGTTCAGGGGGAATTCAAAAGGTTAGTCAGCAAAGATTCTGAATCATCAGACTCACTAGAAGAAAGTTGTATCTTTGACAACATTTTCTAAGATTTTACCTCTTATCTTAGAAATGCATGTATCAGAGTTGTGGAATTGTAGAAGATTTATTTTATTTTTATTTTAAATATCAAGTTAAAATTCATCCCCTGCAAGGTCCATCCATTTGTCAATCTAACAACTTAGTGGAAAAAGGGCTTGTCCTAAAAGTAAATAGAATAGTTAGATGCTTAAATGGTATGATTTGGGTTGGTGGGTGGGGAACTTGTTATGAAATTTTATTTGCCCATCCTCCCAAATTTCCATCAGTAACTTGCTCTAGTTCCTAAAATCCCCCCTTCAGAGTCACTCTTTTCAGACTAAAGCATTATTTCCAGGGAAGTTTCATATGGAAATACTCTTATTTTACCTGGTACAGGTAACAAAAAAATCACAACAGACCCATTTCTATGCCAGCTATCAAATAAGAGGATCCTGAGGGAACCTAAGATATATGGGTTTGGGTGGGAGTGGGAAATACTTAAGAACATTGGCTTTCATAGGGTCCAAAAAAGATATGGCCATTAGGGTTTGCATGCAACTATCAGGGAGGATGGAGGTACTGACATTTTTTTTATCTGAAGAGATCTAGAGATACAGAAGATTTGAGAAAAAGGGCAGGAAGAAAGAGGGAATATTGCAGAAAGAGTACAAGACAGCTAAAAGTGAATGGTTGGAGAAGCCACTGAAGATAGACCTGTGCTATTCTGCAGACTTACTTAGGATATTGGTGCTACTTGTCTACTTAACCACTGTTTCACCTAATTCCCACTCTGGTGCCATTGTTCACATCACCAGCACCCCCTTCCCCCAACACACACACACCTCTGGAACGCCTAGTCTTTTCCCCTGACAGTTCACATCTATCACCTCATTCAAGACTTCCCTCAAAACTTATCTTTAGGAAACTTTCTTGATTAATTTATCCTACAATTACTCTTCAAGTACTTTATATTTCCTTGGCACTTTATACCATTTGTTTTCTATTATCTTACATTTGTTTAGGATTCTGATTTAGCACTTAGCTCATCTATCTGTACACAAGTATGCATGTATACATATATATATATATATATATATGTGTGTATATTTATGAATAAATATATCTCTAGTCCTTGATTTCATTAGTGCCAGAAATTCCCAATAGGGAAACACCTTTCAGTAATGCAAATCAGCAGCAATTTTGTTAACATAGTTTTGGAACAGTACTGAAAGATTAGTTGACTTTCCCAGGCTTATAAGGCAAGTACGTATCATAGGCCAGATTTGAGCCCAAGTCTTCCTTTCTCAAAAGCCTACTCTTTATCCACTGTCCCATGTTGCCTCTCTAACATATTGTTTATCTAAATAGATTGTAATTAATGATAGGGACTTTGTCTTGTACTTTTAAATATTCCCCATGTTGTGTAGTATAGCACCTGAAGCACCTTCTATCAAAAGCAGGTCCACAAAAATCCCAGGTTTGAGATGCTCTCTAGCTCAGTACCAATTCAAAAACAGAGTTCAGAAGCTTCCACCCAGGTGTTTAGCTTTGTTAACCAGGCAGTTTATATACTCAAAAAAATAGTAATTCATTGCATAGCAAATAAACAATGAGAAAATATTGGTCCATGTACAAATGGTACAAATTCTCCCACAAGCTTTCACCAGTCAGAGGGTACACATACATACAGATCACATGTGACTAGCAAACAAGTATGGAAGACACACATAAGATGTACATATGACTAAAGAATATGTATGAAAAGGCAGAAGTTAGAAATACTTGTGGCCAGGGAGCTCACAAAAACCTTTGATGTCACAGGATTTCTGATATCCTCTGGTGATCTCATCATGCTACTCTTTGCTGCAA
This sequence comes from Trichosurus vulpecula, assembly GCF_011100635.1. Classification (NCBI taxonomy): domain Eukaryota; kingdom Metazoa; phylum Chordata; class Mammalia; order Diprotodontia; family Phalangeridae; genus Trichosurus; species Trichosurus vulpecula. Next base: position 322,476,821 of record NC_050574.1, on the reverse strand, counting down.
TATAATCCCTTCTGGGTATTGCTTTGCTCATCTCATGGTCACTGCTGGTCATCTTTGATAATTTTATGGTCACTTATTTCTCTCCGCTAATAGCTTTCGGGCTTCATCTCTTTAGGGCCATCTACTGGCCATCTTAGCTCCTTATCTGCTAAACCGCAGCAACAAGGAAACTGCTCCCTAAAATGTGTGGGCTAATAGTTCTTTAGTTTATAATCAAGGCTATGACTCACACATTCAGCTAAATATAGCCAAATAAAAGCTCTCTAGAGTACCCTCAGGTGCAAACTGCTTATTTTTTTCTTTTGTCTGTGTCTAGTGCACAGCCATGGTATTTTTTTAACATTTGCTTTCTTTTGTCTGTTCCTTAAATATATACATATCTGTAGATATTTTTTTTCAGGAACAAAACTCTCCTGGCTTTTGAGCTGTATTCTGGTCAATTCAAAACTTTACTTTCTGCTTACACTAGTATGGTACCTTTAACGCAGTGCTTATTAAACTTTGGGAAGGAGGGATGAAAGGGGATAGGAAGGGAGGAAGGGAGCAAGGGAAGGGAGCAAGGGAGGGGAAGAAAGAAAAAAGGAAGGAAGGAATAGAGGGAGGGAAGAATAAAGGGAGGAAGAAAGAAAGGAAGGGAGAGAAGAAAGGAGGGAAGAAAGGATAGAGAGAGGGAAGAGGAAGAGAGGAAAGGAAGAAAAGGAGACAGAAATGGGGGAGGAAAAAAGAAAGACAAGATAAAAAAAGGAAGGAAAGAAGGAAGGTAGGGGAAATGGGATGGTGTTGGGAGGGAGGGAAGAAGGAAAAAAAATATCTACCTTCTCTGTTAAGAATGACAAGAAACCAATTGAATGAGATAATTTAGGTGCAAGTCTATCTAGAAGCAATGGAATATGAGTTTTCTAACTGCTATGGAAAGGCTGAGAAGCCCTATACTTCTTTGATTTTATATCATAGGCCGTTTCTGCCCAGGCAAAAAGTCCAAACAGATGCCTGGAAAAAAGGCTGGTGACAGGCCATTTTACGATTTTTATCCAACTGAAAATTCACCTTGCTGCATCTTTCTATTGTGAACTCTGTGATGACTCTTCTCAGAGCTGTGCTGATATCATCAATAATGCTGATGCCCAAATGATGAAATAAATAAATAAAGCTATATTAATATCAGCTCCATTAGAAACACAGGAAATAAATTAATGTTTGCCAAATGGGAAAAGAAAAAATCAATAGGGGAAGAAATATTATTTTTAATCTTCTGAGAAGGTTTTTATAAACAACAGAAAGGGGGGGAAATGAAAACTATGAAAAAGGATCTGCCATCATCCTTTTAACCTTTATTTATTATCACTCATTCTACATCAACCCCGAACTGCATGATAATTTGGAATTTCATTTTAATTCCAATGTTCAAATAATTCAACATAGTCCTTTACAATTTTTTTTACTAGAAACTTTTGAAATGTCTCAAAAGGAAATACAACAAGATTGGGGGTGGAGGAAGGAGGGAAGACCTATAATCCTTCTGTAGTAATCACTTAATTTATGACATGAACAGAACTTATGCAAAAAAAAAATGATAGAATTAAAATTGCTTCCCTTAAGCTTTGTTTGTTCCTTCTTTTTAGATTTGAAGATGTTTCAATCACTGGATCATTAGGGCCATTTTAACATAATAATAACAATAATAATAATACCTTTTATTCATATAATATATTTGCTTGGCAAGCATAAACACTTCTTTTGTAAAATTGGTGAGTTTTGTTCTTTGTTAAGAAACAGGGTAGACTGTATCTCAAAGGGATTGAGGAAATTGTATGATCTCCTCCCTTCCAGTCACCGTAATTAGGCCAACCTTTCTCTCAAAGTTCTAACTTCCAAGAAGGTGAATGGTGAGTGGGAGACAAGCAATAGGCCTCATGTATTAGACCAGAAGGGAAGAAGCAAGTCTTTATTAAGCATCTAATATGTGCCAAGCACCAGGAAATATCCTTTACAAATATTTTCTCATTTGCTCCTTACAATAATCCTAGGAAGTAGGTCCTATGATTATTTCCATTTTAGGATAGACAAAACCAGAGTGGACCAAGGTTAAATGACTTGCCTAGGGTCACACTGCTAGTAAAGTCTGAAGCCAGATATGAGCTGAAGTCTTCTTGACTCCAGGTCCGGAACTCTATCCACTGCCCTATCTAGTTTCCTAGATAGCAAAGATTTAAAGCTGGAAGGGACTTTTTGTTTTATTGATTTCTTTCTTTTTTAAGATTAATTTATTTATTTTTAGTTTTCAATATTTATTCCCACAAGATTTTGAGTTACAAATTTTCTCCCCATCTCTACCCTCCCTCCCACTCCAAGATGACATATATTCTGATTGTCCCTTTCCTCAGTCTGACCTCCCATCTACTGCCCCACTCCCCCACCCCGCCATGCCCTTCTCCCTTACTTTCTTGTAGGGCAAGATAGTTTTTTATACCCCATTGCCTGTATATATTACTTCCCAGTTGCATGTAAAAACAGTTTTTAACATTTGTTTTTAGAACTTTGAGTTCCAAATTCTCTCCCTTCTTCCCTCCCCACCCCGCCTCCCTGAAAAGGTAAGCAATTCATTATAGATTATACATGTATCATTATGCAAAACACTTCCATAATAGTCATGTTGTGAAAGACTAACTATATTTGCCTTCATCCTATCCCACCCCCATTTATTCTATTTCCTCTTTTGACCCTGTCCCTTTTCAAAACTGTTTGCTTCTGGCTCCCCCCCCCACCTGTCCTTTCTTTTATCATCCCCCTTCTTATCCCCTTCCCCTGTACTTTCCTGTAGATAAGATACCCAATTGAGTATGTATGTTATTTCCTCCTTAAGCCAAATCCGATAAGAGTAAAGTTCACTCATTCCCTTTCACCTCTCCCCTCTTCCCTTCCATTACAACAGCTTTTTCTTGCCTTTTATGTGAGATAATTTACCCCATTCTATCTCTCCCTTTCTCCTTCTCCCAGTATATTCCTCTCTCACCCCTTAATTTTATTTTTTAGACATCATCACTTCATATTCAACTCACCCTATGCCCTTGGTATATACATACGTGTGTGTGTGTGTGTGTATGTATGTATGTATGTATATTCCCTTGAACTACCTAATACTGAGAAAGGTTTCATGAGTTACAAATATCATCTTTCCATGTAGGAATGTAAACAGTTCAACTTTAATAAGTCCTTTATGATTTCTCTTTCCTCTTTACCTTTGCATGCTTCTCTTGATTCTTGTTTTGGAAAGTCAGATTTTCTATTCAGCTCTGGTCTTTTCATCAAGAATGCTTGAAAGTCCTCTGTTTCATTGAATATCCATTTTTTCCCCAAAGGATTAATCTCAGTTTTGCTAGGTAGGTGATTCTTGGTTTTAATCCTAGCTCCTTTGACCTTATATTCCAAGCCCTTCCGTCCCTTAATGTAGAAGCTGCTAGACCTTGTGTTATCCTGATTGTATTTACACAATATTTGAATTGTTTCTTTCTGGCTGTTAGCAATATTTTCTCTTTGACCTGGGTACCATGGCATTTGGCTACAATATTCCTAGGAGTTTTCCTTTTGGGATCTTTTTCAAGTTGCAATCAGTAGATTCTTTCCATTTCTATTTTGCCCTCTGGTTCTAGAATATCAAGACAGTTTTTGTTGATAATTTCTTGAAAGGTGATGTTTAGGCTCTTTTTTTGATCATGGCTTTCAGGTAGTCCAATGACTTTAAGATTCTTTCTCCTGGATCTATTTTCCAGGTCAGGGGTTTTTCAAATTAGATATTTCACATCGTCTTCCATTTTTTCATTCTTTTGGTTCCGTTTTATAATTTCTTGATTTCTCATAAAGTCATTAGCTTCTATTTGATCTATTCCAGTTTTTAAGGAATCATTTTCTTCAGTGAGCTTCGGTGACCTCCTTTTCCAATTGGTTAAGTCTGTCTTTTAAGGCATTCTTCTCTTGATTGGCTTTTTGGACCTCTTTTGCCATTTGGGTTAGTCTGTTTTTAAGGTGTTATTTTCTTCAGAATTTTGAGGGGTGGGGCAGCTAGGTGGCACAGTGAGTAGAGCACTGGTCCTGGAATCAGGAGTACCTGAGTTCAAATCTGGCCTCAGACACTTGACACATATACCAGCTGTGTGACCTTGGGCAAGTCACTTAACCCCAGTTGCCCAAAAAAACCCACAGAATTTTGGGGGGTCTCCTTTAGCAAGCTGTTGACTTGTTTTCATGATTTTCTGGCATCACTCTCATTTCTTTTCCCAATTTTTCCTCTACTTCTCTTACTTGATTTTCCAAATCCTTTTTGAGCTCTTCCATGGCCTGCAACCAAATCATATTTTTCTTGGAGGCTTTTGATGTTGGATCTTTGACTTTGTTGTCTACTGGCTATATGTTTTGATCTTCTTTGTCACCGAAGTAAGATTCTATAGACTGAGTTTTTTTATGCTGTTGGCTCATTTTCCTAGCCAATTACATGACTTTTGAGCTCTTTGTCAAGGCATGACTCTGCTTCCATAGTGGAGAGTGTTTTGTCCCAAGCTTCAGGGGCTGTTTTCTGAGCTACTTGTAGGCACCTGTAAATTTTCAGTTCTTCTGAAGTGGTATGATCCAAGGATAGGTGTGCACTCCTCTACTGGCCTGTACTCTGGTCTGTGAGTGACCTCAAGCACTCTTTTCTGCCTTGGAACTGCTAGGAGGACTCCCATTCCACGGCTACCATGAGCTCTGCCACACCAGTTTTCCTCCTTACCCCAGGACAGCCCACCAGGACTTCGACCCAGATCCAACCACGGCAAAGCAAGAGAATCCTGCCTCAGCACCAGCAAAGAGATCCCTGCACTCCTGCTCTGATCAGCTGCTTGATTCCTCCAACCATCTGTGGGCCTGGAGCCCCACAAATAGCTACTGCTGCTGCCACTGCAGCCACCACCACTGCCTCTTCAGACACCTCCACCACCCCAGGGCTGGGGCTGCACCTTACCCTTCTCTCACCCAGTTCCAACAAAATTTTCCCACTGACCTGCTAAGTTGTCTTTGATGTTTGTGGGTTAAGAAGTCTGGAAACTGCCACAGCTCAGTGATTCAAAGCCCTGAGGTCTGCTCTGCCCAGTCTGCTCCAGTCTGGTCTGTCCTGGTGCAGCCCATGCTGGGCTGCACTCTACTTCCAGGACCATGTGATAGACCCTTCCCAGAGACCATCCAGGCTGTCTTGGGTTGGAGACTTGTTTCACTCTGTCATTTCATGGGTTCTGTAGCTCTAGAATTTGTTTAGAGTCATTTTTTACAGTCATTTTACTATTTGGGGAGAGTCTAAGGAAGTGCCTGCTTTTCCTCCTCTGTCTTGGCTCTGCCCCCTGGAAGGGACTTTAGAGGTCATTGAGTCAATACCTTTATTTTATAGACAAGGAAAGAGAGGCCCAAGAAGGTACAGCAACTTGTCCAGGGTCATATACTTATAAGTATTAGAAGGAGGATTCAAACCCAAGTCTTCTTGACTCCAAGCCTAGCATACTGTCCATTTCACCATTCTGCTATTCTCTTTCCTTTACTCACTGACTCGTGCTCTAATACTCCCCAAATGCTGATTATAAAAACTTGGGGATGAAACAGTGGGGACAAATTTTTTAAGTTTTCTTTGTCCTTTTTTTTTTCTCTAGTCTTTTTTCCCTCTTTTATTTTCTCCCCCCTTGTTAGTCTAGGGTTGTGAATAACAGAAAGCATAGTATTATAAGATTAGGCCTGGTAGTCTTGAGACCATCATGACAATCTCCCCTTAAGGGAGTAAACTTATAGAACATACCCATTGAAAAACACTGATAATTGTCTACCACCAGCTTGTTTTTCTCCCTGATATGCAAATTCTCAAAATAATATTTTGTCTACCAATTGTCTGTTTTTTACCCTAATAAACTCTTGAAATATTATTTTGTCCTGACCCCCAGCTCCAGGGGGCCACCCAAAATCAGAGTATAAGAACTCCATTATTAGAAAAGTACTTTGGCATACACCCTCCCCTCAGCAGGACCACAGCTTCTTGCTGGAGCACCCCTTTCCTATTGAATGGACCCACGTGTCTGTGATCCCAACACAGCACAACCCCTATGTGTTATACTCTATTTTAGTTGCATACCTGAGTTGTTATGTACGGTCCGCTTTTCCCATCTCTCCTTCCTCCTTTTTCCCCATTACTTGCATCTGGCTGCAAAACTTTACATTGAACTGATTCCCTTTGCTTTACATGTTATTCTTAGCATCCAAACTTATTAAAGGGTTGTTTTCCCTTATATTTCTGGCTGGGCCATGGGCCTTTCCTTAGATATGATTTGGGTACCCTATTAACAGCCACACCTCCCCTGGGAGATTATGGCACTGTGAGCCCAGTCATAGAGAGCAAGGATCAAGAAGGGAACCCTAAATCCTCCCAGGAGAGACTCCCTTGCACCAGATGATTGTCACAAAATAGTTTGTTAAGAGACATTAACCCTGAGAGTTAAGTCTAATGGCAGATGCTCATAGGAGGGTTTGTGGTAGGAAGGTCAGTTATTCTAGGGAGCAGTATAGAAGTACTAAAAGTGAGAAGGGAAAGGACAGGAGAGCAATGTCTCAATCACACTGGATACCCAATAAATAAACAATGGCTCTAATAAATTACATTGAATTAAAGGGGCTTCATCATAAGCACTTAACAAATGCTAGTTGACTATTGTCTCAGAAAGGTTAGAGTCTGCGTCTGAAAGTTCAAGCATGCCAGAAATAAATAGGAATAAGTAGACTCCAAATGAACAGACAATGGAGCTTCTCTGAGCTATCAGGTAAAATGTGTGACTAGGCAAGGAATGGTTCTGGGCAAAAAAGCTAAAGAAAATGTTCTGGGCTGAAGACAGGTAAGAAAGTCATACAAGAATGAATACAATCCCCGAAGAGTTGAAAGGGACCTGAGAGGCCTTCTAGTTAATCTTATAAGGATCCTCTGTACAACACACTGATAGATACAATGTTGTTGTGACATTTGTTCCAAGAACAGAGGCTAGCTGTGAATTGATGAGCAAGCATTCATTAAATGCCTACTATGAGCTAGACACTGTGTTAGACACCACGATACAAAGACAAGTTAGATGCTCCTTGTCCTCAAGGAGCTAGGTCCTGATTGGACTGAAGAATTAATCCAGCGAAGTGGTTTCATGTACTCAAATTCATACTATTTGAAGTTACAATTATATCAAATATGGTAATTGGTCACAGCCCAGTGGAAATATGCAGTGCAAATTTGAATATATGTAACTACTGGATTCATTATTCAAACTAATGGAAATCTGGCTGTGCATTCTATTGGGAGATACAATCTATGTATTTACATGTATTTTCAAAATATATAAAAAATGGTGGTGTTGCAGGGAAAGGTGCCAGCAGCTGGGGTGGGAGGATCAAGAAAAGCTTCATATAGAAGTTGGTGTTGAGGTGAGTCTTGGAGGAAACTAGGAATTTTAGAAGGCTGGGGGAAGGGCTTAATTTCAGGCATGGGAGTGGCCCTTCCAAAGCCATGGAGTTAGGAATGGAGTGCAGTGAATAAGGAACAGTAAGAAGACCAGATTAATTGGACTTTAGAATGTATGAAGGGGATTAATGAATAAAAAGGTTAGAAAGGCAATATAGCACCATTTGGAATTGTTTCTCTCAAACGGAACCCAAAAGTTGGGCTCCTCAGAGGGCCCCTGACTATTATGTTTCTCAAGGTTCTAGGATTAACCCTGAGCAAATATAATTGTTGTGCTATTGCTCTATAGCCCCCCACCAGTGTATACTCTATAGATAGTCAACTAATTGACTCCATTTTGTAGTAGTTGGTACAAACATTCCACCCTGCTGCTCAAAGTAGGGGCACATCCTTCCTTTGTACACACAAGGGCTCTGGTAAGAGTAAATCCAAATGTAAAATGCAAAGGTAGTGAGGCACAAGTTGTGGTGATAATGTGATTAAAGATCTTTCCTGCCCATTTAATAAGCCTCAGGTGGAGCTAGTTAAGGGAAGTTTCTCAGGTGGAGCCTGAGAAGGGAAGGGAAACTTGATTAGGAGAGGCTTGATTGCAGGCAGGCTTACACCATTTGCTTACTAGTTGTGAGGCCCCAGGCCCATACTCTTTTGCTATTTAGGCCAGGAGAGGTGTGAAACCCTCAGAGCCCTAAGGAGAGGTGCTAAGAACAGAACCAATTGTATGTGCACTGGGTTCTAGCCAATCAGATGCCTGCTATGACTGTATATAAGGAGAGCCCAGAACTGAAAGCAGCAGAATTAAGAAGGAGAATTGAGAAGCAGACATCAAGAAGACATTGAGGCAGCCAGTCCTGAGAGAGACTGCACAGTGGAGAGTGCAGACAAGAGAGTTGTGGAGATTAAAGAGCTGAGAATCTACAGCATCAAGAGATTGGAGAACTGAGAATGCAGAGAATCCAGGAGACTGCAAGGACTCTGAGACTTGCAAAGGCTTTCAGAACTGTGGGAGAGGACAAAGGCAAGCAGACAAGATTTGTGAGTGATTGTTTATAGGAGGGCCCTTGTGGGGCGGGGGTGGGGGGAGGAGGTTACAAGATGACTTGGTTCCTTGCTATAATACTGTGTTATAATTTCATTGTTGCTACATTGAGGTGGGATTACTAGTTTTGGAATATAATTACTGCTACATCGAATTGAGGTTATTGGTCTTGGGATTGGATCCTCTGGTGTCTAAATAAGTATTGTACTTCCTCTGCCTTCTACCTAGAGAATTTTTCATACTTTGTGATCCTGAACCATACAGACATGTTCATGGTCATCCTCAAGGTCATGAATCTTGCCTTACTGATACACATGTGTAGAGAACACATGGGGCACAGGGAGTACTTGGCTACTGCTGGCACTGGGAGTGATTTTCTCCCTTTATGGAGTACTCATCAAGTTCCTCTCATGTGTAGCTCACTTTGGGGATCAATCCAGTTGTAGTCTGAGGTCAGTGCCTCATTTGAATTCATAGCTGGTGTTCCATTTCTTGAAAGCGCCTGCTTCCCAAAGCTCTCATCCCTTGGGTGAATATCTTTCCAGGTTTGCTGTAGTTACTTCCATTGCTCTTGGCCACTATCACTCAAGTGACACTATTATTCTATGTTAAAGAGACATCTGATGGGACTTCTGGCTTTCCTGAACTTACAAGATCACCTGGACACCTCTGTCTGAGAATACTAATTTGTCTAAGTTTAGGAAGGAATAAACACAAGAGACAGAAACAACTATGTTCACAGTCACTACAGTTAAGTGGAAGATAGGACTGCTACTCTTCTGCCACCTGGCTCTCACCTTAAGTCTTGCCTTAAGCTTTAAGCTCAAAAAGAAAGAAAGACAATAATGAACAATCAGTTTGCCTTTAGTATGTCCTTCCAGTTCTGGTGTAGTAATGCTTGAATCATGAATTCTTTTGTCTCCATGGCTAATTATAAAACATTTTGCCATCACAAAGTAGGAGCAACTCAGTCACACAAGACTTCATAGTACCTCATGAAATGAAGGAGGGACAATCTATGGTTTCTTCCTGGCTAGTCTACAATTCATTACAGAAGATAGGGGCCAGAATGAAAGAGCTTTAAATGCAAAACAAATTTAAATGCCTAATGGTATTTGATTCTATGGGGCATAGGTTTTGTTTTGGTGTGAGAGCGATGCTGAGGAGAACTAAAGCTTGCCTAGGTAGTCTTATTAACCTGATCATAGCAGAGAGACTTGGCTTATAATGATTCCCCCCTTTCCTTCCTCTTTTATCTTTCTCCTTCCTCCTCCACTGGTTTGTTCCTTCCATTTTCTTCTGAGCCCCTTTCCTTTAGTTTCATTATATATAATATTAATATATTTAATAATTCTATAAAATTACCTAGATCTACTCCAAAAAAAACCCACCAATTGTTATGACCCCCCCCCAATAGCCAATGGGACATCAACTAATTGAGACGTCCAATTTTCAGGGCCCTTCTTGACCCTTGATAATCCCTTATCATCTGTCCTTAGAAATGAGAAAGTAAAACTCTCACAATTCTGATCATTCTTCTCCAAATACCAAATGTCTCTGAGCCTCACATTGGGGACACAATATAGATAAGGCTGGGCAAATCGGTATTCAGAAGCTTCTAGAACTGTTACTCCTTGATAGCCAGAAGTTACCATCTTGCAGCATTCCCCCCATGTGTCTCCATGAATGAACTGGAACCTGATACTGTTGGTTTTTTTTTTCTTTTTTCCTGTAATTGGAGTAGAAGGAAAAAAGTCCCAGGAGCAATGGCCTGAGTAATGAATGGAGATACCCAGGACCAGTTTATGGCTGCTGAGAACAGTTCTCCACCTTTGATTGCCACAATTTTTCTTGCTAATCATGACTGATTGAAAAATAAATTCCATGTTTATTTTTTAATTTTAAAAAACTCCAGAACATTAATTTGCTTAATGTTGCCCTGTCACAGATGGTGCATTTTTGCCGAGTATTTTGGCACTGGCAATGGGCAAAGGGAACCTCATATATTTGCGTCAGACTTCATCAGCAGCAGCGTTTGTCAGGCGCTGCTTAAATGACAAGCATAAAAGGCTTGTTTGTGTACTTAAAATTGCCTATTATTACAGAGCAGCATATGCCACTATCTGCCATCAGTGATTTGTATATTTCTCCTGAAATGAGAATGAAACAAATCTGGTCAGAAGCAGATATCCAAATTAATTCTCTGACCATCATTTCACAATTAAACAGTCTCTTCTCCAAAAGTTTATATCCTTTAAGTTTACTTTGTAGTATTTGCTTTTCTGTCCACATACTCTGCTGCCTATCAAAGTACACAACTGCAGGTGGGAGTTTTAGGAGGTAGCTATTTTATAAATCACATTCATTTTAATTTTTATAAGATGTGTTTTCATGATTTTTTTGCCTCTCAGAATCTACTCTTGATATCATGGTGGAGGCACAACATCCAAGACTAACGAATAAAAATTCAAAAGCATTCTGGAAGCTTTTGCCCATAAGTAACTGATGCACTTGATTAAAAGTAAAAACAAAAGCAAAACTGGACCTATGATTTTTATGACTACAGGGAGCTTCCAGTAAAGAACTACCAATTCTAATAATACAGGTTGGCCTCTGCTCTGCAATTTCTAGGTTTAGAGTTCTCTCATGGATTTGAATCTAAACCACGAGGATGACAAATCCATTCATTACCATAATGGTACAGATCAGTGTACCATTACGGTACACTGTGTACCGTACAGATTACTTTTAATGTACAGATTACTTTTAATGAGCTGATCCTAGGAGATGTGGTTAATAAACAATCACTGTCACAGAAATATAATACAATGACTACAATGTCAGTGTGCATTCCATGAGGGAATTCCCTATTTCTTGCAAGTCTTACAACTTGAATATACCTAATTTTAATTTTTTTTTAAAAAAATTCAATCATATTATAGTTACAACAAGAAGTATGTTGTAAAATGGAATGGCCTTCCACTGTGTCTCCTGGAGTTCCTATTCCATAATGAACAAACTTCTTTTCGTCCTGAACCTCTTTCTCTAATACTCTTCCCATTTATTAGCCTTCATTGAGATCTAGTTTCCCCTGATGACATGCTATCTATCTCTGGCTGTACTCTTCCACACAGCCTGGAGCTTCATTCATAGCGCCTGTTCCTAGAGGAGCTCTTTGCTCCCTAATCCCACTTTTAGATTCTCCTTTTGCAACTGTCACTCCACAGCTCTCCTCCATTGAAGACCACTCAGTGAAAGTTTTCACCCAACCCACATTATGATGGCTGTTGTACATGAAACCTTAAGTCATTCTCAAAGAATCAAGCACCTGGACACCATCTTCTCCTCGTCAACTCCTGTTCTTACACTAAGGGACTTCAAAATTCAAGCTGATCTTTCCTAAATTTCTCTAACTTCCCAATTCCTCATCGTCTTAAAAACCTTATCATGATTCTTCGCTCCAGTTAAATCACAGTGGCATAGTCATACCCTGGATCTCACCATTATACAGAAGTGTTGCACTTGTTCATTAGAAACTCTGACATTCCTCTGTGAACATAATCTATCCTTCATTCTCTCCCTGTGTCTCACCTCTACTAACCCATTCTTTTTTTTGATATTTTTTAAAATTTATTTAATGTATTTAGTTTTCAGCATTGATTTTCACAAAAGTTTGAATTACAGATTTTTTCCCCATTTCTACCGTCCCCCCACTCCAAAATGGCATATATTCTGGTTGCCCCATTCCCCAGTCAGCCCTCCCATCTGTCACCCCACTCCCCTCCCACCCCCCTTTCCCTTCTTCTCTTGTAGGGCAAGATAAATTTCTATGCCCCATTGCCTGTGTATCTTATTTCCTAGTTGCATGAAAAAACTTTTTTGTTGTTGTTGTTGTTTTTGAATGTCTGTTTTTAAAACTTTGAGTTCCGAATTCTCTCCCCTCTTCTCTCCCCACCCACCCTCCCTAAGAAGGCAAGAAATTCAACATAGCCACATGCATATCATTCTGTAAAACCCTTCCACAATACTCATGTTGTGAAAGATTAACTATATTTTGCTCCTTCCTAACCTATCTCCCTTTATTGAATTTTCTCCCTTGACCCTGTTCCTTTTCGAAAATGTTCGTTTTTGATTACCTGCTCCCCCTGTCTGCCCTCCCTTCTATCATCCCCTCTATCATCCCCTCTTTTTTATCTTCTTCCTCCTTCTTTCCTGTGGGGTAAGATACCCAACTGAGTATGTATGGTATTCCCTCCTCAGGACAAATCCAATAAGAGCAAAATTTACTCATTCCCCCTCACCTGCACCCCCTTCCCTTCCTACAGAACCACTTTTTCTTGCCATTTTTATGCGAGATAATTTACCCCATTCTATCTCTCCCTTTCTCAATATATTCCTCTCTTATCCCTTAAATTGATTTTATTCTTTTAGATATCATCCCTTCATATTCAACTCACCCTGTGCCCTTTGTGTGTGTGTGTGTGTATACACATATATGTATATATACCTACATATATACACACATAGACACACACATATGTATATATATGTTTACACACACATATATATATATGCATATTCCTTTCAGCTACTATGATATTGAGGTCTCACGAATCATACACATCATCTTTCTATGTAGGAATGTAAACAAAACAGTTCCACTTTAGGAAGTCCCTTATGATTTCTCTTTCTTGTTTACCTTTTCATGCTTCTCTTGATTGTTGTGTTTGAAAGTCAAATTTTCTATTCAGCTCTTGTCTTTTCACTGAGAAAGCTTGAAAGTCCTCTTTTTATTGAAAATCCATATTTTGCCTTGGAGCATGACACTCAGTTTTGCTGGGTAGGTGATTCTTGGCTTTAATCTTAGCTCCATTGACCTACGGAATATCATATTCCAAGCCCTCCAGTCCCTTAATGTGGCAGCTGGCAGATCCTGTGTTATCCTGATTGTTTTTCCACAATATTCAAATTGTTTCTTTCTGGCTACTTGCAGTATTTTCTCCTTGACCTGGGAGCTCTGGAATTTGGTGACAATGTTCCTAGGAGTTTTCATTTTGGGATCTATTTGAGGAGGCGATCTGTGGATTCTTTCAATTTCTATTTTACCCTCTGGCTCTAGAATATCAGGGCAATTCTCCTTGATAATTTCTTGAAAGATGATATCTAGGTTCTTTTGTTGATCATGGCTTTCAGGTAGTCCAATAATTTTTAAATTATCTCTCCTGGATCTATTTTCCAGGTCAGTGGTTTTTCCAATGAGATATTTGACATTGTCTTCCATTTTTTCATTCCTTTGGTTCTGTTTTATAATATCTTGATTTCTCATAAAGTCACTAGCTTCTACTTGCTCCAATCTAATTTTTAAGGTAGTATTTTCTTCAGTGGTCTTTTGGACCTCCTTTTCCATTTGGGTAATTCTGCCTTTCAAGGCATTCTTCTCCTCATTGGCTTTTTGGAGCTCTTTTGCCATTTGAGTTAGTCTATTTTTTAAAGTCTTGTTTTCTTCAATATTTTTTTCAGTATTTTTTGGGTCTCTTTTAGCAAGTCATTTACTTGTTTTTCAGGGTTTTCTTGCATCCTTCTCATTTCTCTTCCCAATTTTTCCTCTACTTCTCTAACTTGCTTTTCCAACTCCTTTTTGAGCTCTTCCATGGCCTGAGACCAGTTCATGTTTTTCTTGGATGCTTTTGGTATAGGCTCTTGCACTTTGTTGACTTCTTTAGGCTGTATGTTTTGGTCTTCTTTTTCACCAAAGAAGGATTCCAAAGTCTGAGACTGAATCTGGGTGTGTTTTCGCTGCCTGGCCATGTTCCCAGCCAACTTACCTGACCCTTGAGTTTTTCGTTGGGGTATGACTGTTTGTAGAGCAAAGAGTACTTTGTTCCAAGCTTGAGGGGATGTGCCATTGATTTCAGAGCTATTTCTATACAGCCAGCTCTCCTCCTTCCTCAAGAACCACCAACCCGGACCTGAGGCAAATCTTCAGCAGGCTCTGCACTCCTGCTCTGATCCGCCACTTAATTCCTCCCACCACTTGGGCCTGGGGCCAGAAGTAACCGCAGCTGTAGTTCTGTAGCTGCACCTCCCCCGCTGCCCCTGGGGCAGTGGCCGAACCTCGAACTCTGTCCCCTGCAGCTTTTCCCACCAACCTTCTCTGTTGTGTTTGGTGTTTGTGGGTTGAGAGGTCTGGTAACTGCCAAAGCTCACTGATTCAGGGTGCTAGGGCCTGTCCTACCTGGCTCCTGGTCTGGTTGGTCCTGCTGCCTCCCATGCTGAGCTTTGCTCCCCTCTGCTCTGTGCATGATAGACCTCATCCATCAACCATCCAGGCTGTCCTGGGCTGGATCCCCGCTTCCCTCTGCTATTTTGTGGGTTCTGCAGTTCTAGAATTTGTTCTGAGCCATTTTTATAGGTTTTTGGAGGGACATGATGGGGAGCTCATGCAAGTGCCTGCTTTCCAGCCACCATCTTGGCTCCACCCCCAGAAGTCTCCCTACTAACTCATTCTTTACCCCTGTGAAGACCTTCAATTCCTTCGCTCCTCAAGACCTTTTCAAGCCGTTACCCCTGCTGTGACTTCATTTTAATCCTTTACCCATCTCAATCCTATAGTTAGACATTTCAACACTACATTGCTCTGTGCTAATGAATCTTTAGCCCACTTGCCTTATTGCTGGTGAGCTAAGTCACTTCCAGTATTTACTTTCTCTGCTCTTACTCACAGGCTGCTGACTACTTACTGGAAATCATACAATCCTGGAAGGGAGGTGTTATTTCTCCATTTTACAGCTGGGGAAACTGAGGCAAACAGACTAAGTGACTTGCTCAGGGTCACATAGCTAGTAAATGCCTGAGACCAGAT
Organism: Trichosurus vulpecula; assembly: GCF_011100635.1. Classification (NCBI taxonomy): domain Eukaryota; kingdom Metazoa; phylum Chordata; class Mammalia; order Diprotodontia; family Phalangeridae; genus Trichosurus; species Trichosurus vulpecula. The sequence goes on along the minus strand of NC_050574.1, from coordinate 322,461,413 downwards.
TTGAACTCAGATGTCCCTGACTCTAGTTCCAGTTCTCTATCTACTATACCACTTGTGTTTGTATGTATATGTATATACATACATAAATTATTAAATGTTTATTGACTGACTGATTATCACTCAGGGGGCTGCTAGGTGGCCCAGTGGATAGAGCACTGGCCCTGGAGTCAGGAGAACCTGAGTTCAAATCTATCTTCAAACTTACTAGCCCCTGGGCAAGTCACTTAACCCCAGTTGCCTCACCTAAAAAAAAAAAAACAGTCAGTCACTTTTGTAGAGCCCACATTCAAACTTGGACCTTCTGACTCCAAGTTCAATACTTTTTCTACTATTAATCAATCAATAAACTTTTATTAAGGGCTTATTACGTACCAGAATATTATGTGCCGGAAATACAAATACAGAGAATGAAATAATCTATTTAACGTACATGTATTTACACACATGTATATCCATTCACATGCATTACACATATGCACATGCATGCATAATTGAGTATATACTTGTACACATATAGATACAAATATGTACAGTGTGCATATGCAAATATATAATATACACATGCTAATGTGTATAACTCTGTGGGCTACCCAGCTAACTGCATGTAGTAATCAAAGTAATTTGCCTTTCATTCATTTTTTTCTAGGTAAATTTTTAGCTCAATTACTTATAAATGACTCTGAATTTCAATGAGGAATCTTTATAATGTTTTAAAATTCAGTGTATATCACACACACATATTATGTATATATATACACACACATATATACACACACACATATATAAATCACATGATGTATATATTTAGAGAATGCTCCTGTCAGAATCCCTCATCTACATAGAGTGCTTAAGGTTTATAAAGTGTTTTTATTCAAAACAATTCTGTAAGATGCATCTTTCAGGTATTATACCTGTTTTACAGATGAGGAAACTGAGACCCTGAAAAGTTAAGTATCTTGACGATGGTGGCACATTTACTAAATGTTTGAAGCAAGTTTTGAACCCTGAACTCTTGGCTTCAGACGGTTTGTGATGGTGGTTGTTTTTCCACCACTATTCTATCTTGTCTCTATATGCAAGGACTCATGTATGACATCTAAGGCAAGTATATTTTTCTGTTTTATTTGATATTTGTTTGTTTTTATGTGAGACTGGGCCTCCCTATCTTCTGCAGGTAGGAAGCACAGCAAATATTCATGAGTTCAAACCCAAATACTTGTGTAAAACCAAAGGAAGCTTTTACCTGCTCTGTTTTTCCAACTTGGGGCAGATTGCCCCTCCTGATGGTGCTACATTCCAGGAGGCCCACCATATTATTACCAGATCTAGCACAGACATCTGATAAGTTTTATCCCTACTGTAGCTTAGAAATCCTAAATTCAAGGATCCATCAGTTTTAGTCTCACAAAGTAGCAAGCGTTACAAGCCAGCCTCTATTTGATGTTAATACTGAGGAATCATTGATCAGTTTCCTCTATGATTTCATTTCTTGTAGATTTTTATATAATTTTAATGAATGGGTAGATGAAACCGTACCTGAATGGAGTTTTTCTGGCTGCATTTTGCTGTATTGCGTCAAATGCTTCCTTGAAATGAATAAACAATGGACACAGAGAAGTTATTATATACTCATATTCTTTTAACCTCACAGTCAGTTGTTTGAATATGAAGATATGCTCTGCTATAGAAAATTGCCTGTGAATTCCTGCCTGCTTCCTTCTCATTTTTTTTTCATCAAGAATATCTAGATCATTCTCATGAAGATTTCTGTAGAGCTGAAAAAGAAAGTATATGGATAAGCGAGTGCTAATATCTTCTTGGTCACCTATTTATTTTGGTGTAAAAATACAAGTCATAATAATTTTCATTCTTCTGCAATCTTCCATTCACCAAGATAGTTTGAAACTGATACATGAACGACTTTTCATCTCCATGACACTTTTCCTATATGCCATTGGTCAGTTCCATCTGCCCTTCCCAATTTCATATTCTTAAATGCCAGTCATTCTCTCATCTTTTTCATTATGCACTGATGTGGTAGGGTATAGATGAAGTAGTATCACTGTTGAGAAGAAATCATGATAAACATGTTGGCAGATCAGTTCCATTTCACTCCCATGTAATATAGGCGGGCATCACCTTCACCCATAATGGGGCCTCTCTAGCATGGCTTTAAGCACCATTAATGATGCTGCAAGGGAGTACTTTTCATTGGAGAAAGCTTCAGGGCATAAAATCTTAGTGAGGATTCATGCTTGAAAGATGGAGTTACAAACTTGGAAAAGGAAGAAGAGATGAGGCAGTCACTTGGAAAAGAGACCTAAGTAAGAAGTAGAGGGACACTTGAAAAGGAGCCTGGGATATTCTTGAATAGCTATAATGAAAGAGCTAAATGGGAGAAGTCTGATGTAGGGAATGATCTACTGATCATGAGAGGCCAATCCTATAGCTACATTCAAATGAGGGGAACCTCAACTCCCCACTGAAGGAGCTGTAACCTCAGATATGGAGCTGATATTAATCTAGCCCCACAGAGTTTCAGTAGATCTCTGTACTAGCCACTGAACATGCTGAGAGACCAGGAAGCAAGTGAAACAAATTTCCCTCCCTTATGTGTCCATGTGTTAAGGGATCATTTCTTAGTTTCTCCCCTGTTATAAGTTTTACCTGGGAAGCTCCTATCTTTTCCACCCATTTGACATACATAGGAGGCTATACCCATTTTTGTTTTAGGTCAGAGAATGATTCTATTTTATTCACTCTATTTACATCCGTTTTATACATGAAGTAATTCGGTTGGCTAATTATGGCTTGCATAGTCTGTAAACAGTACATATTTTATTGGTGGGGGCTTAGGACATGATTTGCAGAACTGATTACCCAAAAGAGCCCACACAGAAATGGGGGAAAATAGCAAGGGGCTCTAAAATCATCTGATTTTACTCAGGATTTCCGGAACCTAGTGGTTTATTTATTGTTCTCCTTCTGATATTATCTGTAAATGCTCAAAAGTAGAGTCAATTCTCAGGCCTTCCCCACTCCCCGCCCTTACTTATTTTTCTCTCTTTTGTCAAATGATGCTCTCTGTAACCTCCTGAAATCCTTCTCCAAAATGTCTCGTAAATACCTTGTACTCTAAACCAGTATTGTCTTTGGTTGCCATGTCTCTCTGCTTGGTAAGGGAATTAAGCATTTTCTGGCTAAGGTGATTTCTCAGCTCTTTGGTCTTCTTGTGATGATGTCCAGTGCTTGCTATACTCAAAACCTCCCGATTAGCTCATTGAGGAAAGGATTCATGTCTTTTGTTTTATTCCCTGCACTTAGCACAGTGCCTGACACACAATAGGCGCTTAATAAGTGTTTACTTACTGATTGACTGATTTCAGGCTTCTGAATATGCTATAATCAGATTTTGGTTTAATTTCTTCATCACAAACCATGAAGTTTTCATTATCTTCCCCTCATCTCATTGTACTCACTGACTGATCAAGACATAGGTCTGACTTAGTCTGTAAGAGTTCTATATTGTTTGTAGAATTTCTCTACTCCTTCATTCTTTGCACCAAGTTACCTCCTAAGCTGTAATTGTCTTCATGCTGGTCTGTTTTTTCACCCTTACTCTGAGCCTGAAAAATAAAAGGATCAGGAAATTATCTTTCTCATTGCCTTTGGACACCGTATGGAACCAGCTCCACCAACCTCTGCATTCACCTCTCTGAAGAGAATCTATAAGCTGGTTTTTTAAAAATTTATATTCAACTTCTTGATGACTTCTGATTTTATTTATAACAAGAATATTATTATGGATATAATTTAGCTCCTTCTGTAGTATATTGATTCACTGTTCCTTGGATAAGTGTTGTATATTATATGTGTAGAATTAGTTTGTAGTTATTTTTAAATCTATGTGATTCTTGATGCCTGATTTTCTGTCCCCTTTTCTATTTTTCTATTATTATTGATTTAAAAATGTAAAGGAGGAGGAGATGTGAAATTCAGGACTGAGTATTATATATATATATATGTATATATATATATGTGTGTGTGTATATATATATGTATACATATACATACACATATACATACATACATATATATACATATATATACACACACACATATATATATATCTATATATCTATATATATATATATATATATATATATATATATATATATATTGTGTTATTTCAATCCCCATTCTCTGGCTTTCTCTTCCACAGCCTTGCTAATTGCTTGGCTGGACTTGGGGAGGTGTCTGGAGGCCTTGCTGCCTGATTGCTAATTGTTTCACCCAGACCACTCTTACAGATACTCTTACATCCAGCCACCATGCTTCCTTTCACTCCCCACTCTTTGGCCATCTGCCAATGGCCTCACCAACCACCTTGAGGCTGCTCATCTACTTTTTTTCTTGCATTGGCTGTAGGTCTCTCCGGAAGATGGCATTGGTCCTCTTCTGCTATCTTGCATGATATTACTTCCTCTGCATCACTCCAACTAAACTCGGTTTTCAGAAGATGATAAAAGTTTTTCCTTTTTCCGGAGAACCAGTTCTTTCTGGGAACTTCTGAGTTCTCATGGCAGATAGCATTATAGTTTAAGATGAAACTTAAAAAGTGACTTTCTCCTTCTTACACTCCCTATTTTACTAGGTCTCAAACACTAATTCTCCTAAGGAGCCAAAACACAGAACCTCCTTTATCTTCCAAGTTGGTCTGCCTCCCCATTAACAGCCATGTCTGGGAAAATTTCATACCTGATTTCCTCTTAACCCCAGTATCTAGGCATACTTCCCATGGATTTAGAGCCTAACAAAGTTCCTAGTCTTCTTATCACTTCAACCACCTGCCCTTTCCCTCTCTCTTTACATGCATTTTGTCCCTTCAGGCTCCACTAGTCCTCTTGAGGCCAACTGAATGAGGTTGTTCAAATTACCTGGAGCTGCTTCTTGGACATTCAGGGTAGGAAAATAGGACCAGCAAGACTAAATATTATTTTTCTCCAAATATTCCACAGAGAATACAATTTCACTGTCTCTATTATATTCATAACTATTTGAACAGCATGTGGCAATGGAAAGAATTGGAGGATCCGAGTCTGAATTCCATCTCTGCCACTTACTACTTGTGTGACATTAGAGAAGTCTCCACTACTCTGTGCCTGATTTTCTTACCTCTATAATATAATGAAGAGGCTTGATTACACAGCCTGTAACATCCATTTCAATTCTAAATCTATAATCCTATCAGGTAGGCAACAAAAGTATTATACATCCTTGTTTAGAGATGAGAAATCTGATTTTGAGAGAGGTTATCATTTGCCTAAGGTTACTAGATAGTAAGCGGCAGAAATTTCTCCTCCATCATGTTCTCTTCTATAATCTTAACTTCATTAAGAGTATTCTAGTCAATGTGTATAACCAGACATAGCCTGGGAAAAAAGATATCTACGATATCATTATTGCTAATTTTCTTTGAAACAGGTAACTAGGTATGTTTCCATTGAAATAAAATGCTAAAGCCAGTGAGAATGGTCATTTTATACTGACACAGGTCATTTGGAAAACAGTTTGGGAACATGAGTTTCATATCAAGACATATTCTTAAACTACAGATATGTCTATTATCAGGCATGGAGATACTCTTGTTGATTACTGTTTATATTTATTATAAAAGGGTGAGAGATTCTACATACTGTCATAGATTTGATAGGACAGCTTTATGTCAAAAAGTAGGTAGGTTTATGATATATATTCTTTTGCTCCAAGCTTCAGATGAGCAAAATCCTCTAATCTTACCCAGCTTTAATCCTGGATTAGTGTGGATTTGTTAATAAAATGCTAGTGAAATTGAGAATAATTTACAATGATCTTCAACTTCTATTCCTTACATCATTTAATTTTTTTTTTACACATGCAAATGAAGAATGGTTTTGAATGCTCTATATCATCTGCAAAAGCAGTTCATGGAAAGTGATCACCCTACCAAGCTGCTTAGTGATTTGAGAGATCTGATTGTTAGAGAAACAAAAAAAATAGAGAATGGGAAGGGAATGGATCAAATGGGTAGATTTGTTTCTGTGTTTTTAAATTGAGCTATAATAGGTTAACCTGTTATATAATCAGTGCAGTACATTGCATATAACAGATGCTCAATAAGCATTCATTGAATGAATGGAGTCTTCTTCTTCTTTCTTCTTCTTACTTCTTTCTTCTTCTTACTTCTTTCTACTTCTTCTTTCTACTTCTTCTTTCTTCTTCTTCTTTCTCCTTCTTCTTTTTTCTTCTTCTTACCATTAGCCTGAGCCTTTTTTCTTAGTTAGTTGTTATTCTTTGTGCTTGAAGAGGACCAAAATGGCATCACTATGTCAGGGTCAAGGTACACTGTGTCCAATTGTGGCTGATCAGACTAATATAAGCTCAGGAGGTGCTACCATAGGTTGGATGCAAATAGTCCTCATGAATATTTGGAATGGAGATGCCTCTAAATTTGTGTATCTCATTCATTTGGAGTTTTGCTCTTTGTAGTAGTCTGAATGGTTGGCAGTTCTGCTCAAGAAAGGACCTTGGTGCCCAGTGCACTATCTTATCAGGTGATCTTCAGAATCTTCTTAAGACAATTCAAATGGAATTGATTCCATTTCCTGGCATGACACTGGTAGACTGTCCAGGTTTCACAGACATACTACAGTGAGATCAACGTATTGGTTCTATGGAACTTCAGTTTGGTAGATAGTCTAATACCCCTCCTCTGCCACACTTTCTTTCAGAGCCTCTGAAATAGTGAGCTAGCTTTGGCAATGAGTGCATCAACCTCATTATCTATGTGGAAACCCCTGGAAAATATACTGCCAAGGTAAGTGAGCTTATCCACAGAATACAAAGTTTCTCCATTTGCTGTAACTGATGGTTCCATGTATGGTGCTAGCTGGTGGAGAACCTCTGTTTTCTTGGTGTTAATTGTCAGGCCAAAATTAGCACAAGAGGTGAAGAAATGGTCCATACTCTGTTGCATCTCAACCTCAGAGGCTGAAAAAATAAAATCATGTACCAACTCTCTCTCCACTTTGGTCTTGGCTAATTTACCATCAGTGAGGAAGCTGACCCTTACACTATTTTCATCTTCATTGAAGGCATCTGACAACATAGCTGAAAACACAGTGCTAAAAAGCATGAGAAGGTGGGGGGGGATGGAGCCAAGATGGCAGCTGGAAAGCAGGGACCAGCTTGAGCTCCCTGCCGAGTCCCTCCAAAAACCTATAAAAAATGGCTCTGAACCAATTGTAGAACTGCAAACCCACAAAACAGCAGAGGGAAGCAGGGCTCCAGCCCAGGACACCTTGGATGGTCTCTGGGTGAGGTCTATCCCACATGGAGCTGGGAGCTGGGAGCTGGGAACAGAGTGGAGCAGAGCCCAGCCTGAGCGGCATGGACCAACCAGACCTGGAGCCGGGCGGAGGGGGCCCTAGCGCCCTGAATCAGTGAGCTGCGGCAGTTACCAGACTTCTCAACCCACAAACACCAAAGACTGCTGAGAAGGTTAGTGGGAACAGCTGCGGAGTGGAAGGAGTTCGCTGTTCAGCTTCCAGCCCTGGGGGCAGCAGAGGTGGGGCAGCTACAGCAGCTGCTGCTTCTGGCCCCAGGCCCACCTGGTGGGAGGAATTAAGTGGCGGATCAGAGCAGGAGTGCACACCCTGCTGAAGATCTAAGCCCAGTCCAGGTTGGGGGTTCTTGGGGAAGGAGTAGTGCTAGTGTGACAGAGCTGGCACCTCCCCCCCAAACGTGGAACATAGAACTCGTTAGTCTACAAGCAGTCATACCCTACTGAAAAACTCAAGGGTCAAGTTGGTTGGTTGGCAATATGGCCAGGCAGCGAAAACACACCCAGATTCAGTCTCAGACTTTGGATTCCTTCTTTGGTGACAAAGAAGACCAAAACATACAGCCTAAAGAAGACAACAAAGTCATAGAGCCTACAACAAAAGCCTCCAAGAAAAATATGAACTGGTCCCAGGCCATGGAAGAGCTCAAAAAGGATTTGGAAAAGCAAGTTAGAGAACTAGAGGAAAAATTGGGAAGAGAAATGAGAAGGATGCGAGAAAACCATGAAAAACAAGTAAATGACTTGTTAAAGGAGACCCGAAAAAATACTGAAAAATACACTGAAGAAAACAACACCTTAAAAAATAGATTAACTCAAATGGCAAAAGAGCTCCAAAAAGCCAATGAGGAGAAGAATGCCTTGAAAGGCAGAATTAGCCAAATGGAAAAGGAGGTCCAAAAGACCACTGAAGAAAATACTACCTTAAAAATTAGATTGGAGCAAGTGGAAGCTAGTGACTTTATGAGAAATCAAGATATTATAAAACAGAACCAAAGGAATGAAAAAATGGAAGACAATGTGAAATATCTCATTGGAAAACCACTGACCTGGAAAATAGATCCAGGAGAGATAATTTAAAATTTATTGGACTACCTGAAAGCCATGATCAAAAAAAAGAGCCTAGATATCATCTTTCAAGAAATAATCAAGGAGAACTGCCCTGATATTCTAGAGCCACAGGGCAAAATAGAAATTGAAAGAATCCACAGATCACCTCCTCAAATAGATCCCAAAAAGAAATCTCCTAGGAATATTGTCACCAAATTCCAGAGCTCCAAGATCAAGGATAAAATACTGCAAGCAGCCAGAAAGAAACAATTTGAGTATTGTGGAAACCCAATCAGAATAACCCAAGATCTGGCAGCTTTTACATTAAGAGATCTAAGGGCTTGTAATAGGATATTCCAGAGATCAATGGAGCTAGGATTAAAACCAAGAATCACCTACCCAGCAAAACTGAGTATCATGCTCCAAGGGAAAATATGGATTTTTAATAAAATAGAGGACTTTCAAGATTTCTCATTGAAAAGACCAGAACTGAATAGAAAATTTGACTTTCAAACACAAGAATCAAGAGAAGCATGAAAAGTTAATCAAGAAACAGAAATTGCAAGGGACTTACTAAAGTTGAACTGTTTTGTTTACATTCTTACATGGAAAGATGACATGTATGATTCATGAGACCTCAGTATTAGGGTAGCTGAAGGGAATATGCATATATATATATATATATATATATATATATATATGTTTATGTATATATATAAGTGAATGTGTATGTATATATCTATATCTATATATATATATAAAAGAGAGAGAGAGAGCAGACACAGGGTGAGTTGAAGATGAAGGGAAGATATCTAAAAGAAATAAAATCAAATTAAGGGATGAGAGAGCAACATACTGAGAGAGGGAGATAGGGAGAGATAGAATGGGGTGGATTATCTCGCATAAAGGTGGCAAAAGGAAGCAGTTCTGTGGGAGGAGGGGAGAGGGCAGGTGAAGGGGGAATGAGTGAACCTTGCTCTCATCAGATTTGGCCTGAGGAGGGAATGCCATACATACTCAATTGGGTATCTTACCCCACAGGAAAGAAGAGGGAGGAAGATAAAAAAAGGGGGGGGGATGATGGAGGGAAGGGTGGATGGGGGTGGAGGTAATCAAAAACAAACACTTTGGAAAGGGGACAGGGTCAAGGGAGAAAATTCAATAAAGCGGAATGGGTTGGGAAGGAACAAAATATAGTTAATCTTTCACAACATGAGTATTGTAGAAGGGTTATACATAATGATACACATGTGGCCTACATTGAATTGCTTGACTTCTTAGGGAGGGTGGGTGAGAAGGGAAGAGGGGAGAGAATTTGGACCTGAAAGTTTTAAAAACAGATGTTCAAAAACAAAAAAAAAGTTGTTGCATGCAACTAGAAAATAAGATACACAGGCAATGGGGCATAGAAATTTATCTTGCCTTACAAGAAAGGAAGGGAAAAGGGGATGAGAGGGGAGGGGGGTGATAGAGGGGAGGGCTGACTGGGGAACAGGGCAACCAGAATATATGCCATCTTGGAGTGGGGGGGAGAGTAGAAATGGGGAGAAAATTTGTAATTCAAACTCTTGTGAAAATCAATGCTGAAAACTAAATATGTTAAATAAATAAAATTTAAATTTAAAAAGCATGGGAAGAAGTGCACAACCCTGCTTCACTCCATTTGTGACAAGAGCATCATCCATTATCCAGAACAAGTACAAACATGCCATCATGGAATTGGCATAAAATGCCAATGAACGTCTCTGGCAACCAAATTCTACTCCCTTACAGCTAACAACATCAAAGACTTTGGTCAGATTGATGAATGTTGTATATAGGCCTCTGTTCTGCTCCTGGCATTTCTCCTGGATTTGTCATAAAGCAAACACCATATTGACTATTCCTTAGCACCTCCTGAAGACACATTCGCTCTTGTCTATATGACCATCTTCCAAATGAAAGATCAGCCTATGAGGGAAGACTCTGGCAAGAATCTTGTTGGCAATGACTAAGAGAGAGGACCCTTCCCCACCATGATTGTCACAGGACAACCTTTACCTTTACCTTTACCTTTATAGAGATGAACATCCTTGAACTCCCAGGTGATAACTTCTTGCCATGTAATCCAGAAGATTTCAGTCAGTTTTTGTGTGAGCAGTGGCCCCCTGTTTTGTAAATCAAAGCTGGAATAGAATCAGTATCAGGTCCTTTGCCACGTGAGAGGAGGGCATTAAAAACGTCTTCATTTGGAAGTTTGGCTGGAGAGGGATTGAGTTTAACCTGAGATAAATGATCAATGGTTTCAGCGTTAGTTGCTTACAGCCTGTTGAAAGGACCATGGAAGTGTTCAGCCTATCTCTCTAGAATCATGTCCTTATCACTGATCAAAATGGTTCGATCAGTGCTGAGTAGTTGAGGTGCATCATAGGCCTTTGGCCCAAAATAGGCTTCAGGGCATCATAAAAGTGCATTGGATTGTTACTATTAGCATAAAAATGAATTTCATCTGCCCTCTTACTGAGCCAAGAATCCTACATCTCTCTAAATTTCACTTGCACTTTATTTTTGGTGGAGTTAAATACTGACTTCTTAGAGATAAATGAAGTATCCTTCTGGTAAACCATGTGGAGTTCTTATTTTTCATTTAGCAGCTTCTGAATTTTCCCATTATTTTTTTCAAACAAGTCTTGATATTTGCAAATGTTCTGATCCAGATCAGTAAATGCAGTGCTCTATACCAAATCTCTGAATGCTGCCCGCTCCTTTTCTGCTTCACTGTTGCCTACCATATGTTGGCTCAGCCTTCTCTACAAGTTAGCAACAAACTGTTCATATATAGAGAAGTTATATAATCTCCTGATATTAAGTCTTCTGGTAGTCATTTTGCCTTGGGGCTACTGCTTTTGTAGAATGCAAATATTTAGTTTGGAGAGGATAAGTCTATGATCAGTCCAGCAGTCTGTGCCACACATCGTCTTTGTCATTCTCACATCCTTTCTGTCTCTTCTCCTTACAATGACATCATCTATTAAATGCCAATGTTTGCTGTGAGGGTACATCCTCAAAGTTTTATTGCATTTAGATAAATGGAAGATAATGTTGGGGATAAGAAGGTCTTTGGTAATAAGTGACCATTGTTGTTGCTATTTTCAACTCCATTCTTTCTAAGGACTCATTGCCACATCTGATGGTTTGTATCTATTCTGGCCTTAAAGTGACCCAGAATTACAAGCTTATCCTTTTTTGGCACATTGATAATGAGGATCACCGGGTGTCCATAAAATTTTTTAACGTCATCAGGGTTTGTCATGGTGGGAACATACGTACTGATGATGGAAGCACAGCACTTTCTGCAAGTGGCAGTTGCATTGTCATGAGCCTGTCATTCACTCCTTTTGGGAGGTATTTCTATGTGGGATATGAAGGGCTGTCTTTAGGGCAAATCTAGGGATAATAAAAGGCTTCACATAAGAAGTATTTATTGCCTGAGCTAAGATGAGACTTGAAGCAAAATAAGTTGTTGAGATGAAGAGGAAGTGAATTCAAGGAATAAGAGATGACTGAGACAAATGCTTTGAAGTGGGAGATGATAATGTTGAGTATTCAAATTGGCTAGCTGAAACAATAAGTCCATGAATGAAAAGTGAAAAAGTAAACAGAACCAGATTGTGGAGATTGGGAAGAACCAGGCTGGAGTGTTTTCATTTTAGCTTAAAAGCAAGGAGCCACTGAAAATTTTTGATTAGGCGGACAGCATATTATGTCTGCCTTCATAAGCAGAGCCAGAAAGGACTACAGAAGTTGCTTAATCTCATTCCCTCATTTTCAGAGGGGGAAATAGTCCCAGAGAGTTTCAGTGACCTGTCCGAAGTAACTCTGTTCATAAGAGGCAGAGATGGGATTAAAATCTTAGACTTCTGTTACCAAATTCAGCATTCTTTCTATTATACCTTATTTCCTGTGTGCCTTTAGAACATTATTTGGGGAATTGTATAAAGGATGGATAAGAGAAGGGATAGATTGGAAGATTGGAAACTTATTAGGAGACAGTTATAGTAATACAGGCAAGAGGTGCTGAGGGACTCAACTAGGGTGCCAGTAATGTAAGTGGAGAGAAGGGCCCATTGCAAAAGATGTTTTGGAGGCAGGATTAATGATATTTGATAACTGAATAAATATGGAAAGTGAGAAGGAAGAATAAAAGATGGTTTAGAATTCACAAATGTGGATGACAGGAAAAATAAATACAGTAAATATAGTAAATACAGGATCATTAAAAGGAGGGATTTAGGAGGAAATACGTTGAGTTTTATCTTGGATGTGTTAAGTATGAGATTCTATTGGAATATCCAGGAGAAAATGACTAGTTGATAGTTGATGAGGTAGGAACGGAATTTTGGAAAGGGATTAGGAGTAGATGTAAAAATGTGGGAGTCATCTGAATAGAGGTGATCATTGACCTCATAGAAACTGATAAGCACCAAGAAAGCAACTTGAGAAAAGAAAATGGAGCCCAAGACAGAAACTTGTATCCATGCTGAGTTGAAACTAGTAAAGCAGACTTAAAAAGAGCATTCAGATAGATAAGAGGGGAGATAACGGACAACAGTATTATGAAAACAACAGAGAAAGAAAGTACACAGGAGTTGGAGAGAAGGGCTGTGGTTAGTAATGTCAAAAACTACAGAAAGATCAAAAAGGAAGGGGAGGAAGTTATTTGAGATGATCCTTGAAGGGAACTAGGAGTTCCAAATGGTGTAGTTGGTCAGAGTACTCAAGGAATGGAAGGAAGTAGGAAAACATTACAAAAATATGGAGGTGGGAAGTAGCACGTCCTAGAAATAGACTAGTAAAGAAGCCAGTTTGGCTGTAAACATTGACACATGGGTCCTCCTTTAAGGACCTCCTTCTCTTGTAACAAAGAAAAACACTTACATATAAGTAATAAATAATACAATGACCTATTCTGAAAGTGAATGCAAGATTACAAATTTGTAGCATCCCTAAATTCTCAATTTTTAATTAACCTAAATCTATATTCTCTCTCCCCCGCCAACTCCATTGGAAAAAGTAGTCAAATCAAATAAATTTCTTCAATGATTCAATCCCTTCCTCCCTTTCCCTCCAGAATGGTTGGATCAGTCCCTAACTCCACCAACAATGCATTAGTGTCCTAATTTTCCCAAATCTTCTCCAACATTTATCATTTTCCTTTTCTATCATATTAATCAATCTGATAGGTATGAGGTGGTACCTCAGAGTTGTTTTTACTTTACATTTCTCTAACCCACAGTGATTTAGAGGCTTTTTTCATATGACTACAAATAGCTTTAATTTCTTCCTCTGAAAACTTCCTGTTCATATCCTTTGACCATTTTTCAATTGCATAATGACTTCTATTCTTATAAATTTGACTCAGTTCTCTGTATATTTGAGAAATGAGACCTTTATCAGAGACACTGGCTGTAAAAATTGTTTCCCAGCTTTCTGCTTCCCTTCTAATCTTGGTTGCATTGGCTTGGTTTGTGCAAAACCTTTTAAATTTAATGCAATCAAAATTATCCATTTTGCATTTCACAATGCAATCAAAATTATCCATTTTGCATTTCACAATGTTCTCTGTCTCTTTTTTGTTCATAAATTCTTCCTTTCTCCATAGAATTGACAAGTAAACTATTCCTCACTCTCCTAATTTGTTTATGGTATCATCCTTTATGTCTAAATCATGTACCCATTTTTACCTTATCTTGATATCTGGTGTAAGATGTTGGTCTATGTCCAATTTCTGTCATACTTTTTTCCAGTTTTCCCAGGAGTCTTGTCAAATAGTGAGTTCTTATTCAAGAAGCTGGAGTCTTTGACTTTATCAAATGGTGGGTTACTATAATCACTGGCTCTTGTGTCTTGTGTACCTAACCTATTCCACTGATCCACCATCTGTTTCTTTGCCAGTACCAAGTAGTTTTGATGACTGCTGCTTTATAATACAGTTTTAGATCTGGTACAGGTAGGCCACCTTCCCTTGCATTTATTTTCCTGAATTCCCTTGATATTCTTGACCTTTTGTTCTTCCAGATGAATTTTGTCATTAATTTTTCCAGTTCTATAAAATAATTTTTGGTAATTTGATTGATAGGTACTGAATAAGTAAATTAATTTAGGTAGAATTGTCATTTTTATTATATTAGCTTGGCCTACCCATGAGAAACTAATATATTCCCAATTATTTAGATTGGACTTTATTTGTGTGAAAAGTGTTTTGTTATTGTGTTCATACAGTTCCTGGGTTTGTCTTGACAGGTAGACTCCCAAATATTTTATATTGCCTACAGTTACTTTAAATGCAATTTCTCTTTGTATCTCTTGCTGCTGGGCTTTTTAAGTAATATATAGAAATGCCAATGATTTATGTGGGTTTATTTTATTTCCTGCAACTTTGCTAAAGTTGTTAATTATTTCAAGTTATTTTAGTTGATTTTCAAGATTCTCTAAGTATACCATTATATCATCTGCAAAGAGTGATAGCTTTGTTTCTTCACTGCCTATTCTAATTCCTTCAATTTCTTTTTCTCATATTGTTAAATCTAACATTTCTATTACATTATGGAATGACAGTGATGATAATGGACATCCTTGTTTCACCCCAATCTTATTGGAAATGCTTCTAGCTTATCTCCTAGACATATAAAGTTTGCTGATTGTTTTAGATAGATGCTACTTATCATTTTAAGGAAAACTGCATTTATTCCTATGTTCTCTAGTGTTTTCAATAGGAATTGGTGTTCTACTTTGTTGAAAGCTTTTTTCTGTATCTATTAAGATAATAATGTGATTTCTGTTAATTTTGTTATTGATATGTCAATTATATTTTAGTTTTCCTAATATTGAACCAGCCCTGTATCCCTGGTGTAAATCCCACCTGGTCATAGTATATTATCCTGTTGCTGTAATCTCTTTGCTAATATTTTATTTAAAAATTTCACATCTATGTTCATTAGGGAAATTGGTCTCTAATTTTCTTTCTCTGTTTTGGCTTTTCCTGGTTTAGGTATCAGCACCATTTCTGAACCATAAAAAGAATTTAGTAGGACTCCTTTTTAGCCTATTTTCCCAAAGAGTTTATATAGTATTGGAATTAATTGTTCTTTAAATGTTTGGAAGAATTCACATGTAAATTCATCTGGCCCTGGCTATTTTTTCTTAGGGAGTTCATTGATGGCTTGTTAAATTTCTATTTCTGAAATGGGGTTACTTAAGTATTTTATTTCCTCTTTTGTTAATCTGGGCAATTTATATTTTTTGCAAATATTCATACATTTCACTTAGATTGTCAGATTTATTGGCATACAGTTGGCCAAAACAACTCCTAATTATTGTTTTAATTTCCTCTTCATTGGTGGTGAATTCTCCCTTTTCATTTTTGACACTAGTAATTTGGTTTTCTTCTTTCTTTTTTTTAAATCAAATTAACCAAAATTTATCTATTTTATTGTTTTTTCATAAAACAAGCTCTTAGTTTTAATTATTAGTTCAGCAATTTTCTTAATTTCTAATTTCTAATCACCTTTGATTTTCAAATTTTCTAATTTGGTATTTAATTGGGGATTTTTAATTTGTTCTTTTTCTAACTTTTTTAGTTGCCTGCCCAATTTATTGATTTCCTCTTTCTTTATTTTATATATGTAAGCATTTACCAATATAAAATTTCCCCTAAGAACTACTTTGTCTGTATCCTATAAGTTTTGGTATGTTGTCTCATTATTGTCATTCTCTCTGATGAAGTTATTGATTATTTCTGTGATTTGTTGTTTGACCCACTCATTCTTTAGGATTATATTATTTAGTTTCCATTTAAGTTTTAGCCTATCTTTCTGTGGCTCTTCATTACATGTAATTTTTATTGCATCATGATCTGAAAATGATGCATTTAGTATTTCTGCCTTTCTTTATTGAATTGTGAGGTTTTCATGCCTTAGTATGTGGTCACTTTTTGTGTAGGTGTCACATACCACTGAGGAAAAGGTATATTCCTTTCTATCCCCATTCAATTTTCTCCAGACATCTACCATATCTAACTTTTCTAAAATTCTATTCACCTCCTTAATTTCTTTCTTGTTTGTTTTGTGGTTAGATTTGTCTAGTTCTGGTGGGGAAGGGGGTGAGGTCTTCCACTAGTATAGTTTTAGTGTCTATTTCTTCCAGTAACTCACTTAATTTCTCCTCTAAGAATCTGGATGCTATGCCACTTGGTGGATATATGTTTAGTACTGATATTATTTTATTATCCATGGTATCTTTTAGCAAGATGTGTCTTCCTTCCTTGTCTCTTTTAATTAGATCTATTTTTGCTTTTACTTTGTCTGAGATCAGGATTGCTACCCCTGCTTTTTTTTTTACTTCAGTTCAAGCATAATATATTCTTCTCCAGCCTTTTACTATTACTCTGTGTATATCTCTCTGCTTCAAGTGTGTTTCTTTTAAACAACATGTTGTAGGATTCTGATTTTTTTATCTACTCTGTTATTTGCTTCTGTTTTATGGAAGAGTTCATCCCATTCGCATTCACAGTT
This sequence comes from Trichosurus vulpecula, assembly GCF_011100635.1. Taxonomy (NCBI): domain Eukaryota; kingdom Metazoa; phylum Chordata; class Mammalia; order Diprotodontia; family Phalangeridae; genus Trichosurus; species Trichosurus vulpecula. The sequence goes on along the minus strand of NC_050574.1, from coordinate 322,444,430 downwards.
ATGATTACTGTGTCTTTCTGTCCATTCTATTTCCCCATCTCTTTATGCTTTTCTTTCTCCTTTCACCCTTTCCCTCCTCACCAGTGTTTTGCTTCTGACCACCACTTTCCTCAATCTGCTCTCCCTTCTATCAGCCCAACTCCCTTTTTTCCCCTTTCTCCTATTACTTCTCTGTAGAGTAAGATAGCTTTCTATAACCAATTAATGTGTGTGTTATTCCCTCTTTGAGCCAAATCTGATGAGAGTAAGGTTCAAACAATGATTGCCTCCCTCCCTTCTTTCCCTCCACAGTAATAGGTCTTTGTGCCTCTTCATGTAATTGACCCTTTTTTGCCTCAGTCTTTCCTCTACTCCCAGTACAATCCTTTAATAATTTTTTTTATAATCCCATCAAAGTCAACTTATACCCATATCCTCTGCCTATGTATACCTCTTGTAAATGCTGTAATAGTTCTCAAGAGTTACAAGTACCATCTTCCCACATAGAGATGCAAACAGTTTAGACTTATTGAATAATAGGTTTTTCCTTCCTGTTTACCTTTTTATGCTTCTCTTGAGTCTTGTATTTGAAAATCAGATTTTTCTGTTCAGCTCTGGGTTTTTCATCAGGAATGATAGAAAGTCCCCTATTTCATTGAATATCAATCTTTTTCCTTGAAAGATTATCCTCAATTTTGCTAAGTAGTTGATTCTTGGTTGCAATCCAACCTCCTTTGCCTTCTGGAATATCATATTCCAGGACCTCTGATCATTTTAATGTAGAAGCTGCTAAATCCTGTGTAGTCCTGACTGGTTCCATGACATTTAATTTTTTCTTTCTGGATGTTTGCAGTATTTTCTCCTGGACCTGATAATTCTGTAATCTGGCTGCAATATTCCTTGGAGTTTTCATTTTGGGATCTCTTTCAAGAGGTGATTGATCGATTCTTTCAATGACTACTTTATCCTCTGGTTCTAGGATATCAGGGTAGTTTTAGTTGATAATCTCTTGAAAGATGCTGTCCAGATTCTCTTTTTATCATGGATTTTAGGTAGTCTAAAAACTCTTAAATAATCTCTCCTGCATCTATTTTCCAGGTCAGTTATTTTTCCGATGAGGTATTTTACATTTTCTTCTATTTTTTTCATTCTTTTGATTTTGTTTGACTGAATCTTGGTGTCTCATAGAGTCATTAGCTTCCACTTGTCCAATTCTAATTTTTAACAAATTATTTTCTTAAGTTAGCTTTTGTACCTCCTTTTCCATTTGGTCAATCCTACTTTTTAAGGAATTGTTTTCTTCAGTCAATTTTTGTCCTTCCTTTTCCAAGCTGTTGACACTCTCTTGCATACCTCTGATTTCTTTTTTCAGTTTTTCTTCTACCTCTCTTATTTGACTTTAAAATCCTTCTTGAGCTCTTACAAGAGGGTTTTTTTGGCTTGAGGCCAATTCATATTCCCCTTTGAGGTTTAAGATGTAGGTATATTGACAATGCTGTCCTCTTTTGAATTTGTGTTTTGATCTTCCCTGTCACCATAGTAACTTTCTATGTTCAATATTTGTTTTTGCTTTTTGCTCATGTTGTTTGACTATTTCCTGACTTTTAATGTTGAGCTTTCCTGATGGAATAGGGGATACTGTCCCAAGCTTCTTGTTCTGGGGCCTCAGATGCTGGCAGCTGGAGGCTGTAGGAGTTTGACAGCTTACATGGTGCTGAATTGGGGTCCTAGTGGTGGTGATTGGTATGTGCTGAGGCCAGGTGGGGGTTTTTCTGTGTTTCCTTGGGCTGCACTGAAGCACCTGGAGGTCAGGCAGAATAAAGGTGCCTGACTACCCAGGGCTGTGCTGAAGTACGTGGAAGTTCTGCCACTGGAGGAAGCCTGTCTGCCTGGGGCTGTGCCAAAGCACAGTGAAAATTTCAGACTGCTATGGTGTAATGGAAAGAATAATGTATTCAGAATCAGAGGAACTGGGCTCATGTATTATCTCTGCTACTTAGTCCTAAATTATGTTATGCTGAGTAACTCACAAGGAATGGAATTTCTCCCTCTTCCCCATCTCTCTTAGAATGCTCAGCTTTCCAAGAGACAACTCAGTGGCTGCCTTTTGCAGAAGAAAGCTAGGAAAAGTTTCAGGCACAGTGGATAGAGTGCTGGGCTTGAAGTTGGAACACTTCAATTCAAATCCAGCCTCAGACATTTACTAGCTATATGATCATGGGTAAATCATTTAACCTCTGTTTGCCTCAGTTGCCTCATCTGTAAAATAGGGATAATAATAGCACCTACCTCTCAGGGTTGTAGTGAGGATTAAATGGGATAATAATTGGAAAGCATTTAGCATATAGTAAGAGCTATATAATTATAAGCTTCTCCTCCTCTTTCTTTCTCCTGTTCTTTCTCCTTCTCTTTCTCCTCCTCTTCTTCTTCTTCATCATCATTGTCATCATCGTCATTGTTGTCCCCATTCTCCCATCTGCTTGTGCCTTCTCCTCTAAGGTGGTATCTATTTTGTACATTTCTTGTCCTTACCTACATAGAGGAATTTGCTGGAAAGTCTTATGCAAATGGCCTTTCAGCCAGGGGTCAGAACTATACAGGAACTTGTGGTTCCCCCTATTAGAAAATACCCAAGAGTAGGGACAGTTTTGGTTTTTTTCTTTATGTGCTCAGTATTTAGTAAAGTGCCTACCTGGCACTATAATAAGCACTTTAAAAATGCTTTTTGATTGATTTCTTGATCTGTAAAATGAAGGGGTTCAGATAGATGATCCTTAAGGTTGTTTATAGCTCCAAGTCCCATGAACCTATGAACTTAAGAAACCAAGAGAATGGGAGAGGAAATGAAGGTTATTACTTCTTTGATTTCTTCCCCTCCAAATTAAAGAAACATTCATTCCATTCACTCTGGGTATTGCACATATAACTTTGATTTTAGTTTGCTATCAGTTTGAAAAAATGGATTTATGCATCCTTCACTGCTTCTTAGTACCCTCAACACTCCATCTCCCTCATGGGTGAAAGCTTCCGTCATGGTTAGGAGAAGCCAAAGGATAGAATCCTTGACTTCATTCTAATTTCTTGTTTCTAAGCAACTCATGGCATGAGATGGTCAGGAGTCTGAGAATCAAGCTCTCAAACCATTGAATGGCCTTGTGACATGTCTCCCAGGTGCTCATCCACTGTGCTCCATGGGGAAATTTCTCATCTCTTTGGCACTTCCTCTCTGTCTTCCCTTCCCTTTCCTTTTATTTCTCCCCCTGCCCCCTTCCTTCCTTATTTTCTGTAAAAAAAAAATGCTCTCCAGCCTTTTCATATCCTACCACTGGCTACCTGTTTTATAATGCAAAAGAGTTCCAGTGAAGAATGACAGCCCACAGAAAGAAAGCTTTTAAGATATTTTGTCATGACATAGTGGTGGGGGGAAGGGATTAGCTACTAGTGGAGATGATATTGGTAATGTTGCCTCCATTCCTTCAGAGAACAACACACAGTAGCTGGGGGTATGTGGTCTTCATACTCTTGGTTTAAGGCCCAGAAGCCCTCAGGTTCGAACTTATATAGAGTTTTGGACAAAGAGCCAGCATGCTACAAATGGGAGACTGCCCTGTTATTTATTGGTTCACTAAGATGAGACTCTTTTCTAAATTGCATATTAAGGAGTGAAAAATGTAATGTTTAAAAAGTTTGAGAGACATGATGTCTGGACAATTTATCACTTCATTAATAATGGCTTGCATTTTATTAATAAAAGAAATAGTCACTTGACATCTCTCTCAGACCAAAGAAGACTCACGGTGGTGTGCTTACAAAGTAAGAAGTGGTTATTCCTGAAGGTGGCAATCAACTCAGATTAGTTAACAACTAACGATAGGTGGACTTATTCTAATGAGGGGCTGGGAGAGTGACATCATGTCACTCTTGGACAAAGAGACTACCTTTACAACCAGACCATCCACCAACTTGGGCAACCTAGACTGAGGATCTACCTCTGCCCAAATTAGCTTAAGTAGAACACAATGGGCAGGAATTCATTTTAGATTAGAAAGTCTGATCTAACTGGGTAGAGTAGCAATACCCAAAACAGGAAGACTATCAATCCTATCCTCCATCAGCCCTGTCAGTGAGAGATTGGGCTTAGGACAAGGAAACAGGACTGGGAAAAAAAAGCTTAGGTCTTCCCAATTTTAATAATTGGCTATTAATATAAGAGAGAAATAATAATTTCTCTCAGAAATAAGGGGTGGAGAAGTAGGGAAATTAGCTCACATAATACCATTTCAACAAGAGTCTAAAAGGGGGAGGGGTGTGCTAGAGCAATACCTGTCAAACCATTTTTCATCTGCTCATAATAAGTACATTTGAGACTTTGATATTAATAGATTTACAATCCTGGATGGTAAAAATAGTTTGTTATAGTAATCTTTGCATGTCCTTTGCATTTTTCTTCTATTTATGGTCCATCCATTGATATTCACTAATTCTCGTATTTGATCTAGTCCTATTCGTCCCTCTTCCCCTCTGGCAGTGATGGTGGCAGATTGATGGGAAAGTGGCAGAGGCTATGAGAAATCACAGTTTTTAGAACATCTATAAACTTCAATTTCACTGTTAGTACTTTACATGTAAAATCTTTGTCCAGTGATCAAAGTGAGGAGATACTGCTGGAAAAGCTCAATCATATCAATATTTATATTCTTACTATAAACAAAACCGCAAAAAAGAAGAAAGTTTTAGCTAAATGGAAGGACAGCTCACAAGTGCTCCTTGGAAAGATTAAAAAATGGAATTTGCAGGGTTGGTTTTAGTGTAATAGAAAAGGCAACAAGAAATATTATTTCATGAGACTTTGTCATCTTATATTGTAGTCCTGATAATAATTCGCAAAAATATCACTGTAAAAATAATCGCAGTTGATGTATCAACATTGGATCCTGAGAATAGAGAGGTAGGGAAATTCTATGAAGAGCTGGATAGTGCATTCCAAATTAAATCAACATACATGCTGATATTCAGTGACTTCAATGAAAAGATGAGAAAAAGTGAGGATGGAGAGAAATGTACAGGAAAGCATAATTCTGGAAGAAAGAATGAAAAAGACTTGCAGTGTTTAAAAGCATTGGATTTGGAAATCCTGAATCCAAATAGCAACTACTTCATCATAAGATTGTTATAAAGATTAAATGAAATAACATGTGTACATTGCTTTACAATCCTTAAAGCACTATTTAAATGCTAGCCAAAGCATGCAGGTGGGCCCGTGGATAGAATGCTGGACCTGGAGTCTGGAAGACATGAGTTCAAAACCAGTCTGGGAAGAAAGACTAGGGCTAGATATATAGAATTGGGGATCTTCTTTGGAGAGATGATAATTAAATACAGAGGAGCTGATCATCTCAGAAAGTGAAATAATATAAAACATCAAATAGAAAAGAACAATAGCAAATCAGTGACTTATTCCAAAACTGTTTCTGTCTGAATTTAATTGAAAATGAGAAAGGTGATAATAATAACAATAATAATGGTTAAAAAAAGAATATCTCTAAAACATCCTTAGCCTTTCTACAAAGGCTTCTATTTTCAGTCTCTAGGTTTGTGGTGGCCCATTTCATCTTCAAATAGCTTTTGTAAGAAAAAAAATATTTTTTCATTTGAGCTAAAATCTGCTTCCCTATAGATTATTCATATGGATTCCAGTTTTGTTCATGTTGCAATAGAAAATAAATCTCTTCCCTCTGAAGACAGAAATCAGCTCTATTTTATGTCTTCTCCCCCTACCTTACCCCAAGCTAACCATTCCTATATCTTTCATTCCTTCCTTGTTCAACTTAAACCCATGTCTCCCCAGCTTCAAGGCTGATTCTATATTCACCAAAAGATGCTGACTCTCTTTGTATTTGAAAATTATGATAATGCCAAAAGTAATGTGACCAACGTAGCAAATCTGTATCCTGTTAGTTGGCCTTTCACCATGGTGAAACTTGAGAGGCTGAGAAGCTCTGATGGACAAGGCACCTACTGTCTGGTTCACATAATGCTTTTTAATTGCTCTTTATGTTATTTAAATAATTAATATTATAAAAATAATTTTACTTAAAGTAAAGTATTTTAAACTTCTTCCATCTTCCTTAAAAATGAATTCAATTTTATAATTTCTCTAATTTAAAAATAAAACTTCGACTTTCCCACTACTAAACAATCTTCAGTTACAGTTCTTTTGCTTGAAAACCAATACCCTCCACAAACTACTCCTGACCTATTAATGAAAACTTATGTCTTACCACTTTCCATCATAAAAATAATACTCCATCAAGAATGCTGTTGTTCAGTTATTTCAGTCGTGTCCACATTATCATAACCTCATTTTGAAGTTTTCTTGGCAACAATACTAGAATGGTTGGCCATTTCCTTCTCCAGCTCATTTTACAGATGAGGAAACTGAGGCAAACAGGATTAAGTGGCTTGCCCAGGGTCACACAGCTAGTAAGTGTCTGAGGCCGGATTTAAACTCAGGAAGATGAATCTTACTGACTCTAGGCTCAGCACTATTTCCACTGCTCTATCTAGGTAGGCCTTCTCAAGCAGACAAGTCTACTTGGGTGCAATCTAAGAAGGATAGAAAAGATGAAATGCTTTTAGGATTGGTGGGAAGGGCAGTCAGAGAACAAAGTAAAGGCAGCATAATAATATTTACATGACACTTTAAGGTTTGTAAAGTGATTTACAAATATTTTATCTTCACAACCCTTGGGGGCAGATGTTCCTAAGGCATTGTTAGCCCTATTTTACAGATAAGGAAACTGAAGTAGAGAGAAATTAAATGATTCACCCAGGTCACGCAGCTAGTATCTGAGGTTGGATTTGAACACGGGCCTTCCTGATTCCAGGTATGGCAACTCTATCTACTTCACCACTTAGATGCCTCTTTAGACACTTGGGTCCATCGTTGAGACGGATACAGAAAGAAAGAAAATTCTTAAGGCCTAGGCCAAAAGCCTCATTGTCAGAATCCAAATCCCAGCCATAGACAGATATTAGGCTCCAGAGGACTCTGAAGGGGAATTCAAGGACCCAAGGAAGCAGCCTCCATCAGGTCTTCCTCATATAACTTCCTTCATTCTTTCCTCATATAACTTGAATGAACTCCCAGCCAGCTTGGACGACTTGATTAAAGAAGATCTGATTTCCTCAGGGATCACATAAATCTGCCTAGAAGATGTAACATTACACTGTGTAATATCAATTAAGTTGGGTGTCTTTGATTGAATCTTATTAAGTGGTAAGTCCCAGGCCAAAACCTCTATCTATTAGGTGCTAAGCCTATGTGGGCATGAAGCCCTCAGGGTCCTAAGGGGAGTTGCTAAGACCAGAGCCAACAGTAAGAGCTTAAGTTCTGGTCACTCAGATGATATTTGATGACGTCTGAAAACTGTATAAAAAGGGAAAACAGAGCTATTTGCTTAGGGCTCTCACTCTCGGCGGAGTGCTGATGTGGAGACTCTGGGCAGCTGTAGTTAAGAGCCCTCCAGTTTGTAAACCCAGATATTCGGACTTTGTTAAACTCTGATAACTTTGCATTAAGATTTGTATTAGACAAGGGGTCCATCTTTTGATGTTTGTAATTAGTTTGTATTTGCTCTGAAGTTCAGGGTGCTGGCTTTTTCCCCTGAACTAAATGAATTGTATTTATATGCTGAATTAAAGTAAGCTTGTCAACCCCTTAACGTTGCTTTCCTTAGAAAAGCAGATCAAAAGAACCTGGGCTTGCAGTATTCTCGTTGTCGGTCTTGTGTTGGTTTTTCACCCTCACAGCAGCTGCTAGCCAAATTGTTGCAACACACTGTCAAAGACACTGAGGGGTACTAGCTAGAACTAAAACATTGTAGAACTAGCCAAGTCAAGACTAGTGTGGGAGAATTGGGAGAAGTGGGCCTTTACCCTGGGGCACTAAATTTAGCCTGAACTGATAGTGTCTCCAGTCCTTTAACAAAGGTAAGGATGATGGTGGTGTGGTGGTAATAATGATGATGGGAGGCATCATGGTGAAGTGGGAAATTAATAGTTTTCAGTAGTTAATACATTAAGGAATACTCAGGACATATAAATATAATTACGAAACTTATTTTCAAGAATTAAGGAAGATAAGAAATGATGAGCAGAATGGTTTCAGAAAAACTTGGGAAGTCTTATATGAACTGATGCAAAATGAAGCAAGCAGAACCAAGAGAACAGTAACAACACTGTAAGGATGATCAAGTGTGAAAGACTTAGCTGCTCTGATCAAGGCAATGATCTAACACATTTCTAAAGAACCCATGGTGGAAAATGCTATCCACCTCCAGAGAGAGAAGTAACAAACTCTGAATGAATTATTGAAATGTACTTTTTTCACTTGATTTTTCTTGTTTTTGTTCCTTGTTCTTTTTGTGCTTTTTTTTTTTTGCACCATTGCTAATGCTAATAATGTTTTGCATTACTTCAAATGTATAATCAATATATCGCTTGCCTTCTCAAGAGGTGGGGAGGTGGATGTAGTGAGAGAGAATTTGGAACACATTTTTTTAAATGAATGTTAAAATATTTAAAATGTATAATTGGGAAATATTTAAGGAAATAAATAGAAATGTATTAAGAAAACAGAAATTAAGGAAGACAAATAATTGGAATGTTATTTACTGTTCATAGTTTTCCTGAACCCATATAATTAAAAGGATGAAACTATGTTAATTTATAGATTTAGTGGTGTGTAAGTTAAATACTAAGGTGTAGCCCCAGAGAAAAGAGAAGGAAACATACTTCCCTCCTTTCTTTCATGAAATAGGTAGAACATTAAGGTGTTGAATGATGTATATCTTGTCTAGAATAAGTTTGATTTTGCTTATTGTTTTCTTTGTTACAAAGGAAGATTCAATATTGGCTGTATACTTTGGAAATTGGTTCCATTTAAAAAAATTAAGTTATGAGTAAAAGTATTAATTGGGGATAGATGTACTGTATTTGGAGTTGTGCCTTGGGTTTGAATTCTACCTTTAAATTCCACTTACTTACTATATAACATCAAAGAAGTTATTTAATCTCTTTGAGCCTCATTTTCTTCATCTATAAAATGGGGAGAATAACACTTGCACTTCCTATGTTGCAAACTCATAGTGAAAAAAAAGTACTTCAAACCCCACTAAGACGCTAGAAATGTGACATTATTATTATCCTTCAAGTGGGAAAATAGTATAAAAAGATCTAGCAGTATACAATAGACAGAGGCATAGGTGGCAGGAAGTGTTGGTGTTCCAAACCAGGAAGGACTAATCTAGTCATAGGAACTGTAGTTTAGGGCAGAATTCCGGTCCCTAGAACAGGATTTGGTGGAGGCAAATAGTTGGGTGGGCAAGGTACGAACAGTGTTGATGTGCAGAGAAACAAAGCAGTAACTTAGGGATGGAGACACAAGGGAGGGACCTGGATCCTAAAACCGGGGCACAAGTGTAGCTCAGTACCACTTGTAAGGATGATAAAAATGCTAAGTTTCTGTACTCTTAGCCTTTCCTAGGCCCAGGAATAGGCTTGGTCCTGGGGTCTCAAAAAAGGTTGGTGTAGAAATGGGAATTAAGTGACCTCAGTTGCCAAGGTTTGATGGATTTAGGGACAGGGTGCCAACCAGCTTTTTTTTGAAGGTGTAAGGTACAACTACTTCCCTATTTTGACAAAGGCTGGCCTTGGCAATGAACACCAACATAATTTAGAAGGGAGCTGCTCCAGTCTCTTCTCTGATGAAAACAATATTGAGGTCCACTTGAATGAATGACTGGGAACGTAGCCAGAAATGCAAGTAGACAAGTAGGTGTGGTCAACTTATATTTTTGTTCTGTTGCACAGAACAAGGATCTCTCCTCCAGGGTGAATCCCACTTTGGGTTATAGATTTCCAATTCGGTTTTTCCTCTGCTCTAAGTATCTAATGGGGACATTAAGCTTCCTCAGGTACCTCCCCTGCCAACCAGCCTGGTTATTCAGCTTGATGGGGCATATATTTCAAAAGAAGATGAGGGAGGATGATTCTGGATATTTTACAAAGGGAGAAAGAAGTAACAGAATGTGGAACTTCTTAGGCAAAAGGGGAAAGGTAGAGACAGGAAATCAAATATTATTTCAAGGATTAAGGCAAGGTGGTCAGAATAGTAAGTGATATGTCTGAACTTTGGGTGAAGATGTACACTTTGGAAAGAAAACAAAGAATTCATTTTCTGGTTTTTGAAGGTCCCCCCTTTTCACAAGCTGCCTCTTCATTGGTACTAAGTAAGCTGATTGGTTCAGTTGATTCCATAAGGAATTCACCCAAAGTATTTTGTGTGTGTGTGCAAATATTGCTGCATGACATTTTAGATCCAGATCTGTGATTTTATTGGTGTTGGGAACTCCTCAGGAAGGGGAAGAAGAAACGGGCATAAGCATTTATACAGGATCTACTATTTGCCAGGCACTAGCACTAAATGTTTTAGAAACATTATTTCATTCAATTCTCACAGCATCCCTGTGAGATAGATGCTGCTAGTATTCTCATTTTATAGTGAAGGAAATTGATTGAGGCAAACAGGGTTAAGTGACTTGCCCAAGGTCACACAGCTAGTAAGCTTCTGAGGCCATCTTCGGGACTCCAAAACTGGTACCCTATACACAGTGCCACTAGCAGAAGAAACCTTAGAGATTATTAAGTACACCTCTCTCATTGTGGAGATGAAGCACCTGAGGCCCAAGTAGATTAAATGATTTATCTAAAGTATCATACAGCAACAGAACAAGGATTCAAACCCAGATCCTCTCACTTTGCACTATATTACAGAAGAGGATGTGTGTGCGGGCACATGCGTGCGCACGCACACACGCACACATGCGTGCGCACGCACACACATGCACTCACGATGTACTTATATTCTTAGAATTGCCCGAGGCACTTAGAAGTGACTTTACTAGAGTCATACAGTCTATAAAGTAATCTCTGTCTGTCTCTCTCTCTCTCTGTCTCTGTCTCTGTCTCTCTCTGTCTCTCTCTGTCTTTTTTGGTCTCTCTGTGTCTTTCTCTCTCTGTCTCTCTCTCTCTCTCTGTGTCTCTCTTTATATACACCTGTTTGTGTGCATGTATATAAATACCATCCCCACCCATCCTCCACCATACATCAAGAGAAAAGCAACCTGACATATAGATAGAGAATTGGTCTTGGAGTCAGGAAGACCCCAGGACTTGTCTTGCCTCTCCTACCTGTGTTACTCAGGCAAGGTACATAGATAAGTTATTTAAACTTTCAGTGCTTCAGATTACTATTCTCTGAGACCACAAATTGCAGAGAAGGAAGTGCAACTCTGTATTGGCAGAAAATACTCCTTCATGGGAGTTCCTTATACCAATGAAATCAGACATGTTTCTCTCTCTGAAGCCCTTTCTCTCCTTCTCCATCCACTGTGGGTGTATAAGAGGCAGCATGTTATAGTGATATAGCTTCAAAGTTAGGAAGACCAATCCTCAGACAGAAACTTATGGTGTGACCCAGGGGAAGGCACTTAGCCTGTCAGTTCCTGAGGCAACTCTCTAAGATAGTAAATTGCATAATAGTTGTTGATATGAAACAATAGAAGGGAGTTTTTTGTGCATTCACACACACAACCTATAGACAGATATAATCACATAGGCATATATGGATATATCCTTCAGGCATTTCAGGAAAAACTTCTGTATTTGGTAGTTTCTTATTGTCCTGGGTTTCTGGAATGTTAGAGTTTGAGAGTAGAGTCAGACACTGTAGTCTCTGTAAGTGGAAATAAGAATATATTTAGTTTTCTTTCTCCACTAAGGACCAAACAATTCTTCTTGGGCTTAGATCACAAATAGAAAGTTTTATGTTATCTATGGAACTCTCAAGATTAAAGGCAATTAAGCCCTAAGATGAGTTATTGAAAAAGGTCATAGATTCTCTCTCCTTGAAGGTTTTAAAGACTAAGGCAGATTCCCATTTGACTGAGTTGCTTTAGGGAGAGTAATGCTAGATGGTTCCTGCTGTCTATGATTTTCTGATGTTAGTGTCTAATAGGACCAACTGGAGGATGAATCTCTCAAGACTTTTGGATCCGTGCCTTGACTGGATTTGTGTGTTTGATTATCTAGAAAACTCCTCCTGAATCCCAACTTGCAGAGTATGCTTACCAAAAAGAGGGGATAAAGGTCCTGCTGCCCTTAGTAAAACCTGTCTCCCATTGCTAGCCCTCGCAAGTATGACTTGACAGTAATTACAATCATTTTCACCAATTGCCATTTCCTTGAGGATCTAAAGTAGGCTAGATGAATCTGGAGATATCTCTGGTTCCTGGTCTCTAGAAAGCTTAGACTCACAGACTCAGTGACTTAGTCAGAAGGAGTATCTGACAGTGGAAATTGGGAAGGACACATGTATGAGTTACCAACATATAGCCAGAATATCCTTGTGCATGGTAAAAACTTGCTTATTGGGACCCTGTTCCCACTTCAGTCTCTCTGGGCCATGGGCATGAGAAGAATCATTCTGAACTGTCTTTGAGTAAAGCATTTCTTATTCACACTTTGGATCTGGACACACAAATAGATTTTCACACACGCACACACAGTAGTCAGGGCAAGCACGTGCACACACAAGTGGATTTGCACTTACATACACACATCTCAAAAAGCAATTTTTTCCCCCTTAGCATCAAGAAAGTTCCTTTTTCCACTTAAATGCTTTTCCAAATAGTCTTATTTTATTTTATTTTTTTTAATTTATTTCTCTGCCATATCCTTTTCAATCTGGAAAGTGACTTGGCCTCTTTTCCCCCATCTATTTTCTTCCTTGCCGCTATTCAGTTTAGGCATGAAACACAGAACTAGATTGAAAGCATTCAATGGCTATTCAATCGGAGAAGAAAAGAGCCCCTCAGAGCTTTATTAGATATGAAGATCCACAATAAAAATCAATTTCTGCCTCTTTATGCAGTTTAAATGACAAAGTACCCACCCATTCTGCAGCCATTGTGCTGGGGAAATGTAATTCAGTCCCGGAGCTGGGCCCAGAGCACTGCGGACTCTCTGACCTGCACTGACAGATTCCAATATGATACAGACCTTCGGAGATAATGACAGCCACTTCATCTCACAGCAAGAAAAAAGTTATCTGATATCTTTGAGGGTTAAAAGGCTATGTGGGCAGCATTTTCAATAACCCACTAAATCAGCATCTTAAAAAATACCTCAGCTTTGTTCCTTTCAAAAAAAATTAGCCCCTCACTCCCAACTCAATTCCTGAGCCCCCAGCTGATAGTGTCACAAGTGCCTCCTTCCAAACCTATTCAGTCTCCTGTGGTACAGCAAGGGAGCCCTCCTAAGCAATTAGTTGGAAGGAAAGAGAGGTGAGAGAAATGACTCTATCCCCCAAGGAATACAGATCTTGGAGGCTCTGTGTTCTGACATTACAAGTACAGTGAAACCACTTTAAATTTGATCAAAAACTTGCTTTAGAATGTTGTTTTTAAAAAGTTATGTTCTTCAGGAAAGGATACATTCCATTTAACAGAAAGCAGTTTGTAGCTAAACCAAGTTTGTGAGACAGAGCTGTTGCTAAGGAAACCAACAGAAAATGATTAATTTGCAAACCTTACAATCATATGTACATTTTATGTGTGTATGTGTGTGTATGTACACGTATACACACATACACATAGATGTTTTCTTCTATAACTAGCATGGGGCGACCCTTCCCGCATGTGTACATGTGCACATACACATACATACCTAAAGTCTCAGCCATCTTATCACATCCTTTTTGAAAGATGTCAGTTGTCATGGAAATCTGTGACTGAGAAAAATGTCATAGTCAAAGGTTGCGCCTGTAAAACTTCCATCTCTCTTTTATGCAATGTGGAGTCAAGAGAATAACAAAGAAGATGAAAATGTAAAAGTATTTTCTCTGCTTAGTTTAAAGCTCTCATAGAAGGGTTTTCTCGCTGGGAAGGGAAGTTGCCATAGAATAAGAAAAAGTTGCTTAGAAGGGATTTTGATGCCAAGTTGACCTGAAGTGAGGTACCTTTTACATTCCTCAGGAAGGACTTTTGATTTGATGTTAATAGAAGTAGCATGAGTTATAAAAGAATACCTTACTCAAAGTATGTGAACAAGATCTAGGCTGGAAGTAAGTTAATAGCACAAATGTATAACTTAAGAATTTCAAAATGTACATAGATCATAAGTAAAAAGTGTCCATATAATTCTTAATATAACATTAGTTCATGTCTAATAAAATGAGATAATATCCACAAAGCGCTTTATAAACTACAAAAAGGTAAATAAATGCTTGCTATTAATATGATTATTGTTACATTTAGATATATTGCTTACATTTAATTGTTTTAATAAGTTATATTTTTATAACTAAGGAGAAAAGTGTGATTATCTCCATCTCTAGCATGAAACACATATGGTCATGACTACTTTACTATTACTTTAGTCCCAACCACTAGCAAGAGTTTCTTCTATACCAGCTTTTGTTCTTTTGAGTTATGAAAACATTTTTGGGTAGGACTTGTAAACTTCTAGTATGATGAATGAAAATGTCATGGTGTGAAATAGGAGAGGTCATGGACATGAGTACCCCCTGGTTTAAGGGCTTTCCTTCCATTAAGGTTTCCATTGCTATATAAGTACCTAATGGGTTTCCAAGGCACCATTTTGTTATAAGGGATCCTTTGAATTCCTAGCCCAGAAGAATTTTAGGCCCTTTCATTTCTTGTTTCTACTTTTTGTTGTTGCTTGTCTTTTTTTGGTGTTGTTGATCACATCTGGCCTTTTCTTTCTTCATCTTGTTATTCTCAGTATCTCAATAAAGTAAGGACAGTGTTCTTGTCATGTAAGCGAGAAATAAGGACTTTTAGTTGACTTGTAGAAATTTAAAGGAATATAGTTCTATCTTCCTTGTTGAAATTCTATACTTAAGGTCACAAAAGATGACATTTCTGTATGATTTCTCCCTACATGATAATGGCTATTTTCACAGCAATATATTGATAATTTCAGTTTTCAAAGAGGAAAGCAGGAGAGGAGAATAGTAATTACCTAAGCATCTAAGTTATTGTCTAGTGCTTCTTTCCTGATGGCTAATAAAGAGAGATAGAGTGAGAAGGAGAGAGAGAGAGAGAGAGAGAGAGAGAGAGAGAGAGAGAGAGAGAGAGAGAGAGAGAGAGAGAGAGAGAAGGAAAGAAAGAAAGAAAAAAGGAAAGAAAAAAACAAAGGAAGAAAGGAGGGAGGGAAAAGGGAGGGAAAGAAGAAAAGAAGGAAGGAAAAAAACATAAGGAATGAAAGAAGAAAAGAAAGAAGGAAGGAAAGAAAGAGAGAAATGAAATGAGGAAGGTAGGAAGGAAGAAAAGAAGGAAGGAATGGAAAGAAGGATGGAAGAGAAGGAGGGAAGGAAGGAGGAAGGAAAAAGAAAGGGTGAGAGGGGGAGGGAAAGAGGGAAAAAAGAAAGGAGGGAAAGGGAGAGGGAGGAAAGAAGAAAGGGAGGGAGAGGTAGGAGAGAAGGAAGGAAGAATGAAGGGAGGGAGGAAGAAAGGAAGGAAGGAACAAAAGAAGGAAAGAAAGAAGGAAAGGAGGGAAGGAAGAAGTAAGAAAGAAATAGGGGGAGGGAGGGAAGAAGAAAGACAAGGAAAAAGGAAGAGGGGGGGATGGAGAGAAGAAGAAATGAAGGAAAAGGGTGAAGGAAAAGAGAAAAGAAGGAAGGAAGGAGGGAGGGAAGGAAGGTAGAAAGAAAGGAAGGGATGGAAGAAAAGAGAGGGGGAGGAAGAAAGGAAGGAAAAGTTTGGTAGTAGCAAAGCTTCAGATAACTCTGAAAGCGACACAGAACAAAATATTTTATATTTATATATAATTCTAACTTGTTAAATTCCAGGGATTTTATTTAAGATTTTACTCCTTTTATGTTTATTTTATTATTTTAATAGTTATAGTTTATGTTAAAATATTTTTAGAAGAGAAAAGGATATTATATTTACAATCAGATTTACTTTCATCTTCTATACCAGTTAGAGCTCAAGCACCTTTGGCCCTGGGGGAGAAGAACCAAGTGGTTACCACATCTTCATCTTACTGTTTCTGTGTCCTGCGTGGTACCGAAGCATCCTAGTTACATGCTGGCTGTGCTCCCTGAGACAGCATAGAGCAAGTGGGGATGAACACTGAAGAACTTCTGCTGAGAGCCCCATTTACTATATCAAAGCACCCTTATACTACCAGGATCTGCCCCATCTTCCAATAATCACCTCCGTGTAAAGTTGTGCATCCATTCAATATGTCAGATTGGAGAGAGTAGCAAACTTGCTCTTGTGTTCAAGACACTATGCCAGGTCATGTGGGATATATTAAAAATGTATAAATGTGGAGCCTAACTGCAAATAACTCATGAACTAGTTAGGGACACAAGACATATATGCATGAACAATTAAATGCAATACAACCAGTTTTATTGGATTCAGAGCAGGAAGGATCATAGGATTTAAAGCTGAAAGTGATGTTAAAGATTATTTAATCTAATACCTTTGTTTTACAAAAGAAACTAAATCTAAAGCAGTAAAATGACTTACGTAAGATCACACAGAATCTGAACCCTGTTTCTCCAGCTCTTTGTCCTTTGTTCTTTCTACTATGATATATTGCCTACTACTATGTGAGCTGTATACAGAAAGCACCAAGTGAGTGATACAGGCAACAACTAAGTGCCAGGGGAGTTCAGAGGACAAAATGATCACTGGGGGAAAGTGTGGTCAGGGGAGGTTCCATGGAGAAAGAGAATGTATAAGAATGGTTAAGATCTTGTTAGGTTCAGGTGAGATAGCAAGGTGGCACAGTGGATAGAGTGCTGAATCTGTGGTCAAGAAGACCTCAGTTCAAATCTAGCCTCAGACACTTACTAGCTGTGTGACCCTGGGTAAGTCATTTAACCTCTTTCTGTCTCAGTTTCTTCAACTGTAAAATAGGGGTAATAATAGCACTTACTTCCCAGGGTTAATGAGATAATATTGTAAAGTGCTTAGGACAGTGCCTGGCACATAGCAAGAGTTATTATTATTATTATTATTGTTAGAGAAACCTGGAGGACATTCTACCGGGTGGCAGACAACATCCCTTACCTGGAAGGCTTCCTGCATACTCTACAGATGTCAGTAGAGGAAGATGCTGAGTGATGAAAAGCTCTGATCAGTGAGGAATTGTTGGTAATGCCAAAAACTGCAGAGTAAAATACTGGATTAGTGTTACAATTTTCTTTTGCTAGTATTTGTATTCCCCGTGTTTAGCACAGTGCCTGGCACATAGTTAGCATTTAATAAGTTATTTATCTATCTATTTACAACTGGAGTCAGGGAGAACTGTGTTCCAACAGCAGCTATAATATTAGGCAAATCACTTAACTTCTCAGTGCCCTAAGCAAGTCTCTAAGACTCTAAGTTGCGCATGAGTTGTTGACCTAAATTGACGGAGTCAGCTTTCACAGCGGCAGTTCCCCACACAGAGATGAAATCATAGATCTGGGCAAAGAATCAGGGATAAGTGGGGGGGAGGGCAGGGGGGTGACACCCAAAGCGCAATTCTCACCGTGGATACAAAACTCTTTTAGGCAGAGTCCTAAAAGGGGCCTTTATGTGGCAGTGTAAAAGGCAGTGGGCAAACTCTATCTAGTCATAGCTCTTCCACCAACTTGCCATGTGACCTTTGCCTAAACCGTTTAAGGTCTTCGGATTCTCAGTATTAGAATCTTGCTTTTCCTCCAAAACCCAACTCAAAAGTTATGTCTTCCATGAAGTCTTCCCTGATCCTGAGCCCACCCCCATCAGAAATTGCCTTTCCTGTATTTAAGATGATTGTACATGTATAGCCTATATCGAATTGCATGCCGTTTTGAGGGGAGGGACGGGGGAAAATTTAGAACTCAAAATCTTACAAAAGCAAATGTCAGAAACTAAAAACAAACAAATAAAACAAAGTGTCTTTCTTTCCTTGGACCTGTTTTGTTCTGTGGCCATTTGTGCATGTCTTATGTCCCCCTCCTGGATTATAAACACCAAAAGGGCAGGGACCAGGAATTGAATAGAAATGAAAAGATCACAAGGTTTGGAGTCTAGAGGACCTGGGTTTGAATCTTGAGTCCACCACCTACCACCTGTGTGACCTTGGGGAAACCATTTAACCTTTCTGGTCCTCAGTTCCCTCAGTTGTAAAATAAGGCAGTCAGAAACAAGACCTTTGAGAATGCTTCTAGGTCTAAATTCTATTAGCCTATTCACCTTTGTAACTTCTCTTGTCATGTCTAGCTCAGTTCACTGCATATAGTAAGAACTTAGTAAAAGTTCTTTTAAATGAATTGGAAACAGATTCCCTGTAGCTGCTGCTTCCTTGACTCAGTGAATCATGTATCATCTGTGAAATTTCTGAAAGATGTGGTCAATCAACAGGCATTGATCAATCACCTACTATGTGCCGTTCGTGGTGCTACCCACTGTAGATACAAAGACAAACGTGAAACAATACCTGCAATCAAGGAACTTCCATTCTCTTTACTCCTCTTGGTAATGGATGTTTTTCAAAGAAGTTTTTAAGGTATCTCATAGGTTCCATAATCTTTCTACCTGCAATGTAAATTAGAATGTCCTTTATTTGGTCTAAATATGCCTTACTCATAGGATGAAATATTGTAAGGAAATTCATATTTACTATTTATGTATTTTAGACCTTTCTCCTTCCCAAGGTAATATTCAAACCCAGGTCTTCTTGAGTCCAAGTCACATACTCTCACAACTATACCAGGCTGCCTCTCAAAGGGAACTAAGAGTGGCCCCTTCTTCTGTGCCTAGCACACTGCCTTGTTCATAGTTGGTGCTCAATGAATATCTGTTGAAATGAAATTAATCTAATATTTTAGAGGACAGTAATTAGGGCCCATGTAGTTCCTCTCCAGTAAACCACTTGGAGGAAGCTAGGTGGTATAGTAGACAGAGTGCTGGGCTTGGAGACAGGAAGCCTCTTCTTCCTGAGTTCAAATCTGGCCTCAGATACTTACCAGCTGTGTGACACTGGGCAAGTCACTTAACCCTGTTTGCCTCAGTTCATCATCTTTAAAATGAACTGGAGAAGGAAATGGCAAACCACTCTAGTATCTTTGTCAAGAAAACCTTAAATGGGGTCAGGAAGAGTTGGATATGACTTAAATGGCTGAATAACAACAAGCATCTACTATATGCCAAGCACTGTGCCCAGCATTGGAGATATAGAGACAAAAATAAAAGCAGTATGATCCATCAAGGGCCTGATGAGGGGAAAATATAGGTAGAAACACACACACACACACACACACACACACACACACACACAGACACACACACACATAAATACTCTATCTCTACAATAAGTAATTATAAAATCTTTACAAAGCAAATACAAAGTAATTTCAAGAGACAAGGAGAACACTAACAATAGAAGGAACTTGAAAAGGCTTTCTATAGAAGGTGGCACTTGAGTTGAGCCTGGAATACGGCTAGGCATTGCAAGAGGTTGAGGGAGGAGTGAGAGCGTTCCAGGCATGGAAGGAAGCCTGTAATAATCAAAGCTATTTGGCACTAGCCCTGTCTAGTTCTTCCAGATGCTGCAGCTATTTCAGCTCAGATTAACCCTTAGGGTCATATCATTTAAGCCTGGAAGGAACTTTAGAGAGCATCTGGTACAAATCGATCTTTTTGCAGACATAGAAGCTGAGGCCCATAGAATTAAAATGACTTTCCGAAGCTATACATGTAGTAAGTAGCACAGCGAGGTGTTGAACCCAGGTCTTCTACCTCTAAATCATGATTCTGTGTCATTGATCCCTTGCATTCCCTTGAATGACAACTTTTTTTTAACTAAAAATATTTTCATGGGAGAAAAGCAGAGGACATAAAAAATACCAAGTATTAAAATTAGTGAGTGTTTGTTCCTTTCAGTTTTGTTATCTCAAAGCTGATGATGACAGGCCTAAATGAGGAAGAAACTATGGTGTAAGCTATGATAAATGGCACCCCTTTGTTTGTTAGTTCCAATGGTCCATCTCCTGACTGATATCAGTAAATCATCTTGAGACTACTCAAACCAGCTTTGTTTATATGCTTGTCTTGATGTTTCTATATGTCCTGATGAAGGGACATAGATTTTGGAATGAAAATATCCATATAACAAAGCAGAATGGGTTATGAGAAACTAATGTTGGAGACCTGTAAGAGTAGTAGATAAGCTGTTCCAAATATTGACAGGATCAAAAGATTAACTAATGTTCTGTGCAATGTAGACATTTATACAGATTATATTGCCCACCATTTTCTGTGAAACAATTAACTGCACTGTCTTTGCTCAGGATTTAGACAGCAGAGATCAGTTGATATAAAAATAACTAAGCGCTTTCTCCTTGCCCTTTAGAAATGATATTTAACTGTTAGAATTATATATGACTGATAGCCTTGAAGGAAAGGAGTCTGTCACTTGGGAACCACGCTTTTTGTAAACATAGAATATCAAATATTTTTCAAGGAGATTTAAAAAAACCCTTACCATAAAAAGTATTTTTTTCATATCATGAGACTGTTAGAGCTGAAAGACTCTAGAGACCATCTAGTCCAGCTCCCTCATTTTCCAAGAGGAAAGGGTAGACAGAAAAAGCAATGACTTTTCCAAGGCTACACAGTTATTAAACACTCAGAGCCTCAGTTTCCTCATCTATAATATGAGGATAGTAATAATATTACCCACTTCATAAGGCTAGGAAGGAATAAGGGAGGTGATGTAGGTAAATTCCAAATAGATGCCAATAATTATTATGGATGGATAAACTATTGAGATGAGCTTTGTTTGGGAGGGCTCAAAGGGAAAGTAGATTTACTTAGAAGATATTACTACCTGCGTGATCTGGACCAGTCACTGAACCTATTTCACCATCTGTAAAAAAGAGATGATAATGCTTGCATCACCTTTCTCATAGAGTTGTTACAAGGCAAAAAGCTATAGAAACTTGAAACAGGCTCAAGAGAGCCAGGTTTGAATGCTGTTTTTCACATTTGCTAATGTATCAAAGTATAGTGGCAAGTTTAACATTCAAAGCTTTCCAAAACTTGGCTTCAACTTACTTTTAAAGCTTTAGTAGGATCGGACTAGAGGTCTTCTAATGTCCCTTGTAACTCTTGATCTGTGATTCTGAGAAGTGAGGGTGGGATTGAGCTGTATGGACTCCAAGGTTTCTTCCAGCTCCAAACTTTTGAGGATCCTATCATCATTACATTCAACATCACCACCACCATCATCTTCATTGTTGTCAACAATATTGTTATTACTGTCCTTTGGGTCATCTAAATTCATCGTGATGGATAGTTATGATAGGAAATGACTGGATGGAATTATAGAATCATAGATTTTTTCAAGTTGCAACTCTTAGACTTTCAGAGTTTGAAGTACATCAGTGACCATCTAGTACATCTACTTCTATAAAGGAATGACCATTATAAATGAAACACCCAAGGAAATGGAGCAGTCAAAGACATATGGAATACTGCCTAGAGGTCAAGGAGACTGAGGATTGTCATTGTATTCAGTGATTACAAAGTCATTAGTGACCTTGCTTTGAACAATTTCAGTAGAATTGTAGGGACAGAACCTGGATTATAAGAAGGTGTAGTGGTGAAGTAGAGGTATCAATTGTAGATGATTCTTTAAAGAAATTTGGTAGTGAAAGGAAGGAGAGAGAGAAATTGAATGGTAAGCTTGAAGGAGCTCTTCCCAGTTAATTAATTTTTATCAAATTCACTTGGTCTGGTGATCTTTTCCTTCTCAGTAACTAAGTCGACTCAATTTTTGCCTAGGGCAAGAGCTTAACAGAAGGAAAAGGATTCTTTTAAAAAAATTCTTAAAAAAAAAATAAAAGTGCACATTAGTCCTTGTTTTCATTAAGAGACTTTTACCCTTTTTTGATTATAGATATGGTTGATTCATCAAAGATTAGCAAATAACCATATATTTCTGGGGTGCTGTGGAAGACTTATGTGGTTTTGAAAATTATCTTCCTAGGGCCATATTTCAACAATAGTCTTTGATTATATGTAGACTTTGTCTCTAGTTTCTAGTTTAAAAATTGCTGAAATTCTGTAATCCTATAAGGAATAAGGTAATGAATAAGCAATTCTACTTGATTCTTTCATGTTTTGAAAAGTCTATAAATCCAATTTCCTTAGGCCAAATTCATGATAGTTTTAACATAGACAATTGTATGATGACTCAATCAATACCTATAAAAGAAACATGGTACACTAGAAAGGGTACCAGATTTGGTGTCAGATGAACTGGGTTCAAATTCTATCTCTGATGTTACTACCTGTGTGGCATTAGAAAAGTCACTCAGTCTCACTGGCCCTCCTTTTCCTTATCTGTAATATAAAGGGGTAGGACAGGTTGACCTCAACGTTCCCTTCCAATTCTAATTGTATGATCTTATGATTTTATGATTCCTACGGAAAGTTGAAATGCATTTTGAAGCTGTCCTTTAGATTATATCCTTGCAGATAATTCAAAAGCAGGGGCTTATGTAATTACTGAAAGAATGTTGAAAGCTAGGCAGACTTTTCTTTAGTTGATCTATGAAAAAACCATAAAACTGAGTGGAAAACAAAAGCTGGCTACAAGTCTGGAGGCTCCTAGATGATATTGGGCAGGTCTCTTGACTTATAACTCTTAATTTAATCTAAAAACAAAATGTGGATATTAACTGCTTTTCCCTCCAATGTGGACCATTTAAAGAAAAATAGGGTAATATGTGTGATAATGTTTTTACTCAATTTCAGTGTGAGTAAAATTAGTAATTAGTAAAATGCCTGGTACATAGTAGACAATCAATAGATGTTTGTTGACTGACTGACTGATGACCATTTCTGTTTTTCATGTGGTTTAATGCAACTTTGAAGGGAGCTGAAAGTTTCTCAGTGTCTTGGCTAAAATTGCTTTTACTCGAGCCCTAACTTTGTTTTTCTGAGGGTGCATTTTCAACATCCCAAAACTTCCAGGTAAAAATAAAATGCAATGTTACATCATTTTGGGACGTCTTACATGATGCTAGATACCTTGTTGAATGTATATTTGATGGAATTAAATGAATCAACCAAGATGCTTTGTTGTTGAGAGGACAGCAATAAAAGAAGATAGTAGCATTGCCTTATGTTTTATCCATTTTATCGTCCAACAACTCTAATTCATATCAGTGAAAGTGAGTATAGCATTTGGAAATAAGGGTGAAGAAAGGAAATTGAAATTGTTTATCCTAGAAAACAGAACCCTACCAGGATAAAAATCTGAACAAAGGATACTGATGGAGATTCATCTGGATGGAAATGAAAAGGTAGCTGTTATGATATTTTATGGGATGATTTTCATTTATTTAATCATAAGCCATTGCAAAGTAAGTCTAATTAATTGTATTGGTATTCAATATTGATGTCATTTTGGGCCTCTTTGCGAATGAAGGACAACAACCACCACCAACATAAATTATTTTTAAAAAGAAAAATGGATAGGAACCTATCTCATTATACATAAGTTATCATAAATGTCTTGTCTTTCTACTAAGGAGATGAGAGAATATTGTGCACGTTGCAATGAAATATTTTTATATTTCAATAAAACATGAAATTTAGAGATCATCTGCACACTCCTCCTTTTCCTAATGAGGAAACTAAGGCTAACAGAGGTGAAGTGAATTTACCCAAGGTCATACTGTGAGTGAGTGAGTGGAAGAGCAGAATGCTTCCTATGTGACTTGCTAATCTAGATCTTTGCCCCACATCATGGTGCCACTCTCCTTTTCCTCCGGTTTCCTAACTGGGGAAGGGGAAGACTAGCTCTCTCTCTGTTATGGGTTGTGTAGAATCTTGCTTACTGTTAGTAGAATAAATGGGATGACTTCTGCTAGTCTCCTTTAGTTTGAGAATTTCAAGATTTCATATGTATTAGAGACATAAATACATACCCAGAATCGACTCTTTTCTCTCACATGATAAGCTCTGGAATGTATAATCACCTGATTGGACTCTTCAGCATGCAGAAAAATAATTTACTCCCTTTTCCAAATGGATTTTCCAGTGTCCCTCTTATGCTTCTCTTCATTAGCCACACCCACAATCTCCCAAAGGAAGGAGGTGTATTATTGTAAGAAAGAGAGGAAGGCTTTATTTATTTAGAATACTTCTTTGCCTCTTCAAAATTACCAGGTTGGGGAGGAATTTGAATAGCACCTTATCTGAAATCTTCCCTTCTCCTTTTTAATGCCTTGATTCAGAAGCTTTTCTGGATTTTTAATTACATTTTTTTTTTCAAAAAAGAGGATGTAAGGTAGTTAGGTAAAATAAAATAACAATATTTAAAATTACAATGTGAGCCAAAAAGCGATCAATGGTTTATTCTCTGCCTTAAAATAAAATAGCTTTCATCTTTTTCCCCCTTACAACAGCCTCCTCTACCTAGATAATGCATTTGGTTAGATTTATTTGCTCAGCCCCGAAAACTTGACACTAAGGGGATTATTTAGTTTTAGATTTGCTGTAGTCCATAGTAATAGCCAACAGGGAAAGGAATGAAGCAGTGATATTAGCAGGAAGATGGGAGGGGAGGGTGGATGGAGGGAGGGGGGTACCATAGACTGCTGCTAAGCAAAACTGCTTGCATAAACACCATTAAGAAGATTTAGACATTGCTTTCCTTATCATCAGCACTCCTGGAAGAAATAAAAAAAAAAAGAAAAAGAAAAAAGGGAAAAGGGACAGGCCCTGACTTGCTGTGTATGCGTTTCCATTAAAGGTTCAATAGGAAATAAAACCAGCTGAGCGTCCAAATGCAATGATTCTGCCGACCTATCCAGCACACCTCATCATGGTCCAAAAGAGACATTTGTTCCACATGTTACTAGAGGAAGCAGCCCCACAGAGAACAAAACATACAATGTCCCACCATCTGTAGGAGAATTTGAAAGCCAGTCTATTTTCTTCATCTGTGGCATGCATTGGCCTTTCTTTTTGATAATAAAATGCTTGAACAAAACCACTAATTTTCTGCACCTAGGAGAAAAAGCTAGTGTGAAACAGGTGTAAAAACTTTCATTTTCAGGAGAAAGGGGACCATTTTGTCCCCATTGCCAACCCTGCTTTTCCCTCATGAGGGCTATGGAGGGTTGGGGGTGAGAAAAGAAGGGCTAAGGTGAAGAAAGTGTAAAGTATGGTAAAAATCTTTGATATAACTAAAGCAAGAGTTGGGAGAACCTCCAATGTTAAAAGTGAATCTCCAAGCTTTGGGTAATAAAGCAGGCCATTTCCAGAGGGGCTGGCTGTGAATTGATTTTTGTGTGCTTATGACAATGGGAGAGTCTCAATAAGGCATTACCTTTCTGATAGAATATTGATGACTAACAATAGCTACCTGGTTGTAGAATACTGAAAAATGCAGTTTTGGCACTATACAATTTTCCATTTTCTGGGCCCTTATTATTAGCAAGTCTCTCCCAACTCCAAAACAAAAACAAACAAAATGCTCAGTGTTATGCTCTGTAAAATGTCTTGTGCCTGGTCAATGATAAGAAACATTTCATGTAATTATGGGATTTATGCTGCAAATTATTAAAAAATGATATTTAGCTAATTGGCACCAGATATCATTAGCGGAATACACAGGAAATTAGCAAACATATTTATTTCATTAACCAAACTCCTGCATAAAAAATTAGAATCTTAGGACCTTAGAAGCTTTGCATTTTATTTTCCTCTCCTGCCAGGTAAAACGCAAATGATCCCTGCAGCCCAAATATTTCTTCCCTGAAACATTCATCACAACCCATATAGTTGTTTTTCCCCCCAAGTCCCATGATCAGCAGAGAAGGACCAAACAAGGAAGCCAGTTAATGCCAAAAACTCCAATAGTTTATGAAGAAAGATTCTTCTCAACAACAGGTCTTCTTAAGGATTCTTTCCTGACAATAGTCACTTAAGAATTCTAAAGGGAAAGAGAGAGAGAGAGAGAGAGAGAGAGAGAGAGAGAGAGAGAGAGAGACAGAGAGAGAGAGAGAGAGAGAGAGAGAGAGAGAGAGAGAGAGACAGAGACAGAGACAGAGACAGAGAGAATGGTTCCAATCACATACATTTTGTGCTATGTTAAGAACACACACATAAAATAGAATCAGCAAGCAATGTAGCAGAATAAGACTGAAAGATTCAGTAAAGGAACTCACATCAAGATGACTGCATGAGTGACCGAGACAGGTGCTTCCAGCTCTAGACATTCCTAGAAGTTTTGTAGATCGGCCACAATGAATGGAGTTTTTCAGTCAACTGGATTCTATCATTAGTACCTGTAGACCTAACCACAGATGAGTATTTCCAGCCTAATTTTCCCCTTCTTCAGGGTGTAGTAACATGAATTACAGAGTTGCAGAAAAGAAAAAAAAATCCTCCCTTTATCACAGTTTCAGAAAAAGGGAAGGTCCTTTTGGAGAGGGAGAGAGAAACAAATTTTCCACACCCTCTGCCCACATAAACCCACAGGGGGCTCACTTCTTGTAGGTTTACAATTGTATGATCTCCAATGCACAGGTAAGAGGTTTGGCCTGGACAAACATAAGAAATAATCATTCAATAGCAATCTCATGGAAATGTATGAAGTTTAAGCTGGGAAAACCAGAACACTTGCCTAATTTATAGATGCATATGGCACGTCTCCACAGCACCAGAAGTTGTGATAAAATGTAGAAATTTAGTCATTCCTTTAAGGAGCCTTGCATTTAAAACTAGAAACCTGGGTGGAAGTCCTAGACCTGCCATTTACTTATATATACACTTTCTTTAATCTCTTTTAGCCTTATTTTACTCATGTACAAAAAGGGGAACAAAAATACTTGCATATATAAAATTAGAATTAAAATATCACCTAATTCACTGGGTAGTTGTGAGGATCAAATAAAATATTGTATGCAAAGGGCTTTGTAAAGGGTTTGTAATATATAGTTGTGAGTAATTATGCAGAAACATTTGACCCTTTGAATGTGATACAACTCTAGGGTTTGATCTCATATGAATAATCAGCTTCCTCTGATTCTAGGTAATATAAATGTGCAATGGCAGCCCTGGGGTTTCCTTCTTATGGAGTTTGGAGAACATATTCTTTCAAGATAGTCTTCCTTTTTTGCAGAATTTACAATCCACATAATTGAATTTACAGATTATAAAACTTTTGCAGAATGTTAGTACTTGTAACATAAATAAGCCTTGGTATTTCTGAACTTATCAACATGTACTGCATAGAATTTATTTCCTCTGTTCTGATCATCTTGGCAAGAGCTCTTCATCTGCATGTTATGAACAACATTTATGTGAGATGTTACTTTAATTTCTACGGTTATGGTGGCATAGCAAAGTCTTAATAAATATGAATAATGAACCCTCCCAAAGTAGTCACATCTGCTTGAATTTGCACTGCATGTTTCTATTGGCTGGAACAAATGATTATGTTATTCATAATTGTAACATCAAATAGTTTGAGTTTGAATACAAGCAAGCCAATTCATAGAGCGTAGTAATATAGTCCCACTTGCTAGGATCCTGTCTTGGAGTCTTGTGATTGTCCAATTTGATGTAGTCAAGAGATAGTAAATAAAGTGTACTTGTGAATTCTGCATACAAGTTAGTATCATCTAAGACTTCATTCTGCACCATTGAGACAAATGATCTTACTCTGTAACAGAAAAAGCAAAGTCACCACTAGATTGTTGAATTCATTTGTGAACTTCAAAATCCTAAAGAATTACTGATGCTAATATTGAGAAATGCACTTTAAATAAACTCACAAACTGTCTTAAGTGAAGCAGACATAATGAGGGATTTTATTATAGCTTATTTGGGGAATTTAAATCTGTCAGGGGCAAAAGTACTTCTGTTCAGTTTTTTGTTTGTTTGAAGGGAACTAGTCCAGGTCTATAAATAAGTAGCTGTGTGGCATTGGGCAAATCAGTCAAGGTCTAAACCTTAATTTCTTCATTTGTAAAGTGAAATGATTAAGAGATTATCTCTGAAGACATTTTTAACTCAATTTTATTATGATTCTATAATTATACTAGGAAAGAAGGAAATTCCCTCTGCATATGAATTTTAAGAAGCAGGATGCCTGACTCCAAACTCTCAGATGTGTTCCCAAAGCAATCATTTTAAGTATAAATCATTTTCTTTCTTAGGGGTTGGGGGTAAGGAGAAAATTTACACCACAGTGGCCTTCTACGTTTGAAGTGACTGTATCAGGCCCAAGAAAAGTGAGCAGACTATGGGATGGTTGTTTGACTACCTAGTAGTCTAGAGTTCTTTCCCTTTAAAGGAGCACCTCTTAGGACAGTACTATAAATCAGAAGGACGATATAGGTCAATGGAAGGCAAAGGCTCAACAGAGGAGGAGTTGCTTGATTTTCTAGCAAAACAAAGTTCTTTCCTTTTGCAGAGGGGCCCCATGCAGTCTCCTTTGTAAGTCTGGAGGATTGTAAAGGTACCTAGCATATACAAAGGCCTGCTGGATAGATTTGCTTGACTGTTACAAGACCAACTATAAGCCCTTTGCATTTTCTTCTAAATTTAATTTTTTAAAAAGTTTTTCAATTTTAATTTCTGTCTCTTCAATTTGATTTTTTTCTTTGCATTTACTGTCAGATGAAGTGTAAGGTGTCCTACATTCAATGCTATGAGAGCCAGCATGTTTTAAAGGGATGAGAAGGCCCCTTTCATTTTGCTATGGAGACATAGACACAAGCCAAGTTCTGATACTTTCAAAAAAATTCTGAGTGTTTAGTCTTCTTACATTTTTATTCCCTACATGGGCCTACTTGCTGCTTCTTGCATTTGATACTCCATCTCATTGGCTTCCTTTGAGACTCAGCTCAGATCTCACCTTTTACACGAAGCCTTTCTGGTTTCCCTAGCTGCTGGTCTCTTCCCCTCTGAGATTACCTTCTATTAACTCAGTATGTGTTCACCTAAATCTTCTATATACTTAATTATTTATACATAGTCTCCTCCATTAGAATGTTAGCTCCTCAACAATATGGACTATGTTTCTTTCCTTTCTTTTTGCGCTTAGCAAAATGCCCGACATAGTAGTACATAGTAAATGCTTGTGGCTGTTTTTGTTGAAAAACAGGCCAAATTTCAGTGCTTCTAGGGAAAAGCATGGGCAAGTATACAAGCCAAAAATAATTACTTGTTCAGAAGCTCTTAAGATTGAACCCAGTCCATAAGAATGCAGAGATTAAGCATTGAGCACCAAGTCATGCCATTTTTATAGGTTTGTGCAGTTTTGGGTATTTGTCTTCATTTATGTGACCTTTTTGTACATGTCATTTGAAAATACATAAGTTCTTCAAAGATTTTTTTTTCATTCTAACAACTCTGGCTTCTTCCCCTTTTGTTCTTTTTTAAAGGAATCTTTTTTGATGCTTTTATATTTATATCAGTTATTTCTTGATGTACATGTTCCCTAGCCCCCAGAACTGAATCCTCCTTTGTAAGAAAGAAAACCAGATGAGAAAAAACAATAGATAGGAACTTACAGTTGGATAATACATTCAACATTGTTTACATGAGATTCCCTGTTTGTTGAAAGGAAGGATGAATGTTTCATTATTCGTTTTCCAACACCACGAGTGGTTATTATGATTACTCAGAATTCAGCTTCTTTTTAGTCTTCTTTTCATTTACTTTATTATATATGTGTAGATTGTTCATGTGGTTCTGTTCTTTTCCCTCTGTGTGACTCTATACAGCCTTCTCATGTTGCTCAGAATTTATCCTATTCAGCATTTCTTACTACACAATAATATTCCATTAATTTTTATACTACAATGTATTTGTGAGTCCCCCCGCCCCTGCAAATGAACCACCACTTTGTTTTCAGGTCTTTACTACCATAAAAAATTTATTATGAATGTTGGTATATATTGGACTTTTGCTTCTTTTCTCTTTGACTTCCTTGAGTCAAAAAGTGCACAGAGGTAGAACTGCTGGGTCAAAGGCATGAAGAATTTAGTCACTTTTCTCACATAATTCCAAATTGTTTTCTAGAATGGTTGTATCAACTAACAGTTCTTTCAACAGCCTGCCTTCCCATACCCCTTCCAATGCTGACTATTTCTGTGTTTTTCATCTTTGTCAAAATGTTAGGTATGAGGTGAAACCTCAGAATCCAACCCTAGTTTCTTTATCTCCTTTCAAGTCTCATCCACTTTCATTTCCAGTGAAGTTGTTCATGTCACTATAGCAAAATTTTATTTCTTGTAACCTGTTATCTCTCATGAACTATGTTGTCTTTTATTTTCTTAGCAGTAGGATTATACTTATTTTTCCTCAGCCATCTAAAGTATGATGTTCATTTTCTAAAGTCTTAGGTGCATGTCTGTCTATGCCTAGAATTCCCTTCTATTGCTTCATACACACTGACATGATATGATTATTTTGCCCAAAGGTTCCTATCATTTTAACATTACCCATGAGCCCTTCACTGTTGGTCATAATTAAATTCATAATAGCTGTCTCCCTAATTGCTTCCTCTACCTAGAGAGCTGAACTGTCTAGACATTTAAACCTCCATCACCATGATATGTAGCTTCTAGATCAGGTTTATGATTGGTATTAGGAAAGCATTGTCTATATCTTCCATCTGGCCTAGCAGTCTGTAATCTGCTTCCAGAAACATATCGTTCCTGTCCTTTCTACTTTTATGCTTACCCACATCTTCTTTGGTTTGTGCTCTCAGGGTCACAAATGATTATTTAGCTCTATTCCTTTCTTATGGACAGTTTTATTGCCCTTCCCATTCTATTGATCTTTCTTTTAAATAAAATATACCCTATTACAGTTATGGTTCAGTAATGAGTCTTATTTTCCCAAATCTCAGAAATATCTTTGAGATTGTTGTTATTATTATTGAGTCATTTCAGTCATGCCTGACTCTTCATGACCCCATTTGGGTGTTCTTGGCAAAGACACTTAAGTGGTTTGCCATTTCCTTCTCCAGTTCATTTTTACACAGGTGAGGAAATGGAAGCTAAACGGGTTAAGTGACTTCCCCAGGGTCACACAGCTAGTAAGCGTCTGAGGCTGGATTAGAACTCAGGTCTTCTTGACTCCAAGCCTCATGCTCTATCAGCTGCTCCATGTATGCACATATGCATATATTATAGGTGTAAATTTCCTTTATTGTGATTTTCATGTTTCTCGTTAAGACCAAATTTAGAAAATGCCAGTTAATTCAGAAGTCTAGTTTTGTGTAGCACATACTAACATAAGATCTATGCCTAGAGGAACTTTCCTCATCTGGAAGGTCCAGTCCTTATCTATATCCTTATCTATATCTGGTATAAATATGCATCATTCCCCAAATGAAATAAGATTATAAATGCCCTTCCTACCTTTTATCCATTAAGAATACATAATATACTCTATCTATAAGTCTATCAATCTATCTCATATCCATATATACATACATATATAACTGTTACCTTTCTATAGTACTCTACACATATTACCTAATTTGATCACAGAACAACTCCACGGGAGGGTGGAGTCAAGATGCCTGAGTGTAGGAAGCAACCCAACTCAACTCTCCTAACATTCCCCTCCAAACGACTTCAAAATAACTCCTCAAATCAAATGTTGGAGCAGCAGAGCCAATAAAAGGTCAGAGGAAGACATTTTTCCAGCCTAAGACAACTAAGGAGATTGGCGAGAGAGGTCTATGACTCTGGGGTGATAGCTGACTCAGAGAATGGTAGAAGCACCAGTAGTAGGTCTTGGAGGTGGTTGTGACAGTAGGTGGCAGCAACAGCAGCAATTTGGGAGCTCTCGGTCCAGTGACAGTAAGGGAGTTGGACTACTGGTCAGAAAAAGATTATAGAGGACTTTTAGCTGCCATTGGGTTCAACCGGCTCTGAGTGGCAAGTCTATTGCCCATAAGCAGTTCTGGGTTGAAGTTCCAGAGAGGAGAGAAGTGCTTCTGATTGATCACAGGGGACCAGGGGACTTGGTCGCAGTTCTAGGACCAAGAGGAGTACTAGTGCTTGTGACTGCAGGGGAGCAAGGGCCCTTCCTGGGTAAAGACCAGAGCACAGAACAGAAGAGCAGTGAATGTACCTCTTCCTGGTTCACACCACCTCGGAAGCATTGTAAACTCATGGACTCCCTGAACTAGCTCTGAAAACAGTAGCATGAAAAAATCACTGAAGCTTGGGACAGTGCCTTCCCACTCCCAGATGAGCAGGCCCCAACTTTAGCAAAGAGTTCAAAGTAAAGAAGTAGGCTACAAAATGAGCAAACAAACAAACAACAACAACAAAAAGAATTTGACCATAAAAAGTTGCTATGGTAGAAGGAAAGACCAAGATAGAAATTTAAAAGAACAAAACAGTGTGAAAACAGCTATCAGCAGAGCCTCAAAAAATGTTGATGGAACCCAAGCCCAACAAGAATTCCTGGAAGAACTAAAGAAAGCAATAAGAATGATAGAGGGAAAATTAGGAAAAGAAATGAGAGTGATGCAAGAAAATTATGAAAAGAAAATTAACAACTTAGTAAAAGAGGCACAAAAAATACTGAAGAATATAACACCTTAAAAAACAGAATTGGCCTAACATTGTAATGATGATTAACTGAGAAAGACTTGGCTATTCTGATCAATACAATCATTCAAGACAATTCCAAAGGACTCATGATGAAACAATGCTATACACTCACAGAGGGAGAACTGATGAACTCTGAGTGCAAATTGAAGTATAATTTTCTCTTGTTCTTTATTGTTTTTTGCTTTTTTTTTAGTGATATGGCTAATATGGAAATATGTTTTGCATGATTTCACATGTATAATTAATATCATTGTACTTGCCTTTTCAGTGGGTGAGGGAGGGGTAAGAGGGAAGGAGAAAATTTGGAACTCAAAATTTTAAAAGAAAGAACATTAAAAATAAATAAATGAGATTACATGTTGTCTTGGGGAGGGAAGCAGAAAGGAGGGGTAGAAAATTTAAAACTTATGGAAGTGAATGTTGAAAACTAAAAATAAATAAGTTAATATATAAAAATAAATGAATGAGAATTAAAAAACCCATCTCCATGGGATAGATAGTGCAAACATTATCATCCCCACCTTGCTGATGAATAGAAAGGCTTAGAAAGATCAAGTAACCACCCAAGACTAAAAAGTCTTAAAAGTGGCAAAGTCTAAAAAACAAAGATGGTATAATGTTTTGCTATCTCTTTTATGACAAGGATCTATTCTATGACCTATCCTTACCAAAAGATCAGGATCCTCATTTTGGTATTCAAAGAATTAAATGAACCTAACAGTATTCATTATGCACTTAATCCTCTTGATAAATCTCTGTATTACATATATTTTATATATTTATTATTATATATTATGTATATATTTATATATGTATATATATATTTATATTATATTTTTTAAAAATAACTCACTCCAGTTTTTGTCTAAATGCCTATGTGAAATTGGTGGGTCTGTTGTTGCTAGAGTCATATAGTACTTTTACCATGTATTTCTTATTTGTTCCTGTACTTAACAGCTTCTGAAATATAATAGCTTTCTTTTATTTAAATTCTATGACTGGAATCATATTCTAAAGCCCCATTGTGGTGTGAAAGTGATGGTAGAGTCTTGATGGCTATGTTAGTGGAACACAGCTCTGCAAATCTCTACTATACTAGAAAGGCTTCAAGTATAGGTCATGTGATATACTGAATGTCGTCTAAAACTAGTTGAGTTCTAAGAGGCTCACTATCAGAAAATTGATGTGAGTGATGACTTCTTTTCAGCCCAAAATGAACAAAGGCTATTTTTAAAGCATATAGACATTAGGAGCTCATAGCATCATAGATCTGGAGGTGGAAAGGACTTCAGAGGCCATCTAGTTCAACCCCCTTGTTTTACACATAAGGAAACTGAGGCCAAGGAGGTTAAGTGACTTTCCCAAGGTCATGTAGGCAACAAGTCCTGGAGACAAGATTTTAATATAGACTCTCTGATACTAGAACCAATGTTCTTCTTACTCTGGAATCTGACACTGATAGAATCTTGCATCCTAGAAGTGTTGAAATAAGGTATAAAATGTGCTATTTCCTGTTTGTCTTTTTTTCCCAGCACCCTGACTTCAAGCTCAAAACTTTATTGCTACACTGCCTAGATCTCCCTAAAGAAGAACAACTGATAGTTGCTAAATGGCAAATAAAGTAAAGAACAGCTTGGAAGAGACTGAAGAGTGATGACAGTGAGTCATCAGTGTGATTTGTCAGTCAATAAAAGTAATACAATGTTAACCTATGTTAGAGAGTCATAGACCATGGAGATTATACCACCATTGTTCCATCTGGAGTAGTATGTTCAGTTCTGAGTTTCATACTTTAGGAAGAACATTGACAAGTAAGACTGCATCCAGAGGAGGGAGATCCAGATAGTAAAGAGCCTTGAAATTATTTCATAGAAGGACCACTGGAAGGAATTCTTGAGTATTTAGCTTGAAAAACAGAAGATTTGTGGGTGAAATGATATAGTTATTTTCAAGTACTTAAAGCATTGTCATGTTGAGTAGGGACTAATTTTGTTCTGCTTAGCCCTAGAGATCAGTGTATAATGACAGTCTGGCTCATGTGAAGAGCACCTCTGGTGGCATCTCCCCATGTGGAGATACTAGGGAGCTGTACTCCAGTAGACTCATCATTATGTAATCGAAATGTCTTGGAGATAGCATGAAGCATGCGTAGAAATTCTCTAAGTGGTTCTTATCTGCTAACCACATGGTCAAGAGGAGGCTTTATGAGTAGCTGAATAGCCAGAAATGGGGAATATCTTCAAAAAAGGCCTTAGTTGGCCTCAACTAATCTCTTTTCTGTTGGCTATTCTGCTCCTGATTGGATTCCTTAACTCAATGCATCTGGTGAGAGATGATGCTGTAAAGGGAAAGACCCTTTTTTCACCCCACTGAGGCCACATGGCCTTGTAAATGTAGACCTTTATTCTTTGTCTGCCTTGGCATTTGTTCTTTCATTTTAGTGGAAGAAAGAGTAGCATCCCAGTATTACAACACCTTAGAATCCCAGTGTCTAGGTTTTATAGCCAGCTTAGCATCAATCACTCAAGAAAGGGGGAACAACCTTTGAGATGTAGATCAATGGTAGCTGAAATGAGGACTTATCTGGTAATTGTGACATATCTGATCGTGAATTTGGAGAGATTGATTTTACATAAAAACTGAGGTAATAGTGAGCCCACTCTCTCAAGAAAGCAAGGAGAGGAGAGAGTATGCCCCTGAGGTTTGGGAGGGGCAATATTTGTACTTTTATTCTTGTTAAATATCATTGAAATAAATGTCCATTTAAAAAGGGATAACTATTTAACAAAAACTGCTGGGAAAACTGGAAACTAGTATGGCAGAAAAGTGGTATAGACCAACATCTTACACCCTATACCCAGATCAAGTCAAAACGAGTACATGATTTAGATATAAAGACTGATGCTGTAAGCAAACTAGGAGAGCAAGGAATAGTTTACCTGCCAGATTTATGGAGAACAGGACAATTTATGACAGAACAAAAAATAGAGAACATTATGAAATGCAAAATGGATGGTTTTGATTACATTAAATTGAAAGGTTTTTGCACAAAGCCAATGCAACCAAGAGTAGAAGGGAAATAGAAAGCTGGGAAACAATTTTTACAGCCAGTGTCTCTGATAAAGGTCTCATTTCTCAAATATATAGAGAACCAAGTCAAGTTTATAAGAATGCAAGTCATTCTCCAATTGATAAATGGTCAAAGGATGTGAACAGGCAGTTTTCAGAGGAAGAAATTAAAGCTATCTATAGTCATATGAAAAAATGCTCTAAACCACTGTTGATGAGAGAAATGAGAATCAAAATGGCTCTGAGGTACCACATCACACCTATCAGATTGGCTAATATGACCGAAAAGGAAAATGATAAATGTTGGAGATGTGGGAAAATTAGGAAACTAAAACATTGTTGGTAGAGTTATGAACTGATCCAACCATTGTGGAGAACAATTTGGAACTATGCCAAAGGGCTATAAAACTATGCATATAAGGACCCACATGCAAAAAATCCATATTTATAGCAGCTTTTTCTGGTGGCCAAGAATTAGAAATTGAGGTGATGCCCATCAATTGGGGAATAGCTAAACATGTTGTGGTATGTGAATGTAATGGAATACTATTGTTCAGGTGGACTTTAGAAAAACCTGGAAAGACTTACATGAACTGAGGCTGAGTGAAGTGAGTGGAACAAGGAGAATATTGTACAAAGTAATAGCAACATTGTGCGATGACTGATCTGGACAGACTTAGCTGTTCTCAGCAACACTATGATCTAAGACAGTTCTAAAAGACTCATGCTGGAAAATGCTATCTATATCCAGAGAAAGAATTTGGGAGTCTGAACGCAGATTGAAACAGACTTATTTTCTCTCTCTCTCTCTCTCTCTCTTTCTCTCTCTCTCTCTCTCTCTCTCTCTCTCTCTCTCTCTCTCTCTCTTTCTCTCTCTCTCTTCTTTCTTGTCATTTTCCCCTTTGGTTCTAATTCTTCTTTTCAACAAGACTAATATGGAAACATGTTTAAAATGATTGTACATGTATAGCCTACATCAGATTGTACTCTGTCTTGGAGAGGGGAGTAGAGAGGGGGAAAAAGTTTAGAACTCAAAATCTTATAGAAGTGAATGTTGAAAACTAAAAACAAACAAATAAATAAAATTTGAAAAAAAAGAAATGGGAATTCCAAAGTTTTAAAATATAGTCTGAATGAAGGGAGGTCCTTCTATTCTTCACAACTGACCTGAAGAAAATTAGTTTAGGGCTGTCCTCACTTCCCAGCTTCATGGTCTAAGAATGTTACCATTAGTAACTGTAGGTTAAACTGAGCAATAGAATAGTCACTGTGCATGGTGATTAGCAAAGAACATCAGTCTCTGGCCTCTTACCCCCTTCTTCTCTCCCCCTCCCCCCCGCAATAAGTGTAGGTCAAAGCTGTTCTTCTACCAAGAGCGTAGGCATAACACAATGCATATGATTGGAACATGACAGCATTTTTACTTAAGGGTCAGAATGATTTTCCATATTTTTAGGATTTACATCCTCAAGTAAACTTCCAAGAAACATATGCTTTAATTGCAAAAAACTAGATGTTTTGAAATAGCCAATAAATGTTCAAATGTATGTTTGCATTGCTAGGCAGCTCTCCTTTAGTCCTATAGCTGAAATGTTATTTCGCCTAAGGTCAGGATTAATTTATGCTCCTGAACTGGACTTAAGTTCAGAGACTTGTAGCCAGCTTTATTGGCCTGATTTTCATCCCTTTATAGAACCAACCACACAGATCTTCTACAGTTGGAATTATCATCTACTTTAAAGGGAAGAGGGTATCTGAATTAGAGGGTTTATGCAGAATATGAAATGGGATTTATAGCCATCATATTTAAGTTTACCAAGTATTTGCAACATAAGAGGCTATATGTAACAAAGTTGGGTTTTAGTAAGGGGGCTACCAAGAAAGAAATGGAAAATAAATTCAGGATGAAAATATATTCAGAAGAGTGAGGAAAATAGAATCAGGTGCAGATCTGATCTGACTGAAAGATTCATTGCTTGTAGCAAATCTATCCCTAGAAGTAGCAGTCCTTGCTACATATGACAATTCACATGCTGCATGAATTGGGTCCATTAAGTGCTTCAGTCAGACTAGTTCTAGCACTTGAATATTGTCCTGCTTACAGAGAGACTTTTGCCAAGACTTCGGTGTATTTAGTATCTCTTTCATTCTTTTTTAAAAATAGATACATTTTTCACAGGAATATCACAGTTCCAACAATAATCACCTTCTGAAGGGCTCAGCCTTTTAATGCAAAAGTCAGTAGGGGAGATGTAAGACCGATGCCACTTACTTTCCTCATCTGTAAAATGAGGCTGGCAGATTAGATGGTTGCTAAGGTTCCTTCCAGCTCTAACATTAGAACTTCTAAATGTCTCCTATACTCTATGGGGCCATTGCTTCATGCTTCCTTTGTTGCTCTTGCTAGGAATCATATAATTACTCATACGAACTTTTCAACTTTTTACGTTCTGCTGAGAGGCTTTGAGCTTAGTCAGCTATTTTCAAACTTGAAGATTTAAATTTGAAGGGGCTTTGATTCAGAGAAAGATAGAACTGGGTGGTTTAACCTGAGTGATTGCTGTCTTCAGGATGAGAATCAGATAGCTCATAGATGCAACCTGTGGCCCTAATAATTATTAGGTATCCACATACACCAAATTATTTATGGTGGTGCTTTTTTTTTAATACTAGCAATGAATACTCAACTAAGTGGATATTCATCAATTGAGGAATGGCTAAACAAACTGAGATACATGAGTGTAATTAAGTATTAGTATAATGTGAAGAAGCAATTAATATAAAGGATATGGAGAAACATGGAAAGATATATGAACTGATATAAAGTAAAGAAGGCAGAAGTAGGAGAATGATATGCACAAGGACTACAACAATGAAAATAAAAAACAAGAACAATAAAATGAAACGGAATGGTACATAGTTATGGTGACTGAACTTGACCGTCTTTGCAAAAAAAGATAAGAAGAAAAAGAAAAAAAGATGAGAAAATCCATCTCCCTTCTTTCTTTACAGAGGTGAGGGAATTATGGCAACTTGCATACAATGTGTTGATTCGTTTTAGTGAACTGAATTTTTTTCTCTCATCTTTCTTAATTCATTCTCTGTAACAAGGGATGGCTCTCTGGGTAGAAGAGGGAGAAAGGATATACTTAGAAAGACATGGAATATACAAACAAAGGATGCAAATGTAATTTTTCAAAAGAAAAACAAATAATACACAAGTGTTTGTGGTATATATGGGGGGAGTAGTTGTAATTTTTTTGTCTAAGGCTCCTGGTATCTAGTGAAGAATACTAGGTGGAGAGTCAGGAAACCTGAACTGTGTTCAAAGCTCTGGAACTGACTATCTGTGTGACCTTGGGCATGTCAGTTCACTCTAGGGGCCTCAATTTCTGAGGTTTGACTAAATGAAATATAAAGTCCCTTCCAGTTGTAATGAATAATTTATGAATCTGTGACATGGGTGGGGGAGGAAGAATTTTGAGAGAAAATGCCGTAAGACTG
This sequence comes from Trichosurus vulpecula, assembly GCF_011100635.1. Classification (NCBI taxonomy): domain Eukaryota; kingdom Metazoa; phylum Chordata; class Mammalia; order Diprotodontia; family Phalangeridae; genus Trichosurus; species Trichosurus vulpecula. The sequence goes on along the minus strand of NC_050574.1, from coordinate 322,405,144 downwards.
GAAGTATCTATATCAGATAGATACTTTTGCTTCTGTATTATTAAATTAACTTAATCAAGATACCAAGTTACGAAAATACCCGCATATTTTGTGTCTGAGCGATAACTGATTTTGTAAGGGAAAATATGTGGCCAGGTATTAAAATACTACATAATAATAATAATTGACATTTACATAAGACTTAAGGCTGACAAAGCATATCTAAATTATCTGAATTGATTCTCATAAGAACCCTAAGGGCTAGGAACTAATATTACCCTTTTGCAGCTCTGGAAACAAAGGCACAGATAGCTTAACGACATTGTCACAACAGCTAGACAAATCAAAAGGTCAAATTTAAACCCCGGTCACTCCTAACTTCAGAGTGACAGAGAAATGTCCAAAGTACTTTCCATTATAACACACTGCCTAAATGCACATGCTATCAGATGATAAGATCACAGTTGTAGTTGGGAAAGGTCTTAGAGGCCATCAAATCCTCCCCTTCATTTTACAGATGAGAAAACTGAGGCACACAGAGATTAAGTAATAGCTGAGTTAAACTTTGGTGGCCAGCTAGTCTAACTCATTCAGCATATCAGAAAATTTTAAGACTTTCCATTTTTTTCCTTATTAAATTTGATTTTTTTAAACCTTACCTATTACTTATATTATTAAGAGTATTTTGGATGCAAAATCTTTTGTCCAACAGGTAAAATATCTTTATTTCATCTAAAGATCTAAAAGATAAAAAGATAACTTCATTTCATCTAAAAATTTGATGAACATGCTGTTATTTTCTTTGTCTAGGTCACTGAAGAAAATATTTCACAGCATTAACAAGGCTGAGATCAGATCCCTGGCACACTCCACTAGGCCTTCCTTCCAAGTTGACACAGAGGCATTAATGTGTATATATTTGCAAACTCTTCAGCTCTGGCTATTCGACCAGCTCTGAATCAGCCTAACTTTATTACTGGTCAATCTATATTTTTTCTACTTATCAACAAGAAGACTGTGAGAAAATTTTCAAATGTTTTGCTAAAATCCAGTTCAACTTGATCGATAACATCTCCTTGGATCTACTAGTTGAATAAACCTGTCTAAAAAAAAAAAAGAACATAAAGTTAGTCTAGCATGAGCTGATCTAGATGCAATCACACTGATTCTTGGTGATCACCACTCCTTTAATACTTGTTTGTTATCTGTTAACTATTTCTTTAGTAAAAGCATACTACAAGTTTGACAAGAATTATACTCAAGTTCACTGTCTTTTACTTTGCAAGCTCCACTCTCAATTTTTTTAAAACTGAGACATTTTCTCTTATCCAATCTTGTGGCTTTTCTCTCATTCACTATGTTCTCTCAAAGGTTACTGAAATTGGTTCAGCAATCATACTAACTGGTTTTTTAAGTACCTCCTAAGGAATTCATCTAAGTCTGGTGACTTGAACTCATTCTGAGAAACTAGATGCTCTTTTTTTGTTACTGTATATTGTGTTTTAAGTTTGTTTTGTGTTTGCTTTAATAAGTTGATGTTTTTTTCTGTGATTTTTCTCTTTTGTCTAGGTTTGTCCTTGATGGATCTATAATTCGATGAAATCTTGAAATTTATTTTATGATTATGACATCTGCGTGTATGTTTTTTTTTAAAGTTTCTTTCCTAAAAGTCATTTGCAGATTAAGCTAGAATCATTAAAATGTAATTGGATTTTAGTTGCTAATATTTGCTGATGAGGCAGCCTGGCATAATAGACAAAGAGCTGTTCTTGGAGCCAGGAAGATCTCGTTTCAGTTCTTGTTTCTGGCATGTACTGATTATGACCCTGGGCAGGTTACTTAATCTCTCATTGCCTCAGACATCTCTAAGGTACTTTAAATTGCAAAAACAAATGCAGATCTGCATTGGTAGAGGGAGTTTCCTTACCAGGAAGTTCTCTATACCAGTGAAATCATTGGTTTAGTGCAAAATTATTTATATGTCTGAGGAGAGAGTGGGATTTGGGATCCCATAGACATGAACTGTATATCATCCCAATGGACTGGTGAACATAGAGGCAGGGTAAAGAATCAAGCGCAAAACTTTTAAAGAACTCCCACCTTAATTTCAAAGGGAATGGAGGGAGCTTTGGCCCAGGAGTTCTTAACCTTTTTTGTGCCATGGACGCCTTTAGGAGTCTGGTAGTCATTACAGAATGTTTTCAAATGCATAGGAGAAAATACATACGATTACAAAAAGAGCCAAATATATTGAAAGAGTTGTCAAAATATTTATTAAAAAGTTCACAGACCCCAGATTAAGAACCCCTGTTCTAGAGAAAAGACAGCTCAAGAAAATTGATTTGGGGCAAATGTTTAAGAATATAAGAATCTACTTAATGGAAAACCATGGATGAACTCTAGAGAATCCACTGAATTAATATGTGGGTGACTTTTGGGTGAATGATTTCCATCTGGAGTCAAATTGAAACCTAGATCCAAGGCATATATTGTTGTTGCTATTCAGATATTTTGTTTGTGTCCAACTCTTCATGACCCCAGTTAGGGCTTTCTTGGCAAGATACTGAAGTCGTTTGCATTTTCTTTTCATCTCATTTTACAGATGAGGACCTGAGGCAAACAGGATGAAGTGACTTGCCCAAGGTCACACAGCTAGTGAGTGTCTTCCTGACTCCGGGCCTGGCACTGTATCCACTGCACCACCTGAGGCAAAGATCTAGGCTGGAAAAACCATGAATTGCCTAGAATGGGAGGAATCTAAGAAGTTTTGAGATCCAGGCCCCAGAAGAACCACCATTAGAGAACAGAGAATTAGAAAGTGAGTGATAGGGGAAAGAAGGGGAAGAAAAGATTGAAATTTCCAAACAACTCAGGAAGAAGAAAATTCAAAGATTTTGAACATAAACAGATAAATCAACAGGGAAAACTGTAAAAACAGAAGGAAAATATGACCTTCTGATATGCCAAATGAGTTCAGACTTCTACAAATACTAGAAAATTAAGAAAAGTGATCCAACATTTGATGAGACAGAGGATCTTGCAGAATTTGAAGAGAACATGGAACCATAGCATGGTATTCTATGGTGCTTTAAAAGAGAAATGAGAATTCTGAGAGTAGGATTTCAGGCCTTCAAAAACTAGCTTAGGGACAGAATAGAGAAACATGAATCTGTGAAGGAAAGTCTCACCAAAGAAATGAAAAAGAGAACAATTGATTAGGAACAAAAATACAGAGAAGATCATTCTAGAAGAAAAGAAGAAAAAAAACATTAGACATTAAAATAAAATATATCCTCTCTCCAAGCAAAACATAGTTATCTCAAAGAAATGGAGAGGCAACCTAAAATTTAGAGGCCTCCCAGAAAAACACAAAAAGTAGAAAAAAAACCTTGAATGCCATAATGTAATAAGTAATATGAGAAAACTGTCTAGAGTTTTTGAATACAGAAAATGAAATATCAATTTAAAGAATTCATAGATTGCCTTTTGAAAAAACAACATCAACAGGGCTACGAACTCCAAGACACATTGTGATTAAATTTAACAATTTGATTCGGAAATAAATTCTGCCAAAAATCCGGAGAAAAATGTTTAAGTACAAAAGAAAGGAAATTTGAATAATATAAGACTATTCTGAAACCAGCAAAAAACACAGGAGAGAATGGAATATTGTGCTATGAAAAGCAATGGAACTCAAGGATGTAGCACTAAGTGATCTACCTTGAAAATCTGACCTTGATCATAAATGAAAAACAAAAGGACATTCAAAATAAAGAGGTATTTTTAGGAAGAAAACCAGACCTGAAGAAATTATTTGCTTCTTGAACACTCTAGACAACAGAAATGCAGGAGGGATAAACAAACGCAGCATCTAGTAGACAGGAGGAACAACAGAAATATTGTGATGGCATAGAGACCAGTAGGAACCTTCTTTTTAAATGTACATGAGGAAACATGGGTGAAGATACATGTCAAGTGGAAGTAACAGTGGTGAGGTGGGGTTGGGGGGTTATGGACCTTGTGACACCCTGCTACAAATGAATCATTTTTTTGGTGGGGGGCGGAGAGGACTGCATTGCAAATGAAAGGGTGGATAAAAGGGAGAGGGAATTGGAGGAATAAAGAAGAGTGTGGGACCTGTCTGGGTTAAATGTAGGGTTAGCAATGAGAAGATGGTCTCTCAGAAAGAGAGGAGCTTGCAGAAAGAGGAGGTGAGAAAGAGGAGAGAAGGAATGAATATGGGATGGCGGAGAAGATAGAGGCTCTGTTTTGGTAGTTGGAAGAGTTTTTGCCGATGAATGCTCCCATAGATGAAGAGAAAAGTTCTGCAAAAGCAAATGTAGACCTTGTGTTGGCTGTTATCTAGGGGATTTGAGACTTGAAAGAACTACTTGTCTTATCCTGGGAGGAAGGTGTTGGAAGTTCTAGTGCTGGGTAAGTGAGAGGATATGGTCCCAAGGGAGTGACTTTATAGCTTTATTGATTATAACAGGTTGTCCCCAAAGCATTAGCTACTCACAACTTAAAAAATGGGAAAGAAAATTGTCCATTACATAAAATGTTATTATTCAAAGTACCAGGAGGGAGTGCAGTTTATGGGCTTCTCTTTTCAGATGGTCTCCAGTCTCCTTGCCCAAGAAGCCACCATCTCCTTTCTCTCATCTTCTCGTATATTCAGGAGCAAAGCTGACCTGAGGGGCCAGGACTTTGACACCACAGAAATGCAGCACACCATGCTGTAGAGGCCACAAGATGTATTTAATGTCTCTGTTGAGCCTTGTTTTGGAGTACAACTCAGCATCACCCCCAGTGGTGAAGGAAATGAGGGTTAATTTGCTCTGGAGAAAGCTGCTATCAAAGCATTCTGGAAAATCAAATGTGAATCCTCAGCAAAGGATTCTGTCCATCCAGTCTTCATGATGTTGGGCAGGCTGAACCAATACAAGGGAAACTGAAATATGATTAAATCAGCTTCTTGTACCTTCTATTGCTCTTCAATGACATCACTGGACAGAAATCCTTTCTTGTATGCCACGTATGCTTCTACCCCATAATTGAAGAAGTCTGACTTATTCAAAGGACATGCAAAATCTTTCTTTGTGGCCCTTGGCTCAAAGTTCATTGCATACAGATCAGACACAATGACCTAGCAACCCTGACTGGTCAGTTCAGTCACTGCAGCATCCTTCAAGGATCTCTTCATAGACTTGGGTTCCTGATGCGCATAGACTTATTTCCCTGCCATTCCCCAGGGCAGAGGCTTCTCTATCACCATCAATGCTGTCCCACTCATCGTACAGAAAAGGACCCCATGCAAAAGGCTGCAGGTTAGGCTGAGGATCCCAAGGGAGTGATTTTGAAGAAAGTAGGGAAAAGAAGATAATGAGGAGGAGGGTATAAATTAGTGGTGGCATACATAATCAAGAATATAGTAGTGGTAGGGCTGAGGGAGCTACCATGGAGTTGTATGACTAAAAGACTTATAAAGTCTTCTAAAAGGGATTGCAAAAAATATGAATTTCTCAGCACTATATGGAACTTTTGAAAAACTGACCATGTATTATAGGACAGAGATATTGCAAACATATGTACAAAGGCAGAAATAGTTAATACACTCTTTACAAACATAAGGCAATAAAAATAGTTATCAGTTCAGGGACCACAAACAAAATACACCAAACCAAATGAAAACATAGCAATGAAATCCAAATAATGAATGGGTCAAAGAACAAAATAATAGAAACAATTAAGAGTTATGTGAAAGAGAATGGTAATGTTGGAACAATATGACAAAAATTCTGGGATGTAGTCCTCAAGGGAAAAATTTTATTCCTACAAACATTCATTAACAAAATAGAAAAAGAGAGGATTAATGAATTCAATGTGTCTTTTAAAAATTAGAAAACCAACAAGCAAAGCTAAAAGAAGTACAAAAGAGGAGATATTAAAAAATAGAAGAGAAACAGATTACTTGGAAACAAAAAATCCATACACATGATAAATAAAACTAAAAGCTAGTTCTCCAAAAAGACTCATGAAATTAATCTGATTTTTAAAAAGAGGGCAGAAAAACATATCAATAAAATAGCAAATAAGCAAGGAGAAATCATAATGAAACCAGAAGAAATAAAAAGAATAATCAGTACGTATTATATACAGTTAGATGATAATAAAACTGAGAACTCAAAAGAAATAGAAAAATACCTTCAAAAATATAAAATACCCCAAGTACCAGAAGACCAGATTGAGACTGTAAATAATCTAATTTCAGAAAAAGAAACTGATCTAGCTGTAAAGGAGCTAAGCTTGTAAAGAAAAATTAGTACCCTTACTTCAAAAATTATTCTCAAAAATTAAGAAAGAAAGCACACTGCAGATTTCTTTTATGTTACACAGTCTAATACTTAAACCAGGGAAATATAAAACTGTAGGTCAAAATCATTAATGAATATTGACTCAAAAATTTTAAACCAAATCTTGTCAAATGGAATACAGGAAGTCATTGTAACCAAATGGGATTGACATTAATGATTCAAAGATGATTCAATGTTGAGAAAACAAACAACATAATCAATTATATCAAAAATTAAAATATCCCAAACCACACGATCATCTTAATAGAGGCAGAAAAAGCCTATGACGAAGTGCAACATTCTTTTATGCTAAAAACCCAACAAAGCATAGGTATAGAAGGACTTAATTTCTATATCATAAAAACATGTATTTAAAACCAAGAGCAAGAATCATATGCAATGGTGATACACTGGAACCTTTTCCAATAAACGTTTCCAACAAATATTGCAAGACAAAGGAAAATGAATCAACACTTGATGAGACAGAAGACCCTGTGGATTACCAAGAGAGTAAGGTACCAGAGCAAGATGTTCTTGAATGGTTTAAAAGAAAAATAAGAATTGTGGGTGGTACACCACAAATAATTGGCAGAATGGGAAAATTTTAAATCCATTAAGGCAATTCTCACCAAAAAAACAGAAAAGAAGATGACTTATTGGGAATGTAAATACCCAGAAATGAAGGATAATATGGAAGAAGAAAAGCAAAGCAAAAAGCAATAACATAAAAGAAAGTATAATCTCTGTACAAACAGAGCATGTTGATTTTGAAGACAGAATGCATGGAGACAACTAAATAGAGCTCATAGAACAGCATAACAAGTCAAAAACCTGAACACCGTAATGCAAGAAATAATACCAAAAAGTTGCCCAGAACTTCTGAGGACAGAAAACAAAGCCTGAGTCAAAAGAATGCACAAATTGTCCTTAGGAAAAAGAAAATAATAACAAAAACAACCCTATGCTGCCAACTTTAAGACATCTAATTGTTAAATTTAACAATTTCACTCAGAAACAACAAATTCTGAAGGAAACCAGCAGAAAGACCTGAGAATACTACAAATGTTAATTTAAACTTTTAATGCTATACCAATCAAGTTATGAAGGTGATACTTTTTAGAATTTGACAAAATAATAACAAAATTCATCTGGAAAAACAAAAGATCTTCAGTAAAAGGGGAAAAGTATTTCAAGACTTCAATCTACATTCTAAAGCCTTGCTCAAATGAAGAGAAATGAGAAGACAATTCGTAACCTGCCTCTTTGTGGAAGTGTAACACAGAGGCTACGTGTTTTACATGTTTTTGGACTTTTCCAATGTATTCATCAATTCTGCTGATTTCTTTTCTCATCTTTTTTTCTTTAAAAAAAATTCTATTTACTATATGGGATGATTCCCTGGAAGGGACAGCAGAAGGGATACTGGGGACAACTATGATGATATAAAAAATAGAAGACATCAATAAAATTAATTTAAAAAAAAAGAATGTAAGGTCCTTGAGAGTAATGTCTTTCTTTCTCCTTGTATGTGTATTCCTAACACTTATCACAGTGCCAAACACATAGCATTTATTGTTATTCGGTCAGGTCCGACTCTCCACGAGCCCATTTTGGGTTTTCTTGGCAAAGATACTGGAGTGATTTGCCACTTCCTTCTCCAGCTCATTTTATAGATGAGGAAACTGAGGCAGACAGGATTAAGTAACTTGCCCAGATCATACAGCTAGTGTCTGAGGCCAGACTTGAACTCAGGAAGATGAGTCTTCCTGACTCCAAGCCTGCCACTCTATCCACTGTACCACCTACCTGCCCAACATATAATAAGTGCTTAATAAATGCTTGTTAACTTGAAATGCAAATTCATTTTTCTGTTTCTTTTTTTTTCTAAAAATGGTTTCTTTACTACATTCATATCAGCAGTTATCTTCCCTTTCTTCCTATTCTGAATTTTTATTCTTTGATTTATGGCTCTTATACTTAGTCTCTGTATTCCTCATGGAATGAAAGCTTCTAAGGTACCTCTTTTGGGTTCCTCCTAAATACTTTCTCTTATTGCCTTGGAGAGCTTGCCCTTTGGAACTCTATTTTTTTCTCCTGCCTCAGTCTTAGTCTACTTCCTACAGAGAAGATATTGCCCCATGAGTGGAATTTTTCTGTGTCCCTGACTGATCAGCCCATTATTGACCATGACCTTCCCTTTTGTCATTTCCCCCCAATTACTTCAAAATCTCCACCATGGGTTCATATCCTCCTATTCTTCTGGGAATCAGTTTCTCTAAGGAGCTCTGATACCTCCTCTCTTCAGGCATGATGAGTGGTCTCTAAGAAGCAGATCCTATACAACATACCCATTGTAAGATCCTCATCTCTCTCTCTTTTTTGGAATATCTCTTTTTTTAGAGGAACATTCATCGGAGGTACCCCTTTCCACTACTAAAAACAAGATTTCCCCCTTTCCCTTTCCCTTTACAAACCTTTCCCTTTTCCACCCGCAGCCCCTGCTCATACTCCTGTAGGCTTTTTTCCTTCTGAGAGATTAAAGGAGATATTTTCACTTCATTGTTAACCTTTCACTTCATTAGAATACATCATATATTTCCCTCTATCTGCTTCCTCCATCCATTCCTTTATGTGCCCTCTCATTTTATTATTTAATTGCCCCCCCAAAACAAAACACGACGACACTGAAGTGAGGTTCAGTCCATGTTTCAGGCCTGTTTCCTCACCATCACTTCCATTTGATTTCACCTTTGTTATTTGTATACATTTAGGAAGAATTTTCGTAATAGTCTCACTGTTGCTATTTTCTTGTTGTTGCTTTCCTTGGTGGCTTTCATCATCCTTTTTGTATTTCTGTTGTCAGGGGTGTTTGAGAAACAAATAATTTCTTCAGGTCTTTTGGCCGTGAAAGAACATGATAGATGCTGGGGAAGGGGTATTGATGTAGGCCTGGCAATTATTATCTTCTGCCATTAGTTCATCAGGTTTTTATCTTGTTTGGACGCTTGGTATCCTAGGCTGTGGAGACAGCTGAAATTGCTTTATTTTTGATGCATGTTTTCTATTTTGGAGAGGTTGTGAGGATCAGAGAAAATATCTCGTTCTCTATCTATGGCCTTGACTAGGGAAAGCAGAGGCCTCAGGGTCTCACTGGATGTTGTAAGTGAAGGAGTCACCTCTCTCTGCTAGAAATAAATATAGCCAAGAGGTGTTGTTCAGTTATGCCTGACTCTTCATGACCCCATTTGGGATTTTCTCGGCAAAGATACTAGAATGGTTTGCCATTTCTTTCTCCAGCTCATTTACAGATGATAAAACTGAGGCAAACAGGGTTAAGTGACTTGCCCAGGGTCACACAGCTAGGAAGTGTCTGAGGCCAGATTTGAACTCATGCATTTGAGTCTTCCTGCTTCTAGGCCTGACACTATCCACTGTGCAACCTACATGCCCAAACCAAAAGACAGTGAAGCTTGAATCAGACCCTTTGGAAAATAATGAACAGTTCTAGCTACATAGACAATGGAAAGGATCAGCAGGATCTTTACTCCTCCATTTTTGCATTTTGGTTCCCAGTTTTTAACCCTTGGAAAAAGATTTTTGAGCAATCTGAACTTTTGCCAAATCGCATCTCATAATATTTATCCGGTTTTTTTGGAGGGGTGGGAGTGGGGAGACACTTTCCTTTTTTGACTGTAACATTTTGAATAGGCAAAACCAAAACAAAGTGTTTAAGAGATAAAGTGAACAGTGGAGGCAGCTTTTGGGTAATGAATTCAGAATCAAAAGGCCTGTATTCTAAACTTGACTTTCCTCTTTACCTCTAATTAGTATGTCATAGTCAGTATCTGGGCAACTAGGTGGTGCAGTGGATACAGTGCAAGGCCTGGAGTCAGGAAGACTCATCTTCCTGAGTTCAAATCCAGCCTCAGACACTTACTAGCTGTGTGATCTTGGGCAAGTCACTAAACTCCGTTTGCCTCAGTTTCCTTATCTGAAAAATGAACTGGAGAAAGAAATGGCAAACCACTCCAGTACCTTTGCCAAGAAAGCTCCAAAAGGGATCATAAAGAGTCAGATATGACTGAAATGACTGAACAACAGTCACTACCGCTTCTCCAGGACCCAATTTCCTCATCTGTGAAATGAAGAGGTCACTCTCTGGTGTCTCACTAAGCTTTCTTCCAACTCTAACATTCTGTGATTGGGTCCCTTCATTTTTGAATTTTGAATTCTTAAAGTGAAATTCATTTTGGAATTTAAACACTAGGATAGTTATTCAGGAAGAAAGCCCCTCTGGCAGGTAGGACAACCTGAGAGGGCACCAGCACTCTGATATTTCCATTTTTCTGAGTGTGAAAATGTCAATACTCTCAGAACTACTGCCTGGTACACTTCTTCGCAGGTTCTCTGACTGAACTGCCCCCAGATAGTTAATGATTCAGCTATTCTGATGGTTTCACGAAATCTCAGTATTTCTTTAAAATGTGTTATTACTTTATTACTTTCACACCCTAACCTTGACTTGAATTAGCTCTCAATACCCTTGTGATGTCAGAAGAAAGAAGGCTTCATGTACATTGAGTGGTTAACCCCTTACAGTGACCTAATTATGGGAGGACATGGACAAGGGTTACAGAACACAGGTAGGCATGGATGGGATGCAATCTGCTTCATTGGAGGGAACTTCCAGGTTAAAGACTCATTTAAATAAAATGTTTTATTTTTGTTTTTACTTTTTCATCCTGCTTTTTGTATGGCCTAGGAAATAGTCCCAGTCTTTTTGTCGATGGTATTTATTACAAAATAAAAATTCCTGTTCTAAGAAAGTCCTGGTCTGATGTTATCAAAGGCTATGGCTTCAGAAAGCCATCATTGCCAGGTTCTTGAGAGCTGGAAGGGTTTCCTGTATAGGCCCAATGACAGACTGTTGCATATGTTGTCCAAGATCTACCTGACCCAAGATCAGAAGGTCAACAAATAGGTGGTGAATTTTTTTTAGCTAAAGTAACTGATGAAAACATTTACTAAGATGTGGAAGAGGCTAGTATTTGTTTTGGGGAAAGGGTTACTCACATGTATGAAATCACTCAAAATGTCTGTTGCAAACAAATGAAATTCACCCCCAGATCCTGCAAGTCAGGGTTTATATACCTTAGGTACCCCAAAGACACTGACATGCAGTATCTGTAATCTGATATCATTTTAAAATTTCTTCCTTTACTCAGTCATTATTTAATAGGTCATTTTTAATAAAATGTCCACTATGCCCTACTCCATGTTTTATTCATTGTGTTAATATTTATTACTTGTTTTATTACATTATGATCTATAAATTCTTTGGTGAGTATTTCTTTTTCTATGTTAGCCTATGTCTTCTTTATGACCTAGAAAATTTAGATTTAAATTCTATGAACATTGGAAAAGTAGATTCTTACTTTGCTTGCTCAATTATCTCCCTAATACTCCATTGAGTCAATCAGTCAGTAAACACTCAACAAGCATTTATTAAGCATCTACTATGTACTATGCACTGGGGATACAAAGAAAGGCAAAGACAGTCCTGGTGCTCAAAGAGCTCATAGTTTTTCTTGGTGTGGGGGTAGGGGAGAGATGGGGAGAATATTTGGAATTCAAAATCTTGTGGAAGTGAATGTCAAAAACTAAAAATAAATAAATAATTCTTTAAAGGAGCTTACAGTTTAATGGAGGAAAATAAACAAGATATAGACAGGGTAAATTGGAGATAATGAAAAACAGAGGTAGGGCATTAGTATTAAAAGGGATCAATAAAGGTTTCTTATAGATGGTGAGATTTTAACTAGGACTTGAAGGAAGCCAGGGAAACCGAGTGTCTTCTCATTGAAGGAACTGCAAAGAGATGAGAGTCACCGGATCACAAAATATGTGGGCATGAGTAAGATGTTAAAGATTGAAATAGTAACAGGTTATGAAGGGCTTTGAATGCCAGAGGACTTGATATTTCATTCTGGAGGTGATAAGGAGCCACTGGAGTTTAATGAATAGAGAGCTGACATAGTCAGACCTGTACTTTGGGAAGATCAGTTTGACAGCTGAGCAAAGGATGGACTGGTGAATGGCATTCAGCTTTATGATTTCTTTTTATAAATTTATCTTTCTGTTGGATTGATCATATACTGATATTGGTATGCTAAAAACTTTCAACTATTGTAACTATTTCTTCTTGCAAAGATGAGCAGTTTTCCTTCTTTAATTTTGCTATATATAACTCTTAAGTGCATGTATATTTAAATGCACATCTGTAATAACATGTTTTTATGTTTATTGTTGCCTTTTACCTATATGCCTTGTTAATATCCCTTTAACACTTCTCCATTGACTCAAAATAAAGAAACAATCATCTTGACCCCATTTGAGAGCATATCCCACACTTCACACTTGTAGCTTCCCACCCATCTAATGAGAGGAGAGAGGCTTGTTTCAAGATACTAGTCAATAAAATTAATCAGAATTCAACTGCCTGTGGGTGTTGTTTTCATGTACGTTATTATAGTCATTGTGACAAACTTATTTTGAATAGATCCTTGTAGCATAACACAATATTCCTCTTTTGTCTCCTTTAAAACTTTCTAATTTGAATTCAGTTTTGTCTGATGACTTTACCACTCCATATCCTTCCTTCCTTCCTTCCTTCCTTCCTTCCTTCCTTTCTTTCTTTCGTTCGTTCGTTCGTTAGTTCTTTCTTTCTTTCTTTCTTTCTTCCTTCTGGGTACATACATGAGAACCAAATAGGAGAGCTGAAGACAGCCTCTCAAATAGTAGATCCAGGTAATTCTGAATTTTAATCTTTCATATAGTCATATGAACAAAAAATTCAGTTATATTTGAATGATTCAAGAATTCATGCATATTTGAATGTGTCATGCGTTACAATATGAACACAGATACGCTGATCAGCAGGCTTATCATTCCCCTGCTTATAATTTCTATCTTTGTCCAAAGAACCAGGACAGTGAGTTCTCTACCTCCTCATTTGGTACTATGGGACCCAATGTGATAGCCAGGCAGTGCATTTAGTGTATGTCTTCCAGTGAATCAATTTAAAACTGTTGAATGAATTCTTAAATTCAATAAATGTTGGATTATATTTTTTCCATAATGGCACAGTCTGAAAAATGGTCTTTACAATTTGGAAAAAGGCACTGCAGGGGGTTCTAATGAAAAAAGCTCAGTGGTTTCAATTCACTATTATAAGTCTTGTTGATAGTACAAGAGACAAACTGACAAACCAGTGCCTACTGGTTTTCTTGTGATGCTTGGATCAAAATGACATGGTATAGAAAAAGCATTGAACTTGGAGACAGAAGACAGAAAAACCAGGGTTTGAGTCGCAAAGGTGTTGTTTATGAACTGGGATACCTTAGGCCTCATCCACAAAATAGAAATAACTTCTGTGTTCCCTATCTCAAACAGGTGGCATTGTGGGTCAAATAAGATATTCAGGAAGAACCATCTAAATGTGAGTTCTTGTAAAGGGATTGTGAAAAAGGATTCTGGACTGGAAGTCAAGAGGCCTCCATTCTAACCTTGGCTGTGCCACTACCTCTCTGTGTGACCTTGACTTGTATTTAACATGTCTAGGTTTCAGTTTTCTCAACTGTAAAATTGGGAGGTTGAAATATATGACTTCTAAGGTCTTGTAAACATCTCTAAAGTTTTATTAATTTTATTACTATTTTTAAGGATTGGAGATAGAAATTGAACCTATGAGTTGATTGGCATCTTGAAGAAAGAAACTCCCTTAAAGCTGCAGCAGGTAGCTGCCTTGTCTGTAAATTATAGTTTTAGAGAGTTGTCTAGAGCATTGTGAAGTCATCTGATTTGCCGAGAGTCATGAAGCCAGTACGTGTCAGATGAGGGATTTGAACTCAGGCCCCAAGTCTTTCTGGCTCCAAGATCACTGCATTGTGCTGTCTTTCATATCATCATCATCATCACCATCATCATCATGATTATGTTTATTATTCACTTATACCCCTTCTGCTTTTGGTAGTTCCATTCTATCTAAACATAAAGTAGGGTGGGGTGGGGTGGGGTGAAGGGGAGAGCTTCTTAGTTATTAAAGACTAGAGTCTTGTGAAAGGAGAGGTGGAGAATGAATTCCTGCCTCTCTCACTAGTGAGCTATGCTTGGATATCGGAGGCCATCTCTCCCTGAGGCATTCTCATTTCAAAATATAGCTTCTCTTGGCACTGCATTTTCTTCACGAATTCTGCCTCCAAGCCCCCACATTCATTGAGAGGAAAATGTCTTCTTAGCAATGCTTAGCAATGATGTCTTAGTGGCAAGAACGCTGAAGTGTTTGACAGTTCGAAATCACGATTCTGATTCATTGTAACTGAGCCAGCAACAAGACTCAGTCTACGAAAGGAGGAAAGAGAAGGGAGATCAAAACAGACCATTAGGAAGGATGGTTATCTACACAGTTTGCTTTAGGCAAACAGTTAATCCAGTCCTGCAAGAGAGCACTGGTAGTTAAAGCCTTTAATGGCCTAAGTCCTATGATAATTAGTCCTGCCCCAGAGGTAGCTAATAGTGAGCCACTCTAACTTGAAATGGAGATTCAGTCACTGCTGAGGCTCTAATCCCCTGCACAATGAAACCTGAACTAATTCACTGAGTAAACACTTTCTCCAGTTACTTACAAGCTGTCTCCTTTCAGCCCAATTCCAAATAAAATCACGTCTGGGGACTGGAAAGAAAATCAAATATTTAAGAGACTCATTTTGGCTCAAATGCTACTGGATTTCTTCTCTATCTGCAATAGATCTGTCTCTGCCTCTTCCGTTCTCTCTGACTGAGGACCAGTGGATACTTTTCAGTTAAAACCATAACAGCTGGCAAGGAGGAATACCATCCGCTCCTTTCTCTAGGAGGACACACCAGCAAGGCTTCTGGCTTTTCCTCTCAGGAAATTCTAAAGAGCAAATTGCAAATCTTTAGTGAGTCAAAATTAGGTACGCTTAGCTGTATAGTAGTGTCAACATGGTGTAGTGGATAAGGAGCAGATCTCAGAGCCAGAAATCCCTTTCAGACATACTGGCTGTGTGACCGTGGGTAAGTTGTTTAACTTCTCACTGCCCCAGGCAACACTTTAATACTGTAAGTTGCATAGAAGGTGCCAATCTTCCCTGCAGAGGGAGCTCCCTCATCTTGGAGTTTGCTATACCAATAAGATCCCAGGTCCAATCCCTCTGCCTACCCTAGTTAATTAAGTGAACCATGTAAAATAGCATAGGTCCACTGACCTACTTTTTAAAATAAGGCTGCTGCCAAGTATTTTCAGTTTTTGTTGGATAATTTTCACTCTCTTGCACTCGATTTCTCAAGTCATTGTCATTGATTGTGTGCCCATTGAGCACAGAGCAATGGACACGTACCTGTGGGCACATGCTAAGTTGCATCACCAATATGAAACTTAATGAATATAGTTGCTTAGGGTGACATTTGCTAAACATATACCATGTCCAGAACTCTGTTCTTGGTACTAAAGAGTTTTTTTTTTTTTAAAGATATTTTCCTTGCCATTTATATTGGAAGTTGCATTTTCCCAATGCCATGGTACCTGTCATCAAAAGCCTTTAGGGGTAAAAATCCTAAATTTCCAGCAGATGGAGATGTGACTACATAAAAGAAAACTCCAAGCAGTCAAATGAGGTGCATCACTCCTCACTTTCTGGGACGGGAAATGATATTTTTTTTTTTCCTTAAAAAATATCCTCAAAAATTCCTCTCCCCTCCTCCCTCATTCCCCACCAAGGCAAGTGTTTCCAAGTTTAGGTAAACAATAATTTAAAAAAAATACTGGCAATTTTTATCTACATCTCTAACCCTGAAGGTTGGAATTTTCCAATAATTTTAGATTTTGTTGTCGCAACTGTCACCATAAACAGATTTCATTGTCCAAATGTAGAACATTTACATTAGAACTAAATTATACATTCTATAGGATGACTTTTTTGATTAAAAATATTAAATATTTAAATATTAAATATTAAAATATTAAATAGGTACTATCCCTATTTTACAGTTGAGGAAATAAGTAATAAAAGAGGTTAGGTAACTTGTTCAGTGTTATACAACTAGTAAGCCAGGACTCAAACTCAGGTCTTCCTGAGTATAAGTCCAGTTTCCTATCCACTACCCCATCTAGTTGCTTGATAGAAGATTTTTGGTATGAGTCATTCCCTGATGGTCAAGTAGTCAAAGGATATAAACAAACCATCCTCTAAAGAAAGACAAACTACAAATACCTACATGAAAGATTGCTCCAGATCACCAATACTAAGAGAAATTCACATCCAAATAGCTCTGTGGTTACATCCCACATCCAGAAAATTGGCAAAGATGACAAACGAGGGAAATAGTCAATGTTGGAGGAGCTGTGGAAGGACTGGCACATTAGTACACTGTTGGAGGAGTATGAATCAACTAAACTCTTCTAGAAAGCAACTTGAAATTATCCCTAAAAATAATCAAAATGCTCATAGCCTTTCACCTAGGGATCTCATTGTTAAGCATAGATCCTGAGGAAGTCAAAGATAGAAAGATCCCACAAACACCTAAATATTCAACCTTTTTTGTTGTAGTAACAAAGTAAAGAAAATAAAGTAAGCATCCATTGATTGGGGAACCCAAAATAAACTGTGGTACATTAATGTAATGAAATACTACTGCATTGTAAAAAAACTAATGAATATGAAGAATTCAGACCTTAGTGATAATTTGTATGTTGATGCAAAAATACAGATGCACAATCAGTTCATTGAATCTGAAAAGATGAATCGGATATCAAAAGGCAGAGAAGGTAAGAATTTTAGTGAAGAGGGTGAAAAAATATATCAGGAAATGGGCAAAATTCCAGTCTCCAATGGGTCAAGCAGTTTGAAGTACTTACATGAAAAAGTAGAAACTCTATGTGAACTCTTAGGAGAAAGGTAACTTTCCCTCTGTGCCTTTTAGGTATTTGTCTCTGTTTAGGGATCTCCAAAGGCTCACTGAGTATAACTGAAGCCAGTGGTAAAGTCCATAAGCCTAAACTGTTCCATGCTTAAGGAGCTAATACTAAGATAGCTCACAGCCTCTTAAAACAAATAAAAGTAGTATTGCTATGATTTGGCACCATTAATATCTTTATTGGTCAGCATTCCTACAAAGAGAGGCCAAGACTCTGAAGAACTTTATAGTCATAGATCTGGATCTGGAAGAGATCTCAGAGGCCATTTAATCTAAGCCTTTTATTTCACAGATGAAGAAACTGAGGCCAAAGGAGTTAAACTAGTTGCCCAAAGTCAACTACAAAGTTAAGTATCAAATATGGGAGTTGAACCCAGGTTCAAGGTTCTCTGATTCCAGAACCAAAGGTCTTTACACTGTACCAAATTACCTGGGTCCACTAGGCTTTCTTACTTGTACTGATTACTTGTTTTTTCAAACTATATTCTTACCACTGACTCCAGACTACTCTTTTGCTGATTCTGCATCTCTCCTGGGCCTATGTTTGACACATTTCAAATTTGTCAAGTATTTTGATTCTGTTTCCCTACCATAAAATTCTGACTTGAACCTTCATCCTTTGTTCCAACTTCATTCAAGTAAACAAAAGTTTTTTCTGTTTATTTATTTATTTTTGTTGGCAAATTTTCCATTAAGGTTTCAAATTACTGGGTAGAAATCTAAATGAACCAATGGGATTCTTTTCTGTATCACCCACCATCTTACTCATCAAACATGGATTAAATTGTACCTTTAGCATCTGGAGTCAGAGGGGCAGAAGTGATTGTGTTAGGCTATATCACTTAGAGTCTTAGTAACTGCCTTCAGGCTGTAAAAGGATAAAATAGAGTCCAAGCTACAGAAAAAGAGATCCTGGAAATTCATAAGGGCAGCCTTGGGTTCTAAAGGAACACTGTTGATCTCTGTGTTGCCTCCTGCCTTCAGAGAAAAAAAAAACCAATCCATGAGCAGATTAATTTGAGAGCATTTACAAACCATACAATTTATTAGCTAAAGTAGCTAGCCAGGTTAAGCAAAATGGTTTTCTGCCTGCCTCATTACATCCTTTAAAAAAAAAAAGGTGAATCTTCACGGTGTTGGTCAGTTTTCCTCATATTTCTTTATGTGCTATGAGGTTATTCACAACAAGAAGGAGACTCCAGAGTCGCCTCCCTCTACCCCACACAAAAAGAGATAGGATATATCTGGGGATTGGATTTGGCATTTAAAGTATTAAAGATTGAAAGTACTCCTTAAAATCTTGCTTCTGTCTTTCTTCAGGATTCAGCTGCTCTTTGACATGAGTTGCATAATTACTGACTGATTTCTGTGGGATGTAAGTGGTGTAATGTGAAAGAAAATTGCCTTCAACTTGAAATCTACAGACAGGGAAATTTACTTCTAGGTCTCTTCCTGATTTACTTTAAGAATTGAGAGAAAATAATAGAATCAATAAAACTTTGAAATGGAAGGAACTTTAATGGTTATCTAGTCCAACCCCTTATTTGATGCATGATCTCCTGTACAACATCTTTGGACCTCAATTTCCCCCTCTAAAAAGAAGGAGCTTGGACTAAAGGATCTTATCTAACATAATGGAACATGACTGAGTACAGAGCATTATGGTATTTCCTTGAGGCTGGCCTTAATCCAATAATTATTGTTCTTTTTGATTTTGGCTGCTCAACCATGTGTGAATCCACCTAGTTGTTCTATCATCAAGCCTACTTTTTCCATCTTGTCCACAGGATTTATGCCTTTGTCAGATTAATGTGCTGAAATCCAGTTATAATACATCTGTGCCATTTCCTTGTTTACCATTTTCATAACTCTGTACCTCCAAAAAAGGGGTGGAGGGGAAGAGGGAAGGTTATTCTGGAAAGAGTTGCTCATAATGAACCAATGCTGGCTCCTAGTGATCATCAATTCCCTATCTAATTGCTTACAAACTGCTCCTTTAATAACATGTTTTAGAATTTGTGCATAGCTCAAAGTTAAGCATACTAGCCTACAACTCTCTTTTTTAAAAAAAAAAATTAAGACATTTATTTATCTATGGTCCTAAAGAACCTCTCTCATTCTTCACGATTTTACAAAAATAACAAAGAAAATTTGAGCAAATGTATTCACAAGTTATTTTAGTACACTGGAATGTAGTCCTTTTTTTCTCCCAGTAATGAGCTAATTTCAGGCATTTACATGTTCATTTACCATTTCCTTTCTTAACTTCAGTTTCAATTTTTCTCATAATTTTTATTTTGTACAACTCCAGTCTTCAGAGAATTCTCTTGGGTAGAGAATACAAAATCAAAATGGGAATTCTGCCTTCTTTCTATCATTTATTATAATTGCCCCAGATATCAGAGAGATAATGACCAGTCTTTGATCTGAAAAGTTCATTTTTGTTGCTCTTAGCACTCATGACCAGTTTCAGTTCATTCTGAATATTAGTCTTCTGAAAGAGTATAACTAATTCAACAGGAACAAAATAGATAAAAGGCTGGCAAGAGAAGTATTGTATATTAAGAAGATAGGCTAGTGTCTGGAAAACTATGAATCAGAAGCAAAAAGCACTTGGATGAGGATGAATGTGAGGAAAAGGTGATGTGATATTTTGCTGTAAGTATAAAAACCACAAAACTACCTGAATAGAAGAAGAAAGCTGATAAAAATAATTCAACAAACAGATAACAATTCTGGCATGGGGGCATATTAACATAGGAATGATAGAAGCTTTCAATTGTCTGGACATGTGGGTAGAACTTGATGTCTGTCAAAGGCAGAGTAGGTATTAAAGTCTTGGCTTGCTTTGATCACATTTTCATCCTTCAAAAGGTGGAGGAAATAATGAGGGGGAAGTGCTTTTCTGGTCCTTACACTGACCAGCAGAGATGAAATGCATGCTGAAGTGGAATCAACAGGAATCTTGAGGGCAAGTGACCAATCTGCCTTAGAATTTGGAATAAAGAAGGGGGTAAAAGGTAAAAATATTCTGACATGCACCCTAGGCTTGAGGAGAGCAGATTTCAAAGTGTTCAGGAAAGGAATAAATAGGCTTTGTGGCCTAAAACCTCAGAGAGAAGTCAGTTCAGAAGTTAGGGGAGCTCTGAAGAATGCAGCTGTGAAGGCATTAAAAAAACCCCTTCCAATGAGGAGGAAGGGGAGAGCTGTCTCAATAAATTCTGGTGTGTACTCATGGAACTCACTGACCAACTTAGGTTTTAAGGACACATACAGAAGAAGGAAGTTAATGGAAGATGAATGCAAAAAAGTAGCACGATCTGAAAGAACAGCAGCAAGGCGCCTAAGTGTGATCTGAAACTGTTAAGGAATTCTAAGGCAGCAAAAAGGGATCATTTTTTCTTTAAAATAAAACATTGGGAAAAGGGAGATGGGACTGCTGCTTGGGGGGGATGAATATTTGCATCATCTCTAGAATTTCAGGAGGCAGCAGAGCGTGGTGGAAAGAGCACTGAAGACGCAATTAGAAGACCTAACTTCAAACTTGACTCTGCTCTTCTCTGCCTGATTGACCTTGAATAAGACTAAACTTCTCTGAGTCTCAGTATCTGCATCTGAGAAAGGAAGGCATTGGACTTGATAGCCATTAAGATCCCATCCAACCTTAAATTTGTGATCCTAAGATAATAAGTGATGATAAGATCACAGAACTACTATAACAACTCATATTTTGCTTCTATTTCCCTGCAAAGAAGAATGATCTTTGATTTGCAATGGACATAATACAAATGCATAATAGGGAATGAAAATGTCAAATAGATTTAATAAGACAATGACTAACAGCACATCCAGTGGTAGTGAAAGAATGAGCAGATGTTACGGCTGAACTATTGTCAATGATCTTTAAAATATCATGAAGAGCAATTATGTTGGCAGCACAAATACTAAAATTGGTATGATAGAAGAATAGTATGGCCCCTGTTCAAGGATGACACATAAACTCACGAAACATTCTATATTTTCTGAAGCTGGAGGAGGTAGGAATTAGAAGAGTGAAAAGGCAGATTTTTTGTTCATTTCTGTTTACTCATACATATACCACCCTGGTATAGTCCCTCATTCCCCCTTGCTTAGACTAAGCCAAAAAAATTTCTAATTGGTCTATTTATCTCAAGTTTCTTCTCACTCATATCTATTTCTTTACTTAGCTGTCAAAATGATTTTCCTAAAACATGTCTTTGACCATGCAACCCTCTACTTAATATACTCCAATGGCTTCCTATTACCTCCAGGATCAACTATAAAGTCCTCCATTCAACATTTAAATCTTTTCACAACCTACTACCTTTTCAGTCTTCTTATACTTTTCTCCATGATAGTTACACTGTCCTACTGCTGTTGTTCACAAAAGTCACCCCTCCCATTTCCACATTTTTTCATTGGCTATCCTCCATGCCTGAACATTCTTTCTCCTCACTTCACCTCTTAATAAAAATCATTTGAAGGAGCAAAGGGTCACGAATCCAAATGAAAATAATGTAAAAAAATTGGGAAAGAAAGGGGTCCGGCATTACCAGATCTCAAACTAGATTGCATGGCAATAATCATCACACTGATTTAGCACTGGCTAAGAAATATACAGATGAATCATTGTAATGATTAGGTATACCACATGCAGAAGAAAATGAACCTTGTAATCAGCCTCATGTTCGATAAACTCAAATACTTCAGCTATGGGAATAAAGTATCACTATTTAGTAAAAACTGCTGGAAAACCCAGACAGAAGTTTGACTGAAATTATATTTACACCAACATCTCACACTTAATACAAAGATTAGCTCCAAATGAATATGTGATTGAGATAGAAAAGGTCTCATGATTTTAAAAAGTTAGAGGAATCAGGAACAATTGTTCTTTCAAGATGCATGAATAAGGGAAGAATTCATCACCAAACAAGGGATAGAAAGGATTACAGAAGTTAAACCAGGCAATTTTGATTATATCTATGTCTATAGATATAAATATAGATATATGCATGTGTGTGTGTATTTTAGAAAAGTTTATGCATAAACCCAATGCATTTATATCTAGAAAGGAAGTAAACTGGGAGATTAAATTTTTTTTTTGCTGTTGCCAAACTATGATTATTGGAGAATTCTTAATGAAGAAAAGATTAAGGAGATTGAAAAAGACAAAATGAAGCATTTTCATTATGTAAAATCTAGAGGCTTCTATGGATTGGGAAAAGTATTTGCTTTAAGTCTAGTATCCAAAACCAATAGGGAATCAGCATGAATATGTAAAATGAAGAACCTATCCCAATAAAGATCTAAGTAACTTTCAAGAAAATAAATATAATCCATTAATAACCACATTAAAAATATCCTAAATCTTCAATAACAAGTGACATGCAAATTAAAACTCACCCATAAAACTAACAAAATTATAAAGAGATAGAAATAATGAATGTTGGATAGTTTGGAGAAAAACACGTACACTGATACACTGTGGAGTGGAATTGTGCATTGGCACAATTATTCTGAAAAATACCATTCCTTTCCTTTGGCTTAATGATTTTTAATATGGTAAATTTATTAATAACCTATCTTGATTCCAGAGCACTGATTTTGGAACATATTCCCTTCATCTCTGTTCAGAAATGGAATACCACAGGTATAAAATATTGCTTTGTCAGTTGCAATCACTGTGTCAGACTGTTTTGCTTAACTGCTTTGCTTTTTGGTAAGGGAGGGTCCAATGAGGGTGGTGACATTATTGGCAATTGGTTGTTTTATAACAAACAAAAAGATATCAATAAAACATTTTTTGTAATAGCATATATAGGAACCGTTTATCAACTCCTTTGCTTCTGTTATATAGAACTTCAATATGTCACAGGTTTTGGTCGTAAAAGGATGAATCTAGTACCTTGACTTGAGCCAATCAATCAATTCATTAAGTTCTTATTATGTGTAAGAACTGCACTGAGCCTCAGGAATACAAATACAGGGTGTCCCTAAAGTCTGGACACATAGGACACCTCATTAACATCTCATTAACCATTTTACAGAAGACTGTGTTGTTCAGTGACTTCTTTTTCTGGGGTATGCTAAAGGACAAGTTGTACTTAATGAAAATCACAGATGCAACACACTTGATTGAATGCATAAACACATAAAGAGTGAATGTGCTAAAATTGATGACTGGTTATTGCATCGAGTTCACGTGAATCTTGCAAAGGGCATCAACCTTTGCATCACAAATGATGCAAATCATATTGAAGATGTTATTTGTTAATATTCCAAAGAAATGAAATGTTGAAAATTTCACTCATTTCGTTTCTTGAAAATATGCATTTTTGCCTATGTGTCCAGACTTTAGGAACACCCTATATAAGCTGAAAGATAGTCCTTGCCTTTAAGAAGCTTACATTCTCTTTTGGCTTTCAGAGCGGGATCATGGCAGTGGGCAAGAATAAGCACCTCACCAAAGGTGACAAAAAAGGAGCCAAGAAGAAAGTGGTTGATCCATTTTTGAAGAAGGATTGGTATGATGTAAAAGCACCAGGTATGTTCAACATTCGCAATATTGGCAAAACACTGGTTACAAAAACACAAGGAACAAAAATTGCCTCTGATGGCCTCAAAGGTCGAATTTTTGAAGTGAGTCTTGCTATCTGCAGAATGATGAGTTTGTTTTTCATAAGTTCAAGTTAATTACTGAAGATATCCAGGGTAAAAATTGTTTGACTGATTTCCATGGAATGGATCTTACCCAGGACAAGATGTGCTCCATGGTCAAAAAGTGGCAGACCATGATTGAAGCCCATGTTGATGTTAAAACTACCGATGGGTGCTTGCTCCACCTCTTTTGTGTTGGTTTTACCAAAAAGCACAATAACCAGATCCGTAAGACCTCTTATGCCTAGCACCAACAGGTCCATCAGATTTGTAAGAAAATGATGGAAATCATGACCCGAGAGGTTCAGACAAATGACTTGAAAGAAGTTGTCAATAAACTAATTCCGGATAGCATTGGAAAAGACAAAGAAAAGTCTTGCCAGTCCATTTACCCTCTCCATGATGTATTTGTCCTAAAAGTCAAGATGTTCAAGAAGCCCAAATTTGACTTGGGAAAGCTAATGGAACTGCATGGTGAAGGTGGAGGCTCTGGAAAACCTTCAGGAGATGAAACAGGCACAAAAGTAGAAAGGCTGATGGCTATGAACCACCAGTTCAAGAATCTGTTTAAATAAGAACTTTTTAAAAGTTGAAAAATAAAAGTTTATCATTGTGATGGTTTTTTTAAGGTTTATAAATTAAAATTGCAGGGATATTTGCTGCTTGGAAAAGTTTTCTCATAAATGTGACAAGTAAATGGCTTAATATTACCCAATGAAATTGTATAATTGCTCTGCAAATAAACTTGTTATAAAACCATTGGGATTGTCATGCAAGATATGACCATGTTTTCACCAGGAATGGAAGACTTGGGCCAGACTATAATCTCATTTTATAAATGCAGTAGATACAAAAATGTAAAATGACTATAGGTTTGATTGAACATTGGAGCAGACAAAAGCTTAGTTCCCAGCTTCCCTACCTTCTGCTTATTTATAAAGTATTTGTAAATCCATTTAATCCTCACAACCCTAGTGCCAAGAAGTGGGATGTTTTGGATAGGTTTTAAATGAACAAAACAGACTGTCAGTTACTGGCTCCTAAGACAATGATTTCAGCCCACTGGTGCCTCAATCTTTTTGGTAGTTTTTTTTCTCACCTTTGATGGGGTGAGATTCTTGATCTTGATTTTGCAATAGAAAAAGGCAAACATCTCCAGAGAAGCCTTAAAATTTTGTTGTTCGAGTCATTTTTCGTTTGTGTCTGACTTTGTGACCCCTTTTGTGTTTTCTTGGCAAAAATACTGGAGTGTTTTGCCATTTCCTTTTCCAGATGAGGAAACTGAGGCAAACAGGATTAAGTGCCTTGCCCAGGGTCACACACAGCCAATATCTGAGGCTGGATTTGAACTAAGGAAGAGAAGTCTTCCTTATTTTAGGCCTGGCCCTCTCTCCACTGAAGCCACTCAACTACCTTAAAAATTCTACTAGCAATAGTGGTAACAGACATCTCCTGAGTATAGCCCAAACCAGATTAAAATGTAATATGGAAGTGCTCAACAAAATAAAAATACAATGTATATTTCTAAGTCAAATAAAAAGCTTCCATTATAATTGGAGAAGACAACACTTAAAAGAAAGCTGAAAGGGGGATTGGAGGAGGAGTGGTAATGGAGGTAGAAGGTTCCTGGCATTAGGGCATAGGAGGGAAAATCCAGAAGGTAATCTGGAGAGGAATGAAACAGGGATGATCTGGGGTACTCCTTAAATGGAAATTCTCGAAGAAGCCATCCAATCAGAGGCCATGGGGGGGGGGGTGGGGGTGGGAGGGTGGGTGGTGGGAGGGGGTGGGGGGGGGGTAGTGGAGGGTACCTCCAATGTGTGAATCCCAGGTCCAGAGTGAGCTTCCAGGTTGAAAAGGTTTCTGGGGCATGGTAGGGAAGGTCCATAGTGTAACCTTCTCAGATTTACTATGTGATTCTGAACATGTCATAGATTTTACTGTTTGAGAGCTGGTAGAAGAAGCCTTCGAGATAATCTTGTCACTCTCTCATTTAATAGAGGAAGAAACAGAGATATAGAGTAGTTAGCCTACACAAGGTCAATCAGGTAAGAAGAAGCAGGGCCAGGTTATGAGTTCAGGTCCTCTGAGCCTGAACACACCAGATCTATTGATTGCCATTATTAAAAAACAAACAAACAAAACCAAAACTACCTTTGAATGTGTCCAACCTACTCAGACTTATTCTTTGTTTACTCTGAGGTTGGCTAGCTGGTATTTTTGTATTAGCTTTTCTACTGTACTATACTACCTTTCTCATTTAATCTCATGGTTTCCTCATTTGTAAAGTAGGGGAAAAAAATAACACTTGTACCTCACAGGATGGTTCTGAAGAAAGTGCTTTGTAAGTCTTACAGGACTGTAAATGTCAGTTTTTACAGTAAAGAGTACTGTAAATCCAAAAAGAGAAACAGAATTCAGAGTCCCAGGAGATTAGGAAGGAGGAGATCAAGTTTAACAGTTCAGAAATTAGCACAAGCAAAAGTAAGCTTTGAAGCAATCCTAAACTCTCAGAGTTCCCTCTGTAAACATTTTCCTTCCTGGTCTGTCCAAGTTAAACTGGAACCTGATGAGCTATTCCTTCTCCACTATGGGGTACATTTTTCCTGTAACTGGAAAGTCATGTCTGCTAAATAGCACACTGGTGCCTTTGACAGGGATAGATGAGCACTCACTAGTTATTCTCCATCTCTTTTTTTCTAGACTACTCTCAAACCACTCCTGTTTATACGAGCTGTCATTATTACAGTTTCACTCTTCTTCATTTCAATAGAAAAGAATGAGACTATCATTTTTTCACAAAAATATGCTAACGCTTTAATAAATTTATTTTCTCATGTCAATGATAGTTAACAAGTATGAAATATTTTAAGGTTTTAGAGTACACATCACTCTCATTTGACTCATAAAAACCCTGTGAAACAAATGCTATTTTTATCATCATTTTACAGGTGAGGGAAAAGAAAATCACAGTGTTTAAGTGACTTGCTCAGGATCACCTTACTAGTAACAATATGAGGCAGGGTCTGAACCCAGATCATCCTGACTCTAAGGGTAGGGCTCTATGAAGTAAAAGCCATACCACAGATCTTATATAAAAATGGGTTCTGCCCTTCAATCACCCTGAGAAGCTATGCATTTACTTCTACAGTGTTGCCCTTGATTAAAGTATTTTTAGATTCTCGCATTTTGAATTATATTCAGCTTATAGGACAAAGTGGGGGAAATAGTCTCCTTAATTTACAGTCATATCTAATACAATTTTCAAGTTTAAAGATATTTTTCCAGGGATACCATTGGCTTAGGATAGCTGTTTCCTACTGAGGTAGAGAAACACATTGCTTTTAATTTGTAAAATATTGTGTATTTATAAAGTGGCACAGTGCCTGGCACATAGTAGGTGTTATGTAAATGTCAGCTATGATTATAATTATTAATCATTCCATTTATACTCTGTTAGACTTAGTTTTGTTCGCTGGTACTTCCTGACTGTGTCTCTAAGATAGACGTGATACTAGTAATTTAGAAACCTAGGGTCAATTCATTTGAGGTGATAGAGAAAAGACTATACCAGAAGACCACCACCTGGAAGACTGACACAGGAGGCAGGCCAAGGAAACTTCACCTAGAGTCGGCATCCTCTTTTACCAATCGTGGCTAACAAGGTGCTAAGCTCAGTTGTTTCCCTGAAGCAAGAGGATGGGTGCTGGCATCATCTTCTGAAATCCCTTGGAACACAGCCCCAGTTGCCCTCTTCTAGGGCTGGCTCTGCTCTAAATTTGACGGCTCGTTAGATTTACCACTGATTACACCTTTGTCATCGCTGGCAGTTAGTATAGACATTAATTATTAAAAATGTTGTCCAGGCTTTATGTAAGTACATAGTCATCAAATTTAAGTGAAATCTGTACTTGAAGATCAATGAAGAACATTTCTTTTGTACTTTTCCTCCCAAACTCTTGAACTTTATTTATAGATTCCATACTCTATATGTACTTATATGTATTGGGGTTACAAATAACATTTTTCCCTGGACACCCACACATAGGCAAATAAGAAAACGGTTCTATTTTTCTCTTCAAGTAGCATCAACAACTCCATCCCTTTGGTCCACCTTCTTCATTTTTTTCTTCTTCCTCCTTCCCCACCTTGATCTCCCAAGTCTCTCTATTTGCAATAGGCCCATTAGAAGAAATAATATATATATATTTTTTCCAACAGCACCGCACACCTTGTAATAAATAGTGTGAGCATTGCCTAACAGGAACTCTAAAGAGACTGGTGATAAATAAAGAAACTTCCCATCTCTCTGCAAGCACTAGACAGAGGGCTAGAAAGAGGAGAGTTAGCTATTAAAGATCCCACATAGCCACGGGCAAATTCTCTCACCGGCATCTCCTTGCGGAGACCTTTTCTTAAAAGCAGAGATTGCTCTGATGGTTCAAGGTGCTATTGAGCTCTAACCAGGGACAATTACAAGACTCCAGTCACAGCATCTGAGGCGATGCTTGTGTCTGATAAGGTTGAAGGAAAATAATGGGAAGGAGGGTAGCGATAATGGGTTGCTGAATGGATGGGATGAGGTATCATCGCATAGTGCCTGGAGACAGAAGCAGCTGCTAATGCAAGAAGGGCTCCCCTCCCCACCTTCTTTCCATTTTCATTGCATAAAAAAACCTCTCTCTAAACATGCACTTCAAAAATAATTTTTTTTCTAGCTCCAAGCTAGTAATACTCCTCACCAACAGATTTTTATGCCACAGGAGGTTTCAGAATCATTCTGCTTCTTTCAGTCACTTTTTCTGTCTTGTAGTTTGGAATCCAGAAGGATAATAGCTTGTCTCATTTTTTTACCTTTTCTCTTTCTCATTCCATCCTTTCTTCTATTTTATTTGCCACTTGCTCTGTATTATGGTGATTTTGGAATCTTATGCATTTTAAAACAATTTTAAAATTAGAACAATTTAGATTATTTTGTCATCTTTTCATTAATTTTTATTTCTTTTTCTTGTCTTTGGAACAATCATTTTATTTACTGGATAATCTAACTGGATGGGCATCTAGCAAAAATTCAAGGTTCACTTGCATGCATAAACTGCTTTGAAAAGAGAAAACAGTTGAATTTGGATGAAAAATTAGCTATATTTAAAACAATCATAGGGGAAACATTTGCCTGTTGTGACAGAGCAAATAGCTCTATTTTGAATTGGAGAGGGAAGTAGGGGAAAGGAAAATTTTGTAGGTTCAGTCAAGACTAGAATTGAACCTTTGTAATACCCTAGTCATAGAAGTATATGAATGCCAAAGCAAGAGGGGATTATTAATCTTTTTTTAATCTAATTTATTCATTTTAGGGATGGGGAAACTGAAACCCAGAAAGGGGAAATGACTTGCCCATTTTCACACAGGAAATAAGTGTCAAAGTTGGGACTGGAATCCAGATTTCTTGCTTCTCAATATTTTCATTCATTCCATTTGATTTTTCTCTCTGTACCACTTTGGAACTGGTGTGAGGTGTTGTTGTTGTTCATCCTTCATTTTTTTGTAGAAGATAGGATTTTTTTTGCATAAAAGAATTTTTTATTAATTAATATATTTTTACTTTTCAACATTCACTTCCATAAGATTTTGAATTTCAAATTTTCTGCCTATTGCTCCTCTCCCCACCCCAAGATGGCATGCATTCTGATTACCCCTTCCCCAATATGCCCTCTCTTCTATCACCCCAACCTTCTTTTATCCCCTTCCCCTGCTATTTTCCTATAGGGCAAGATAGCTTTATATACTCCATTTCCTGTATGTCTTATTCCCCAGTTGCATGTAAAAACAATTTTTAACATTTGTTTTTAAAACTCTGAGTTCCAAATTTTATCCCTTCCTCCCTCCCCCACCTACCCTCATTGAGAAGGCAAGCAATTTGATATAGCTTATATATGTGTAGTCATGCAAAACACTTCCATAATAGTCATGTTGTAAAAGACTAACTATATTTTCCTCCAACCTATCCTACCCTCCATTTATTCTATTCTCTCCTTTGACCCCAGCTCTCCTCAAAAGTGTTTTCTTCTGATTACCTCCTCCTCCAGTCTGCCCTCCCTTTTAGCATCCCCCCCACCCCTTATCCGCTTTCCCCTTACTTTCCTGTAGGGTAAGATAGATTTCCATATTCAATTGAGTGTGTATGTTACTCCTTCTTTAAGCCAAATCCAATGAGAGTAAGGTTTACTCATTCCCTCTCACCTACCCCCCTTCTCCTCCACTGTAAAAGCTTTTGCTTGCCTCTTTTATACAAAATAATTTATCCCATTCTACCTCTCCCTTTCTCTTTCTCCCAGTACACTCCTCTCTCACCTCTTAATTTTATTTTTAAGATATCATCCCTTCATATTCAACTCACCCTGTGTCATCAGACCATGCTCCTCTCACCCAGGTCTGACAGACTTTTCCTATTGACCTTCTAAGTTATCTTTGGCATTTGTGGGTTGAAAAGTCTGGAAACTGCTATAGCTGCCAGTGATTGAGTCCCCTGAGACCTGCTCCAGGTTTGCTGGGTCTAGTCTATGCTGGCATGTTTTATGGTAGACTGTGCCCCTTTCCCAGCCTGGTGTGATAGACTTTTCCTGTCAGCTTTTCAGGTTGTCTTGGGCTGGAAATTTGTTTTACTCTTTCATTTTGTGGGTTCTGCTGCTCTAGAATTTGTTTAGAGTCATTTTTACAGGTATTTGGAGGGGTTTGGGGCAAAGTTCAAGCTAGTTCCTGCTTTTACTCTGCTGTCTTGGCTCTGCCTCCTCATTTGTCCTTCATTTTCAAAGAGGACCACTGATACCACGGAGTGATGCCTTGTGCGTGAATTGGATTTGAGTGAGTCAGAGCTGTGCAAAGTTGTCAGCCTTGCTCTCTCTTCCAGAATCATCAGTCCAATGGGAAGACAAAAGTCAAGATGACTGGCAATGGCCTGGGATGCAGTGGATGACCTTGGCATCTTTAATGTCTGATTAATCTCTAAGCATTCCACAGTGCCTACTTCATCTATCTTCATGACTGTTAGAACAAACTGTTCTCCTCTGCCATTCTGCTGGGGTAAGGCTTCTCATGTTTGGGGTAGACATCCTCACTGATGGATTTGAGGTCTGTTGGTTACCCTCAATCTAGTTTAGCCTATTTGCCAAAATGATTTTCCTGGCTGTGGCTGCTCTGCATAGTACAGCTTCTTGGAGCCACAGGTGAGAGTTGGGTGAAGATGAATACCAAATGTGGATGAGCAGCTCTGAAAAGAGCTTGGTAAGCCCTCACAGAGGTGCTGGTCCTGCCTTAACAATCCAAACTCCCCTTTGAGGATGTGATATAGCCATATCTAGTCAATCTTCTGAACCTGATTTTAAAAAATCTATGTAATTTCTTTTATCTATATAGTAAATAAATCTATTTGCTGTTGTTTCCCAGTTATTACATTTATACCATATTGTTTGAACCTGTGCTTCAATAAATTAATAAAATCTTCAAGTATTCCTAAGCGGCTGTATTCTCAGGGAGTAGTGATCTGAATTTAGAATACAGAAGTTTAAGAAACTGCCCTGCTTGAAAAGAACATTAACACAGGATTTAGAGTAAGATGGGCCTTTAGAGACCATCTAGTCTAATCTCTGTACTTTACAGGTGAGGAAAGTGACCCCCAGAGAAATGAAGTGACTGTGAAAGAGGTGCTAATTAAACAGATCTTCTGATTCCAAATTCAGTGTTTTTCCTACTACCTTATGTTACAACACCCCACCCCCCCAAAGAAAAACAACAAACAAACAAACCTGGCACTATCTAACACTAACCCTAACACACATGAAATAAGAAATTGGCATGATTATATCCTACATTAAGTCATGCTAGCTCTAAATGCTATAGGAGAAAAGGCACATGTCATGATGTTGAACTTTATTTGCTTGTGTATTTCAGGAGGCCAGCTATCTGAAATTATCTTAATCTGAATAATTTCCTCTATGGCTATTAGATAATCAGAACATCACAGACTTAAAATTAGAAGAAACTTTAACAGCCATCTGATCCAACTAGTTTAATCCTTTCATTTTATAAATGAAGAAATTGAGGCTCAGAGTTACATGACTTGCCCAAGGTCACACGGGCAATAATAGATTCAGTATTTAAACTAAGGTCCTTTATGTCCAAATCCAGAGCTCTTTCTATTATATTAATTTTTGTACCTTGTTGAGTTTGAAGAGTTTCCTTAATATCCAAAAGAGGATTCTAATTCTACAAGTCTCCTGCTATTTCCCTAAACACAGATGCACAAATTTGACTAAATAAGAATAAACCTCACTACAGAATTTTATTGTATACCACTGCTGGCAGCAAATGAGTATGACAGGGCTCTAGTTATTCCTAATGCACTAGCAAAGGAACTGTTGGTACCAAATTCACTCCCCACAAAAAAAAAAACAAAACAAGAATACATTCTCCTACAAATACATTGTTCATGGGGAGAGTGGACTCAAACTTAGAGTGCAATGATAGTGAGGTACATATGTAGTAAAACACATATAGCAAAGGATAACTTGTATCTCCTGAAAATCCTTTTGCATGTCATAGAATACTCATACAACTATCCTTGGAGGCAGCATCTCTTTTGGGTAAGCTATTGTGTTGGTAATCAAAATGGGCTCCTTAGCACTTAGTTCAACAAGTGCCCTTGAAGAGCTTGGCCTTTGTTTCCTTTGATTAATTCAGTGTCTTTGATTGAGTCTTACTAGGTGCTAAGCCCCAGACCCAAACCCCTATTAGGTGTAATACCTTAGTGGGTGTGGATTGGCAACTAAGGTGGGGCTAACTCCAGGGAGGGCCTAGTTTACATGTCTGGGAGAGCAGAGGCTTTTAGACCACGTGGGTTTAAGTTGCCTCTTTGTGACAATTCTAGGTCACGTGGGTGAGTCGCATGTGTGACTCAGCCCTGACGCTGAAAAAGATATAAAAACCAGGGGTTGGCTGTCTGTTCTTTGGAGCTCCTCCTTACAGCAGTGGTGGCACGTAACTCTGGGCCAGCCCTTGTTCTGAGCTCCCGGGCTGAACCTAGATGTTGGTAACTATGAATTGTATTGGGTCTCTCTGTTGACATTTGTAATTTGGTTGTATTTTGTTCTGAAGTTCAGGGTGCTGGCTTTTTCCCCTGAACTAAGTGAATGCTGTCTGTATGCTGGATTAAAGTAAACTTGTCAACACTTTCACCTTGCTTTCCTTAGTTAAGCAGATCAAAAGAACCTGTGCTGTTGGCAGCTTTCTGGGTGCTGGCTGTGGGTGGATCTTACACCCCCACAGAAGCTGCTAGCCGGATTGTTGAAACAGCCATGCAGCTAGAATCTTAGTGTCTGCACCTTTCTTGGGTCCATAGTATTCAGTTCTCTTCTCTGGTGGAAGATAACTTTGAAGTAACTGCCTGGTGTCTGTCCTTGATTATTTGTCTCTCCTTCCAGATGGATGTATTATCTTTAACTGGTCTAGTCACTCAGATAACATAGTGAGTGGAGGGAGAGAGAGAAGAGAAAGCCCCTTCCCTGTGCTTGGAGTTACCCTTAGCTAAATGAATTGCTTCATAAGTATATAAAATATATATATACATATATATATATATATATATATACACACACATATACATGCACATACATATACATGTATGTATATATACACACAGATATATGTATGTGTATATGTATATGTAGGCATGTATGTAGGTAGGTATGTATGTATGTACGTATAATAGTTTGGTTGAGTCTCTATACCAATTATAAAATGTTCCTGTGTGGCATCAATTTCCTTCATCCAATTGCCAGGATCTCATAATCCTCTCTAGTTGACAGGATTTATTCATACATTGTTGTTGAGTTGTAGGAAAATTCCTTTAAAACCTACTTTATACCTCATGATTACATTCTGGGCCTTCTTTGATTACATTAATCTCAATTGGAAGAAAACTCCCTTCCTTTATACTTTTAATTATCATCATTCACCTTGCCATAATGTGAAATTTGAGAATCCTTTGGGAGAGCAAGCAGCTATGCAGAGATGACACAACATTAGTGTAGCTGTCTATAATAGTTAATTATCTCCCTAGAGATATAGGTGGGCATTAAGAAATTTTGTTGATATTTGCAACTAAGAATGGTTAGGCATGGGGAAAAAAAGAGTTTGTTTGATGTACCATAGAATTATGCTTCATTGAATGAATATGACATAGAATGTGGGTACATTTGTGAGAGTGACTTGTTCATTGAATGAGTGACTACTGTCATTACCTTCTCCTCGATTCTTTCTAGGCTTTCATGACACTGCTTCTTCTTGGCTCTCCTCCTACCTATCTGAGACTTCCTTCTCTTGGCTGAATCTTCATTCAGGTCACTCTCAATAACCATGGTGGTCCACCTGAGGCTCTGTCTGTATCTGTTTTCTCTTCCTCTCCATCTATTCTTTATCACTTGGAGAGCTCACCAGTTCCCATGGGTTTAATTACCACCTCTATGCAGATGGCTCTCATACCTCCTTGCCTAGCCCTAAAATGTCTCCCAACTTCCAGTCTCACATCTCCAACTGGCTATAATACCTAGCAAACTAGATGTCCTATAGTCTTCTTAAACTGAACACGTCCAAAACTGAATTCATTATATTTTCCCCAAATCCTATTCTTTTCTTAACTCCCCTATTTAGGTCTAGAGTGCCACCCAGGAATGTGTTGGGTCCAATAGAGCCTATTGGTAAATTTTCATGTGAGCATTTACATCTCGGGAATCAGCAAAGGCTGCAAATCAGGGCTTGATTTAGTTGTTTTATTGACTGTATAGTCTTAGGAAAGTAATAAAGAAAATATTAATAATGTAGATGAGGTTTAAAAGTGTGTCATATGTACATTTGAAAAAAAACCTATCTTTAAACATTTACCAGTACGCTTCTGGTACCACCATCTTCTCAGTCACCTAGGTTGCCAGCCTAGCAGCTCAGATCCTCAGTCTCTCACCAATATCCAATCTGTTGCCAAGGTCTGCTGATTTTACTTTTGTAATACTTTTCTTATATACCCCCTTCTCTCCTCAGACACTGCCACCTCCCTCCCCAGTGTAGGCCTTCATCACCTCACGCATGAACTATCAAAATATTCTGCTGGTTGGTCTCCCTTCTTCAAATCTTTCCTCACTCCAATCCATCCTCCATGAAGCTGTCAAAGTGATCTTTCTAAAACACAGGTCTGACCATATCAACCCCCATCCCTATTCAATAAAAACTAGTGATTTCCTGTTACCTATAGGATCAAATTTTAAAAATCTTTTTTTTGTTGTTTTTAAAGCCCTTTATAACCTGATCCCTTCATACTTTTACAATCTTCTTATACTTTACTCCCCTCCATGTACTCCCTTCTCATTGGCCTCCTTGCTGTTCCTCTAACATGACACTCTCTCTCTTGACTACATTTTCATTGGCTATCCCCTCTCTGCATGGAGCTTTCTTCCTCTTCATCTCTATCTCCTAGCTTCCCTGGTTTCTTTCAAGTCTTGTCTAAATCTCACATTCTGTGAAAGCCTTTGCCAATCCCCCTTCATCTTAGTGCTTTCCTTCTGAGACTACCCTCAAACTAGACTGTATGAGTCTTATTTGCATGATATTTTCCCCACTGGATTGCAAGTTCCTTGAGAGCAGGAACTGTTTTTTTAAAATACCTTTATTTCTATTTTTCTTGCTTAGTCCAATGTCTAGAACATAGTAGGTCCTTAATAAATTCTAAGTGATGGACTGACTGACTATAATGGGAATTAGGGAGTGAGTACTTAGTGTGACTGTGAATCAGTACTACAAAGATCTATAAAGAAGAGTGTTTAAACAAGAGAGGGATGTAGCAAGATTTGAATCCAGCTGTTCTGTCTTCATAGAATGGGATTTTTCTTGTACCACTCTTTTTCCCTGACATCACAATCTATCCCAAAATGGATGACTATAGCATGAGGGGTTTGCACCTGGTTTGAAGGAGGATAGAAAAACCACAGTCTCTCCTCCCTTGCTTGCCTACATCACTCTCTATGTGTTAATACATTCTTGGGATGAGCCAAATAGGCCTTTGAGAGTTCAGCTGCTTGCTGACTCACATATACTGCACTTTCTGCACCCATAATGCACTCTGATCCTTTCACTAAAGTTCACAAAGTTTCAGCCTAGGAGATGGACATCTCCAATAATTATTCTTTGAAGACAGAAAAGAATACCCAGAAGCAACAGCCAGGCCTGTGCTCATAGTTTCAAGTTGACCTCAGTGTGGACGGTAGACTCTTAGTGCTCTCCACACCTAGAGGTCTATGACAATTATTGTCTCCTTAATTGAATGTAGTCCTTCAAGAAAAAGAGTTAACAGTTGAGTTGTTGGGACATTTGGGGCTCAGTTTGGGCTTAGAAGCCAATCAAAAAACCTTTTCTTATCATATAGTCAACAGACCAGAAACACAGTATTCCAGCACATACTTAAAATCCAGCTGTGGGTGTTGCATTTGGCTAAGCACCCTGTACACATCCATAAGGGTTGGCTTTTTGTTGGCCAGTCTTCCATTACACCTACTTTTTATAATGGATTTTCAGAATGAGTCATTCCATCAATACTTTGAGGATTCACGCATTAATCCACAATGTCATTACTTCCTGCCATGGATCACAATGCAGAGGCGATGTGGTATGATGGGAAAAAGTATTAAGTTTGTAGTCAGGGCTGTTGTTCAGTCATTCAGTCATGTCTGACTCTTCATGATCCCATGGATCTTAGCACTCCAGGCCCTTCTATCCTCCACTATCTCATGAAATCTGTCTGAATTCATGTTCATTGTTTCCATAATACTATCTATCCATCTCACCCTCTGCCATCCCCTTTTCCTTTTACTTTCAATCTTTCCCAACATCAAGGTCTTTTCTAGTGAGTCCTATCTTCTCATGTGGCCATAGTATTTAAGTTTCAACTTCAGTATTTGACCTTCCAATGAATAGCCTGAATTTATTTAAGTATTGACTGATTTGACTTTCTTGCTGCCCAAGAGGCTCTCAAAAGTCTTCTCTAGCCCCACAATTTGAAAATTTGCAATGCTTGGCTTTCCTTATAGTCCAACTCTCACAGCTATACATTGCTATTTGAAAAACCATACCTTTGGCTATACAGACTTTTGTTGGCAAGTTTATGTCTCTTTTTAGTATGCTGTACAGATTTTCCATAGCCTTTTGTCCAAGAGGCAAGCATGTTATAATTTCATGGCTTCAATGACCACCTGCAGCAATCTTTGAGCCCAAGAATATAAAATCTGACATTGCTTCAATTTCTTCTCCCTCTATTTGCTAGGATGTGATGGGACCAGTTGTCAAAATCTTATTTTTTATGTCAAGCTTCAAGCCTGCTTTCACTCTCTTCAAGAGGCTTCTTAATTGGAGTTCAGCCTGGGGGCGGAGCCAAGATGGCGGCTGGAAAGCAGGGACCAGCCTGAGCTCCCTGCCGAGCCCCTCCAAAAACCTATAAAAAATGGCTCTGAACCAATTCTAGAACGGCAGAACCCACAGAACAGCAGAGGGAAGCAGGGCTCCAGCCCAGGACAGCCTGGATGGTCTCTGGGTGAGGTCTATCCCGCACGGAGCTGGGAGCTGGGAATGGAGTGGAGCAGAGCCCAGCCTGAACGACTTGGACCATCCAGACCAGAAGCTGGGCGGAGGGGGCCCTAGCGCCCTGATTCAGTGAGCTGCGGCAGTTACGAGACTTCTCAACCCACAAACAACAAAGACTGCTGAGAAGGTTAGTGGGAAAAGCTGCGGGAGTGGAAGGAGTTCGCGGTTCGGCTTCCAGCCCCGGGGGCAGCGGAGGTGGGGCAGCTACGGCTGCTGCTGCTTCCGTCTCCAGGCCCACCTGGTGGGAGGAATTAAGTGGCGGATCAGAGCAGGGGTGCACAGCCTGCCGAAGATCTGACCCCAGTTCGGGTTGGGGGACCTTGGGGAAGGAGCAGTGCTGGTGCTGCAGAGCTGGCACCTCCCCCCCAAACGTGGAACGTAGAACTCTGTAGTCTACAAGCAGTCATACCCCACTGAAAAACTCAAAGGTCAAGTTAGTTGGCTGGGATTATGGCCAGGCAGCGAAAACACACCCAGATTCAGTCTCAGACTCTGCATTCTTTCTTTGCTGACAAAGAAGACCAAAACATACAGACAGAAGAAATTAATAAAGTCAAAGAGCCTACAACAGAAACCTCCAAGAAAAACATGAACTGGTCCCAGGCCATGGAAGAGCTCAAAAAGGATTTGGAAAAGCAAGTTAGAGAAGTAGAGGAAAAATTGGGAAGAGAAATGAGAAGGATGCGAGAAAACCATGAAAAACAAGTCAATGACTTGCTAAAGGAGACACAAAAAAATACTGAAAAATACACTGATGAAAACAACACCTTAAAAAACAGATTAACTCAAATGGCAAAAGAGCTCCAAAAAGCCAATGAGGAGAAGAATGCCTTGAAAGGCAGAATTAGCCAAATGGAAAAGGAGGTCCAAAAGACCACTGAAGAAAATATTACTTTAAAAATTAGATTGGAGCAAGTGGAAGCTAGTGACTTTATGAGAAATCAAGATATTATAAAACAGAACCAAAGGAATGAAAAAATGGAAGACAATGTGAAATATCTCCTTGGAAAAACCACTGACCTGGAAAATAGATCCAGGAGAGATAATTTAAAAATAATTGGACTACCTGAAAGCCATGATCAAAAAAAGAGCCTAGATATCATCTTTCAAGAAATTATGAAGGAGAACTGCCCTGATATTCTAGAGCCACAGGGCAAAATAGAAATTGAAAGAATTCATCGATCGCCTCCTCAAATAGATCCAAAAAAGAAATCTCCTAGGAATATTGTCGCCAAATTCCAGAGCTCCCAGATCAAGGAGAAAATACTGCAAGCAGCCAGAAAGAAACAATTTGAGTATTGTGGAAACCCAATCAGAATAACCCAGGATCTGGCAGCTTCTACATTAAGAGATCGAAGGGCTTGGAATGCGATATTCCAGAGGTCAATGGAGCTAGGATTAAAACCTCGAATCACCTACCCAGCAAAACTGAGTATCATGCTCCAAGGCAAAATATGGATTTTCAATAAAATAGAGGACTTTCAAGCTTTCTCAGTGAAAAGACCAGAACTGAATAGAAAATTTGACTTTCAAACATAAGAATCAAGAGAAGCATGAAAAGGTAATCAAGAAACAGAAATTGCAAGGGACTTACTAAAGTTGAACTGTTTTGTTTACATTCCTACATGGAAAGAGGACATGGATGATTCATGAGACCTCAGTATTAGGGTAGCTGAAGGGAATATGCATATATATATATATATGTGTGTGTGTGTGTGTGTGTGTGTGTGTATGTTTATGTATATATATAAGTGAATGTGTATGTATGTATATATCTATGTGTATATATATATGTGTGACACAGGGTGAGTTGAAGATGAAGGGAAGATATCTAAAAGAAATAAAATGAAATTAAGGGATGAGAGAGCATCATACTGAGAGAGGGAGATAGGGAGAGATAGAATGGGGTGGATTATCTCACATAAAGGTGACAAGAGGAAGCAGTTCTGTGGGAGGAGGGGAGAGGGCAGGTGAGGGGGGAATGAGTGAACCTTGCTCTCATCAGATTTGGCCTGAGGAGGGAATACCATACATACTCAGTTGTGTATCTTACCCCACAGGAAAGAAGAGGGAGGAAGAAAAAAAAAATAAAAGGGAGGGGATGATGGAGGGGAGGGCAGATGGGGGTGAAGGTAATCAAAAACAAACACTTTGGAAAGGGGACAGGGTCAAGAGAGAAAATTCAATAAAGCGGGATGGGTTGGGAAGGAGCAAAATGTAGTTAGTCTTTCACAACATGAGTATTATGGAAGGGTTATACATAATGATACACATGTGGCCTAGGTTAAATTGCTCGACTTCTTAGGGAGGGTGGGTGGGAAGGGAAGAGGGGAGAGAATTTGGAACTCAAAGTTTTAAAATCAGATGTTCAAAAACAAAAAAAAAGTTTTTGCATGCAATTAAAAAATAAGATACACAGGCAATGGGGCGTAGAAATTTATCTTGCCCTACAAGAAAGGAAGGGAAAAGGAGATGAGAGGGGAGGGGGGTGATAGAGGGGAGGGCTGGGGAACAGGGCAACCAGAATATACGCCATCTTGGAGTGGGGGGGGAGGGTAGAAATGGGGAGAAAATTTGTAATTCAAACTATTGTGAAAATCAATGCTGAAAACTAAATATGTCAAATAAATAAATTTAAATTAAAAAAAAAATTTGAGTTCAGAAGTCTCTCCCTCCTCCCCTCCCCCACACATTGAGAAGGCAAGCAATATGATATCAATTATACATGTGAAGGTACACAAAACATATTTTCATATTAGCCATGTTGCAAAAGAAAGCCTATTTTAGAAAAGAAAAATAAAGTTTGTTTTAAAAAAAAAAAGAGGCTTCTTAATTTCTCTTCATTTTCTGCCATCAGAGTGGTAGCATCTGCATATCTGAGGTTGTTGATATTTCTCCTAGCAACCTTAACTGAACTTTCAATTCATCCAGGCTGGTATTTGCATGGTGTACTCTGCATATAAGTTAAATAAATAAGATGGCAATAGACAGTCTTGTCATACTCCTTTTCTAGCCTTAAACCAATCAGTTGTTCCATGTTCATTTCTAACTGTTGCCTCTTGGCCTGCAAACAGGTTCCTCAGGAGATAAGTAAGATAATCAGCTATTCTCTTCATTTTGAGGACTTGCCACATTTTGTTATGATCCACACTGTCAAAGGCTTTAGTGCAGTCAATGAAGCAGAAGTAGATTTTGTTTTTGGAACTCTCTTGCTTTCTCCATAATCCAGCAATTTGGTCTCTAGTTCCTCTGCCTCTTCAAAAACCAGCCCAATCTTCTGGTAGTTCTTGGTTCACAAGTTGCTGAAGCCTAATTTGAAGAACTGTAAGCATAACTTGCTGGTGCGTGGAATGAAGGCAATTGTTTAGTAATTGGAATGTTCTTTGGTATTGCCCTTATCCAGTTTTGGAATTAAATTGATCTTTTCCAATTGAGTGGTCATGGTTGAATTTTCCAAATTTGCTGGCATATTGAGTGCAGCACTTTAACAGCATCATCTTTTTAGGATTTTAAATAGCTTAGCTGGAATTCTATCACTTGCATTAACCTTATTATTAGCAACGCTTCCTAAGGCCCACTTGACTTCATTCTCCAAGCTGTTTGGCTCAAGATCAGCATGGTTATTGGTGATTTTAAGATCTTTCTTGTACAATTCTTTTGTTTATTCTTGCTACCTCATCTTAATCTCTTCTGCTTCTGTTAAATTCCTACCATCTTTGTCTTTTATCATGCCCATTTTTACATGAAACTTTACCTTGACATCTCTAATTTTCTTGAAGAGACCTCTTGTCTTTCCCATTCTATTGATTTCTTCTATTTCTTTGCATTGCTCATTTAAGAAAGTTTTATCTCTCCTTGCTATTCTCCGGGATTCTTAATTCAGTTGGCTAGATATTTCTCTTTTCTCTTTCCCTTTCACTTTCCTTCTTTCCTCAGCTATATGTAAAGCCTCATCTTACAGCCATTTTTTTTTTTTTGCTTTTCTTTTTCTTTAGAATGTTTTTTGCTGCTGCCTCCTATACAATGTTGTGGACCTCTGAACATAGTTCTTCGAGTACTCAATTTACGAGATCTAATACCTTAAATCTATTCATCACCTCTACTTCATGTTCATAAAGGATTTTATTTACATCATACCTACTTTCTTCAATTTAAGTCTGAATTTTGAAATAAGAGGCTCATTATCTGATCCACAGTCATCTCCAGGAAAGCGGGCCAGACCAATCTGATCTAGATTGGATCTGACCACCTTCATGGAGGCAAGATGGAGATTATATACACAAAGGTTGTGGGAGGGATTGAGGGGTGGTCTGGGGTGACCAGAGGAGGGGTCTAGGGAGGGACTTAAGGAGGAGTCTAAGGAGGAGCTTGAAGGGACTGGGATGAGGTCAGACTCCAGGGTGGGGGAAATAGCCTGAAGGCTATATGGAAATGACAGACCATAAAGGGCTAGGGTGACAGAGCTAGGGTATAGATATTTTGATCAGGATTAAGGATGGGAAACAGGATTAAGGGTGGGAAACAGCTGGACAATAGAGGACTGGGCAAGGTAGGCATTTGGGCCTAATGGTTATAGCCTCAGGCCAAGGCCAGATCAAGTGGGAAGATTCAAGGA
This sequence comes from Trichosurus vulpecula, assembly GCF_011100635.1. Lineage (NCBI taxonomy): Eukaryota > Metazoa > Chordata > Mammalia > Diprotodontia > Phalangeridae > Trichosurus > Trichosurus vulpecula. Next base: position 322,362,844 of record NC_050574.1, on the reverse strand, counting down.
GAGTTCAAGGGTTCAAGGGGTTCCCAGAGACTGTGCCCTCATCAAAGTGAATGATATATGTATGTTTAATTAAACTGAGATTGTGAACCCCTTAAAATTGCTTTCCTTAGAAAAGCAGATCAAAGAACCTGTGTTAGCAGCCCTCCTGTGTGCTGGTGTTATTCGTCTTACATGGCCACAGTGGCTGCTAGCAGATTGTTGCTACACGAGCTTACCTTGGTTCATAGATCTTACATTCCAGGTTCCTATGCAATATTGATCTTTATAGCATTGGACTTTCCTTTCATCACCAGAGACACTTGCAATTGAGCTTCCTTTTAGCATTGGCCCAGCCACTTCATTAGTGCTGGAGCTACTTATACCTGTCCTTTACTCTCCCCCAGTAGCACATTGCACACCTTCTTACCTGAGGAGGCTTATCTTTCAGTGTCATATCTTTTATCATTTTAATATTTTTCATGAGATTTTCTTGGCAAACATACTAGAGAGGTTTGCATTTCCTTCTCCAGCTCCTTTTACAAATGAGGAACTGAGGCAAACAGGATTGAGAGACTTGTCCAGCATCACACTGCTAGTAAGTGTCTGAGATCAGATTTGAACTCAAGAAGATGAGTCTTCCTGACTCCAGGCCCAGCACTCTATTCACTGTGCCGCCTAGTTGCTCTTGTGGTCAGAGAGCCTTGGTTAAAATTTCAGCTTTGTCACTTACCCCGTATAAAACTTTGGTTAAATTACTTCACCTCTTTGGGCCTCAGTTTGCTCATCTGTAAAAATGAGGTTATCAGACTTGATGATCCCTAAGATCTCTTTTAGCTCTAAATCTATGACGCTAACAAGATTTAGCATGGTGCTGGGCACATACTAGGTACTTAATAAATACTCATTGACTGTCTAACATCCTCCACACTTCAATAGATGGTCTTTGTGAATTGGTGTGGCTGAAGGTGGAAAAAAAGACATGCTTACCAACTTTTTGGTAATGAGCCTAAAGTTTAGGTAGGCTGGTCCTTGGACCCATACTCAACCCTTCAAGAACCGAGCTTACTTCCTCTTTATGAGGAGGACTTCAGTGGAAGTGAGCCTTTAATATAATGGAAAATTCCCCAGAGTGGACATAGACAACACGAAGCAGAACCAGTAACTAAATTTCTAATTGAAATATTTTCATTCTTTCTTTTTCAGAACTAAGTACCAATAGCACCCCCACCACCACCCATAGCATCACAGACATGAGAAAACTTGCTCAGAGATACACAGCTTCTGTCAAAAGATTGCAAGCTCAGAATGTAAGTGTGTTTAAAGTCCTTGCTGCCTTAATAGCTGAGCAATTTAAAAGTGTCTTATGTTCAGAAAAAAGAAAAATCCTCAATTTTCTCCAGTTCTAAAACTTATTTTTAAAAAAATTTAAATTTTATAGCTGAGGATTTATAAATCAACTCTTAAAGTCTAAGCATTTCATTATAGTTTTTAAAAATCATAATTGCTTGAGGTAGGGGAGGGGAATAGGTCTACTTTATTCCTAGTAGAAACTCTCCACATGTATAAAGTATCTACATAGAAAACTGGAACTATGCTTAGATTAATACTGTCTAACTGATATTCAATAAGTCACCCTCCCTTATTCCTATTGTCCATATTTAAATACTTCAAAAAGAATTCTAATCAAGTGGAAATTAATAGGGGAGGAAAGGATGGGGCTAGCAGGAGAGGGTTCTAATCCCACTATCTCTTAATATTTCAAAGTCTCTTTTATTTTCTTAATAAAATAGAGAGAGAAAGAGAGGAGGGAGAGAAAGGGGGGTGGGGAAAGGAATTAATCCAGTGCTCTGAACTGTCCTCTCATCTTATTGCTTTAAATAAAATCCAAGAGAATATTACACATGAGAAGGCTATTCTTGGCCAGTTGCCAAGCTTTACTTTAGTTCTCAACTTTTTTCTTACTTCCTTCCTCTTTTCCTTCCAATTTTACTTGTCTTCTGTCATATCTTCCTTCCTTCTGCCAGCCCCAAGATTTTCAAGATGCATAATGGTATGGGGTGATGAAATGAATATAGAATTTGTGCCTATATTTACATGCCATAAACACAAGCATCTGACAAATGGGGGAAAATCATCATTAACATCATGGAATAATAGAATATTAGAATCAGAGTAGGAAAGAACTTTAAGAATCATCTAGCCTAACCCCTACCAAACTCATGACTCCTATCTATAACATCCCCCATTAGCTGTTATTCAACTTCCACTCAATGACCTTCAGAGATTTTTGTTGTTTCTCTCTTCCCCAAGGTAATTGTGCCATTTTAGGACAAGTTAGGCTATTAGAGAAACAGCATGGTATTGGGGAAGTACCACTATTTGGAATTATATGCTTTGGATTCATACTCTGCCTCTGATGCTTACTGTGTGACCTTGGGTAAATTGCTTTACTCCTCTGCACCTCATTTTCTTCAACTGTAGAAAATAGGGGTAAGACTACATGGTTTCTGAGGTGTCACTTTTAGATTGCTCATCTTAATTGTTAGGAACTTTTAAAGTATATTGAGTAGGAAGCTTCTTCCCTGTAACATCCACCCATTACTCTAAGTAATGTAAGACCAAACAGAGCCAACTGAATTTCTCTTTCCCATCACCTCCCTCCAAATATTTGAAAATAGCTATTGTCTCCCCTTAAGTCATCTCCTCTCTAAGCTAAATTGCTCCAGTTTTATTCTTCTACCATTCTCCCTTCCTTTGGTGTCATATTCATTCCCCTTTAAAATCCAAATCCCCTCTATTCTTTGACATTCATTTCATGCTGCACTTCCTTTACGAAATTATCCTCAGTCAATCAAGTCTACATTGATTTCTCTGTACAAGGAATTTCTGGTAAGGTTCTTTTTTTCTTCTTCTTTTGTTTGCTCATAGTTTCAGCCTACTTCTTGACTTTGGACTTTATGTTGGTATTGAGTTCTACTCACCTCTGTTGTTTTGACTGCCCTCCTGGTCTGTGCTCTGCAAATTCCTGACTTGATATGGGTCTCTTGGCTTGTATGTGTTGACTTTCCATAGATTTTTCTTGGACTCAGTTGCAGTTAGCCTGATGTTAAGTTCTGCAGGTTCAGAATAACTGAATTACTGGCTTTCCCTTGGCTTTGGTTTCCTGTTCTGATTTATTCTACTGCAGAATTATGAGCAGAACTACAGGTTAGAACTGAGTCCCTACTGTTTTGGGGCTCAGAGCCACACTGCTATATTTTTGGAACTTATTCCTTGCTCTCTACATAGGTAGGGTCCCTGTTCCCTGACAACTTTGACTGTTCTTCTCTGTTGTTGTTCATTCATTTTCAGTTGTTTTCAACTCTCATTGACCCCATTTGGAGTTTTCTTGACAAAGATATTGGAGTGGTTTGCCATTTTCTTCTCCACTTCCTCTCTAACTTGGAACTATGACCCCAAACTGAGGAGTAATGAGTAACAGTTGCTTGATGGCACCCATTTCTATTCCCAGTGTGAGTACAGGTGTCTCCTAGGATTTATTTCTGCCCACATATTCAGTCCCTTTATGTCCTTGAGCACTGGGCTGCTCCCTCCCTAACACTGTTGCTCCTGCCACGGTCTACTACCACTTCTGCCTTTTGTCTCAATGCTTCTGTTGCACTGTGTTCCTGGCCAGTCATAACCTCAGGGTCCACAGAGCTCTCAGTCATTCCTCCTAAGTTGCTTGGGGCTAAAAACAAATGACTCACTGTGACTTTTTTTTTTTTTACTTTCCTGCTCAGAATTCAGTTTGGCATGTTTTCTGTGTCATTTTGAAGGAGATAATAGGATCGCTAAGACAAAATTGCAAGCTCTTACTCTGACATCTTGACTCCACCCCCCTGTACAAGGAATTTCTGCAGTATCTAGAGTCAGAATCAAATAAATGTTTTAATTGTTCTCCAGATGTTTCCTATGCTTAATCTATTCTCAACTATGTTATAGACTCAGTTTCTGCTATAGACCTTATAGAACTCTGATACTGGACTGGATACCTAATAGGTGCTCAATAATTATTTGTTGTTGGTTTTTTTGTTTTTGCCTATAGGATCAAACAATCAACAAACATTTATCTATTAAATGCTGACTTAGTAAATGTTCTGAACAATGTGCTAGGTCCTGTAAATGTTTACACAAAAAATAAAACAATGTCTACTTGTCATTGGTCTGGTTGATTATTTTAACTGAGTTTTTTTTTAGTGATTTACACATTTGACATCATATAAACACAATCTAGCTGCTCAATTAATATTTTATGAATGAATAATGGAAATAAAAATAATCTTAATAGTGTTCAACAAAATTGACAAATTAGACAATATTGAGTCACTAGAAGTCAATATTTGATCTCATACTTTGGAGTTATTTTGGAAAATGTGTTGAAAATTACACAATACTTAGGCTATTTACTAACAATAGTCTAATTGTCAGCACTCTTAATGTGAAATCTTTGTTGATTCGCTAATGAGTTAATATATTACTGGTAGAATAGAATCACATCCAAATTGGCAATCTCAATAAATAAATTAAGCCAGAAGATATAAAGAAATTGTAGCTAAATGGGAGACTGACTTTCAGATTATGCTCAGAGAATGAAAAAGGATTTATAGAAGTTGGTTTCATTATGTATCTAAAATACAACAAGAACCATAGGTTGACCGGATGCTTGATTGTCTTGTCTTGCAGTGTCCATAATGGAAATAATTAATTATTCAATCAATCAAGTATTTTTTAATTGACTGCTATGTTCCAAGAACAATACTAGATATTAGAATTACAAAAACAAAAAATGAAACAATTCCTATGTTCAAGGAGATTGCATTCTTTTTGGGAAAAAAAACCATAAACACATGAAAATAAATACAAAGCTAACAAAACACAAAATAACTGCACTTTATGCACCAACTTCTACAATAAAGCACCAAGTAGAGGAATTACATAAAGAATTTGACAAAATCTTTCAAATTAAGTCAATATGTATTTGTTTAAAATAAATAGTGGCAATAAGAAAGGACAACAAAGAATACATTGGAAAATATGAATTGGGAACAAGTAAGTAAAGTCTTGCTGATTATTTAGATGTTTCACAATAGTACATAATGAATATTTTCTTTAAGAAGAATATAAAAAGTCACTGAACCTGATGAGTACCTAATGACATTATCAAAACTGAAATTGATTATGATTTAGTAAATAGAAAACGAAGGTTTACAGACACAGAATTTTTTTCAGAATTAGCTGTCTGCCATCAGAAAAGTGAGTAGTTAGAGCAAAGGGTATACTAAATACCAACTTAAAAAATGAATCACTATGACAAGAAACTGTATATGATTGTAACTCCAACCTGACCTGTTAACTCTGGAAAATGCGATATTAATAATAATCAAAGACAATGACTCTGACTTATTACATAGAGCCACGTTTAACTAATGCAAAACAATCATCTTGAAAAGATTGTAAATATGTAAGAACAGACTAAGCATGTGATCTTCTTTCCAGGCAAAGAGATATGGTGGCCAAGGGCAGCCCTGTTTGAGATCACAAGCTAATGTGTAAAACATTATAGAAGTTCATGATAGAACATTATGAACAGAATTGCCTCACAAATGTAAAACTTTGATGAGAAAATGAAACAGTAGAGGCTTGATGAGGCACCAATTAAGCCAGATAATTTTGAGATAATTTGTAGATGAAATCAGGAGAACAAGCAAAAGTAAAATAGAACATTTTCTGGTATTTCTACACTTAGCTTTTTTTGTTGTTGTCGTCAATAACTAGTTTGGAGTTTACCACCTTAGTACTCAACATATAATAGGAAGAAGTAGAAATGATAATTAAGAAGACAAAGTCAGGATGAATAACTAGACATTAACAAAGACATGCAGAAAAAATCCTTGCTTAATTTGAAACAACTTAAAAAACATTCTGGAATTAATATTCAAGATTTCTCAAAGTTACCTCATCCCCCTCACCTCTCAGACTGATTACCAAGTCCTTTTGATTCCACTTGTAAAATATCTCACATTTATCCACTCCCCCCACCCGTTCTCACTGTACCACCATGCTGTATGTCCTTACTACAACCCAAATGGAATATGGCAGTCATCTTCTAATAAGTCTTCTCACCTCTACTTCTTTTCATCTTATAATCTTTTCTTCATGCTAAATCAAGAATTTTCCCTAATCTTAATTTGTGTGGTCATGTCATACCTCTATACAAAAATCTCCATTATTCTCTATTACTTATCAAGTAGATTTCAAATTTCTTTACCCAGAGTCCAAGTTCTTACTATCCAGTGGTATCCCAACTATTCAACTTTATCTTATATAATTCCTTCCAAAAACTTTACATTCCAAACTAGAACACTTGCAATTTTTCAAACATACCAAACACTTTTTCTCTCTGTCCTTTTTTGTGCTGTTTCCTAGGTCCTTAGTATAACTTTTAAACTGGTAAATTCCTACCCACGCTTTAAAGTACAGCTCAAATGTCACCTCTTTCTTAAGATCTTGCTCATAACATCTATGAGTAATAATAGTCAAACTTTCATCTCCTTTAGCATTTAGCAGAGTGGTTTGTGTACAGGAGACATTTAGTAAGTGTTTGTCAAGTCAACGAATAGGGAATATTCCAAAAGAATTCAAAACATTATAGATAACACTTTTATTCTTAAAGTGAAGTCATTAAGATATAAAAAGCTACTGGCATACTTCTTCAGTCCTGTAACACATTTATGTAATAGCCAGTGAATTCATTGGTGTATCCTTGATGAAAATCTGTGAAGAGGACAATCTCATCCAGATATTTTCTACAGTAACCCATAATCGATAGCCACGTAAGTGAGAGGTGTAGAAAGTATAGTACAGAAGTTAAAACATGTCCATCCTTTAATGAGAGGAGGTTATTAAATGTACCAATCCCCATCATGTAAGTAGGTGAAAATAAATGGCAATGAATGGAGAGGGTCTCATCAATGAAGTGCCTGCTATGTTTTCTGTAAGAGAAGAGAAGCAGTATCAGCAAGAAGACTTAAAAATAAATTTGAGTTTGCAAGCTCAGACTCAACTCCCAGAAAATAGCTGTGATGTTAAAATGAGCAATCTAGGAAAGGATATAATACGATGAATAAGTACAGACAGCAGACCTGTACTTTTGAACAATCCCCAATAAAAGGAAAAATAAGAAAATTAAATAGGACCCCCCAAAACAATAGAACTATAACAGGAAATCCCAGAATACTTTAAAAGGAACTATAAAAAATTTAAGAAAAAGAACTAAGGATAGACATTAAAGTGGTAATCATAGCTCAAAAAAGAAAGAAAACAAAAAGAAAGCAAACAATTTGGAACTTGCAGTGAAGAATCTGTCCAAAATGTAGAGGTCCTGAGACTAGACAGATAGATGGAGAACTAGAAAAATACAGGTATTGAATAAAACTATATAACAGAACAAAAAGAAAACAGCATTGAAGGAAAAAAATAAGATGTACGGAAATAATTACTGGATCATAGATCTCCCAGAAAATGTAAACAAAACGTATTGGGTAATATAACTGAGAAAAATAAAAAAATCCTGTATAGGAACAAAGGAAAAAGGAAAGATTGGTAGAACTCATAAGATGCCAACAAAAGAAACTTTGCATACAATTCACCAAGAAATATAAGGTTCTAACTTAAGAACTTTAACATCAAACAACAAATATTGCAGGATATGCCCTTGAGGGTCCAGGGCCAAAGCTGAGGAAGGCCTGGTCTTGATTTGTTTTGCAATTGGCAGGCATTGCTTAATAAATTGGTATGCTTGGAAATTCAAACCTTTGTTTCCTTAGACATATCATCTTTCACCTGCCACAAGGAGGCTGAAATTAAATTTTTCTCCAAAAAGGAAAATCAGTTTGAATTGTGTAATACCAGTCCTCATTATTAGAAACCAAAGAAGAAATTCTGAAAATCTGTGGATGTCAATTTTTTAAATTTTTTTTTACTTCCAAATTCTTCCCCTCTTCCCTACTCCCTTATTCATTGAGAAAGCAAGGAAAACAAAACCAATTATAAATATCTGTGGTCATGCAAAACAAATTTCCATATTAGTCATGTTAAAAAAAAACAAGAAGAAGAAAGAAATAGAAGAAAATGTTTCAGTCTGTACTCTGAGTTCACCACTTCTCTAATTAGACATGGTAGTATCATCATGAGTCCTTTGGAACTGTAGTGGGTTATTGTGTTAATCAGAATTGATAAATTTTTCAAAGTTAATTATCTTTAAAAAATTGCCATTACTACAAAAATTATTCTCCTGGTTCTGCTCACATCACTTTGCATAAGTTCATACCAGTCTTCTCAACTTTTTCTGAAATGATCCCTTTCATCATTTCTTGTAGGACAATTGTATTCCTTCACATTCATATATCATCACTTGTTCAGCATTTCCTCAATTAATGGGCCTTCATTTAGTTTCCAATTCTTTGCCACTATAAAAATTGTTACTATAAATATTTTCGTACATGAATCTTTTCCCTTTTTCTTTGACCTCTTTGGTGTATAGACCTAGTACTGTGTAAAAGGGTATGTACAATTTAGCAGCTTTGGGGGCAGAGTTTCAAGTTGCTTTCCAGAATAGTTGGACTAGTTCATAGCTCCACCAATAGTGCCATAATGGGCCTACTTTCCCACATACCCTATGGCATTAGTCATTTTCCATTTTGTCATCTTAGCCAGTCTGATGTTGTGAGGTAGTTATGGACATTAATTTGAATATTAAAATAACATTCTTAAAAAACTGATTCTAGTTATCAGTGAAAAGGACAACCTCTCAGAAAAAGAAAGAATTAGAGTGATCCCTTCAAAAGAGTCCAATCAATATTTGACATACAAATACTTCATCAAAGAGAGGTTATAACAATAATGATATCACTTCTACAGCATTTGTAAGTTTGCAAAACATTTAAAAGTTATCTTCTTTAATCTTCACAACAACCTAGTGAGTTTGGTGCTATTATCATTCCTGTTTACAGATGAAGGAATTGAAATAGAAAGTTTTCCCTAGAGTCACACAGCTAGTAAGTTTATGAGGTTAGATTTTAACTCAGGTCTTCTTAGCTCCAAGAGGAGCACTCTACTGAAATGAAAAGATTATTGGAAATACTAGATTTGAAACATGTATTACAGTTTCCGAAAGAGAATACTAGAGAATATATTGTACTCACTTTTGAGCATGAAACATTATTTTATTTGTTTGTTTATTGAAGATGATTTTGTCATGTCATGGTGTCTAAAAGTATATCAGCCACTGAAGCCAATCCCACTACTGATCAGCAAAGAAGCTTTGCCCTATTCCATTTCCTATCTGGGCTGATTTACCTCACCTAGGCAACTCTTTCTTCTTTCCTATGGGCTCATCAAAGCGCTGTGAACACCTGAAAGGTTTTAATACTACAATAGCTCAGAACTCTAAAGCTCAAGTGATCTAGCTTAAGTAATCAGTTTCTGTGGTAGCAAGGATTACAGGTATGTGCCACCATGCCCTGCCCTAAGATATTACTTTTACAAAATTGTGAATTAAGTCATGAAGAAATCACTATAGATTCTAAAAAGCAATAAATATTAAACAAATCCTTTGTAGACAATTATGAAATACAATAGTAATTAATAAAGGAAATATAAGTAATATATATAGACTTAAATTGTGACTAAGAAACTTCTGAAATAATGAGTTCAAAGACCAAATCGTAGAAACAATGAATACTTATACAAAATTGATTGATAACAAGGGGACAATATACCAAAATTCATGAGATTTGGTTAGAACATTCCTTTGTGGAAAAAAATAATATCCCTGAAAATGTACATTAACAAAATAGGAAAGAAATGATTAATGAATTGAGTATTCAAGAATGAGTTTAGAAAACAAAGACTAGCTACAACTAATAAAGTTGGCACTTTTTGTAGATTTTAAAAATTGATAAAATATTAGCTACCTTTACCCTCCAAAGGAGTAAGAAAAATCAAATTATAAAAATAAAAAAGAAAATGCTTAAGCAATTATGCATCACTGAAATTGAAAATGTAAATGAACATCTAAAAAAATATAATATACTCATATTCACAAAATAGATACTTTAAATGTAAATTTACCTGGTAAATACGCATTTACAAATAAATTTTACCAAATATTTAAAGAACAATTATTCACTGTGCAAAAAAAATCAATTAAAAAAAGTGATGATAATAATAACAGCAGCATTTATATAGCTTATTAAGGATTGCAGAATTCTTTATATATATTACATCATTGGATCCTCATGACAGCCCTGGGAGGTGGGCCTTATCATTACCCCCATTTTACAGGTGAGGAAATGGAGGCTAAAAAAGTTAAGAGATTTGCCCAAAGTCACATAGCTAGGTTTGAGAAATGATTAAAACTCAAGTCTTCCTGACTCTACATCCAGCACTTGATCTACTGTGCTGGCTACCTATCCTTTATCAAATTTTTTTTTTATATGACAAATATGGTCCTACTACCTAAATCAAGTAAGGCTAAAGCAGAGTAAAACAATGGTAGTTGAATTTCACTGATGAATATTCTTTCAAAAAATTTCAACGAAGCATTAGCAAAGAATAATATGTCTGTTATAGCCAAATTATTCACTATGAAGATGTTGGATTTATAATAGATACATTAGGAAACTAATTGTCATAATTAATCATATGAACAACAAAAACATGAATCCATTAATAAAGGCATTGAAAGCCTTTTTCAAAATACAGAACTTATTTATGTTGAGAACTCTAAACTGCTTATTCATGAAAAACTCTTGCTTCAATATGATCAAAAGAGTATCTTTAAAACTAAGAACCAGAATTTTTGTCATAGAAAAATTTACTGGAAGTTTCTCCAGTAAGTTTAGGGAATGAAGATATCCTTTTTGCCCACTACGATTTGACACGTAAGTTTCAGCTTAAGCATTAAGAGAAACATTAAAATCATTAGCATAAAAAAGAGGAAACAAAATTATCCCTATTTGGATACTGGAGAAGATGTGGGAAAATTGGAACACTAATTCATTGTTGGTGGAGTTGTGAACTGATCCAACCATTCTGGAGAACAAATTGGAACTATTCCCAAAGGGCTATAAAACTGAACATATCCTTTGATCCAATGATACCACTTCTAGGGCTGTATCCCAAAGAGATCATAAAAATGGGGGAAAGACCCACATGCAGAAAAATATTTATAGCAGCTCTTTTTGTGGTGGTCAAGAACTAGAAATTGTGGAGGTGCCTATCAGTTGGGGAATGGCTGAACAAGTTGTGGTATATGAATATAATGGAATACTATTGTGCTATAAGCCATGATGAGCAGTTGGACTTCAGAAAAACCTGGAAAGACTTATGTGAACTGATGCTGAGTTAAATGAGCTGAACCAGGAAAACATTGTACACAGTAACAGACACATTGTGTGATGACTGACTTTGATAAACTTAGCTCTTCTCAGTAATGCAAGGACCTAATTCAACTCTAAAAGTCTCATGATGGAAAAGACCATCAACATCCAGAGAAAGAAATATGGAGTCTCAATGCAGATCGAAGTAGATTTGCTCTCTTTTTTTGTTTGTTTTTTCATTCTCATGGTTCCTCCCATTTGTTCTCATTCTTCTATACAACATGACTAATGTGAAAATATCTTCAATAAGAATGTATATATAGAGTTTACATCAGATTACATGCCATCTTCGGGAGGGAAGAGAGAGAGACAGAGAAAATTTAAACTTTATGGAAGTGAATGTTGAAAAATAAAAATTAATTAATTAATTTTAAAAATTATTCCTATTTAGAGATGATGGCTAAGTGGGAAAATATATGCCTTAACTGGGTTCAAGTCTTAGTCTGCTACATTTTACTTGCAATTAGGAAAACCTCTGATTAACACCAGCCTCAGGTACTTCCTACGTGTATAACCCTGGACAATTCACTTAACTTCTGTCACCCTCAATTTCTTCATTTATTAAAAGGAAGAATGATAGCACCTCCCTCAGAGAGTTGTGAGAATCAAATAAGATAAAATATGCAGTGTTTTGCAAACTTTAAAGTGATCTATAAATTTTAGTTAGTACCGTTGTTGTGGTTGTGGTTGTTACACTGGCCAAGTTATTTGATACTCCTGGGCCTCATTTTCTTCATATGTAAAATAAGGCTAGACCTACAAAGTATATTTCCACTTATGATCCATATGAATTATTATTATGTTGACCTGCTAAAAGTAAACAATTTAATTTTTAGTTTCAATGAGTAGATTATTATTCAAGAAACTAATTTTGTTCCCTTATGATCCCATATTTGTAAGGCTACCCTGGGATTGAGCTTGACTGATAAGTGAATGAGTGGAAACTCACCTAACAACAAGTCACTGGCCAGAGACCATGTTTCACATCCATTCATCTTGAACATCTTTGGGCATGTTGGCATCTGCCCTGCCAGGCACACCTATGTATCCCTCTCCCATATATATTTCCTACATCTTGTTCTGGGAGAAGCAATCGAATCAACACTACTTTTGCTTTTGGAAATGGTTGCTTGTTGTCCTTCAAATGATCCTCAAAGAGGACTAAAATGATATTACTATGTTAGAGTCAAGTTACAGTGTGTCCAACTGTGACTGAACAGACCAATATGAAATCAGAGTGCTCTGCCACAGATTGGGGACAAATAGTCCACATAAACATTTGGGATGGATTCTCTACATTTGCACATCTTGGGTTTCTTTTGAGCTACTTCGATTCTGCTTTGCTCATATTAAAAAAAAAAAGCATGTTCACTGCATCATCATTAGGGAGAAAAATCTCAGAAATATGCAGTTGTCATCTATGCTAATCTTTTAGTATAATAACAGTCTCTTCTTCATCCTCTCAATACTCTAAAGACCAGAGCAGAACAATCAGGGATTTTTCCCTTTGCATGTGGTTTCTTCATACAACCACCCATTCCAGCTACCTAAAAAAAGTATGACCTTCCTTTGTTCCTCTCCCAACGATGTTTTTGATTCTCTAGGCTTCACTACCATATGTCAGCTGCTGTTTCACCCTGGAACTCTCCTTAGTACCTTCTCATACTGATACATCTCTCCGTCCCTGCAGCCATATCCTTCCACTGGTGAGTTCTTCCTAGGGTCTCCATTCTGGTGTGGGATCCAGGATGGCCTTCCTTTATTCTTCCTCTTGTTTTGCTTCTTGATCGCTGAACTTTGACACTGTACATAGGCTGTATTTTCACTCTGGTACATCCCTCAGCACCTGTGTTCTTCCCTACCTGGAATAACTGTCTACCACTCAGTACCGCTTGTCACATTGACAAGTTCCTCCTAGAGCCTCTTTTTTGAAAAGGGTCCTGGGTCAGTTTTCCTTTATTCATCTCTCACCTCTGCCTTTGATTATCTGAACTTTGTCGCCATGCCTGGGTACCACCCCACTCTTCTTGATTCCCTGAGTGTTTCACTTTGTCTTTATGTACCTCATCCCTCCATTAGAATGTAAGCTTCATAAAGGCAGGGTCTGTCATTCTTTTTTGCTCTTATTTGTATCCCTACAACTTAGTTGTGTCCAGCATACAGCAAAAGCTTAATAAATGCTTGTTGCCTGAATGAACGAGTGCAATATATCAACCAATTGTCTTATTGATAAGGCAACTGGCTGAGCCACATATTTATTACATGTTTTTCCTTTTTGGTAGCGATTTGAGTGTTTTGTAGACCTAAATCCAGAGTCCTTCTAATGACCTAAATTTCCACGAAATCTCGGTAGAAAAAGAATAAAAGGAAAAACAATAACTTTACTATAGTCCTTTTGCTTCACTTACTTTCCATCCCATTTCAAATAATCTATCCAGCCCAGACTAATTTATTTCAGGCCACAGTCACATGAGTTAGCCTGGGGCAAGTTACTTCTTTCTGGGCCTCAGTTTCTTCATCTGCAAAAGGAGGCAGTTGAACCCAATGACCTAAAGGTCATTCTAGTTCTAAGACTATTTAATAATTACTTTCATTTTCTTGGCATTTTATGGTTACTCTGTCCTTAATAGCATTATCTGATTTTATCCTCCCAATACCACTCTACTCCAGGGAGTCCATATATTGTGTCCATTATGCTGGACAGCTAAATGATATAATGCTTTAAGGTTTATATATCACTTTATATATACTATCACATTAAATCATCACAACAACTGAGCGATGTAGGTACCATTATTATCTCCAGTTCACAAATTAAGAACCTGAGGCAAGCAGAGGTTAGGTGACTTGCATAGCTAGTAAGTGTCTGAGGCAGGATCTGACCTTGGGTCTTCCTGACTTCAAGAATAGTGTTTGACTCACCGTGCCACCTATCAGTTTATGTGAAGTTACCTGACTAGTAAGTGATAAAGCTGAGATTCACACTCTTTTTATGCCACACAGTGACTCTGATTTTACATTTATAATCTTTCTCGCTTTTAATCATCTAAACAGGTCTTCCCTATTGATCATAAGCATCTTAAAACTGCTATTTTGAAAAATGTTCCCTAAACTATTATCATTGCTACCCTTGCATGCTTTCTTTAATAGCCAGCATTTAATAATAACAGCTAGGATTTATATAGTGCTTTAAGGTTTTGTAAGGGACTTGACAAATATCTCATTCATCTTTATTATCTCAAATATCTTTGTTTTAGCTGATATTTTCATTCTTTTACTGGGTTTGTATCATGGTGGATATGTTATTTTAAAAAAATAGTTTGTCATCTCTTCTGCACTAGGTATTCAGCATCAGGCTCACCCTACAGATGAGAAAATTAAGAATCAAGAGGCTAAAAAGCTTTTGTAACATGGGTGAGTACAAACTGTACTTTCTACATTACTGATTCCATGTCCTCCAAACATGCTGTTCAGCCCAGTGATTCAGGCCTTTATCACCTCAATGACTGACTACTGTAATTTTCACTTCTAGGGGATGTCTTTGAAATTCATCTGAATGCAACAACTCCTGCACAGTGCAAGAGTACCACTCCTCAATACAAAGTCAAGAGAGCTGATCAAGTCTCTTTCATAGACTGAACTTCCCACTGTTGGTTGAGTAGGTTAAGAGTTCCAGGTCTTTGTTCTGGCATTCAGAGCTCTAAGCCAATCAATGGATCCCATAATAAGATAGAAACTGGTTTGAGATATTTTCCTTGAACTGGAACCTAAAATGTATTTTGTTTTCCTAGTCTCTCCTTTTGAATGACAGGCATTCCATCTTAAAACTGGTGAAGTACATCAAACAATTTCACTCTTTAAAACCTTTCGTAAGGCTTCATTCCTGGAAATGTGACCTTACTAAATTGTTTTTTTTCCTATTATGAGATGATAGTCAGGCCTTAACTTAAATGCTGCCTTCAAAACTTTCAGAAATCTTTGGGATCTCCAGGCCACAAATTTACTTCAGAACTATCCCCATTTACCAGTTTACCAGTTTCCAGGCAGATAGGTGATATCAGATGACTGAGAAAAATTATTTAGTATTTCAAGAGGGATCCTTGGATGGTTTTCTTTGGCCTGTTCGAAGGATGACTGGTAATTATGTCACTAAATATGCAATTTTCAGTATTGTAGTCAGTGGAAAATAAATTTGGTTTAAAAAGGTATCCTTCATTCCACCCCTTCTTGCAAACATATACATGGTGTCCTAGGCATGGTGTCCTAATTTACCTACCCCTAATCATGATTCTGAATAAATGATCAACCACAATATGTATTCATAACTGAATTAGTATCCAGGATAAGGAAGGGAAGGTTAAGAAAACCTGAGGTTTTTAATAGTTGGCTCTCACTAGCAGGCCATTTGATAAGTGTTTTTTTTTTAAATCAGGATAGGATGATAAGACTGTTGCTTGAGGCACAGTAGTTCTGAGTTGATGCTCAGTAGAGACATCTGATCGATATGAAACAAAGATATGAAGAAGTAATATGTTAAAAGAGATTAAGACAGTGATCAAGAATGGGAAAGAACAATGTGAGTTCAGAAATCTCATAATGACATTATATAAAATGAAGCATTTTCTTTAATACACTGTCAGTCACCATACGTTTGCTAGTCATTAGAATAGCATTTGTATAATTCTATTACCTGGAATAAAAAACTAAAGAGATGTTTGATTCTCTCAACCCTAAGACAGAAAATTGTGAAATAAAAAAAATTACCCAAAGGCTTCATCCACTGAGCTGCAAAGTTTTCCTGTGATAAAGCATCACCTCCATCGATAGTGTGTGCAGTATAATATAGTGAGAGGTTTTTCTTAAACTCTGAGAGGGACAAGCAAGTAAGTAAAATTTATCATTGATACCTTCCCACATTTCCTTTCAATTTATTCCACAAATATTTATGACCCACCTACTATAAGCCAGGTATCTGTGTTAGGTGCTGGGAACACAAAAGCAAAAGTGGGACAAGTACTGCCCTCAAGGAGCTTACATTCTATTGTGAGGAACAAACATATAAACAAGTAAGCAAATATAAAATATTTACAACACAAATAAAAAAGTAATTCAGGGACACCAGTAACTGAGGTCATCCATATAGGTCTCATCTAAGCGTGGCACTTTCTGTCAGATGATAGGGATGCTAAGAGGTATAGATGAAAAGGGAGTGCATTCCAGGCATGGGGAAGGCTGAGTACAGAGAATGAGATAATGTATTGTTTCAATGCCTCTCTTCTTCTTCCTAGATGTCTTGTACCTGCCTCCCCACACCACCCATCTCCCAGTCTGAATTCCATGCTTAAAGAATCCTGCTCTCAAATTTGAAAGGATGCGATAAAATAAACTCTGTGAAATGGTCCTGTGAAAATTTATATTGTTAACCTTCTAGGGTAACATCTAAAGTTCTTAGGGAGCTCTTGACTAAAAAGTTCTGAACTCAGCACAGTGTCTGGCACAAAGGAGGTGATCAACAAATGTTTGCTGATTGATTGAATGGTTAAAAAGCTTTCAGATGACATAACAAATGATTACATGATATAACAAATTATTACAATGCTTAGAGACACTCTCCAACTCACTACGCATTCCCCTAACAATATGACTCTCGGCTGAAGGAATTCTGGGAGTCCATATACACTCAAAATCATAGCTCACAATCAAACTCCCATCAACGTTTTGTGTTTTATCTTTTTTAGTCAGGCAAAATACATAATTAGTTCAAATCAAAGGCATTTGGTGAAATAACATAGCAAGAAATGTAGCAAGAAAACATTTCCACAAAAATTCATGCATATTATCCCACAAACGCAGACACCATCAATGGGAAGTGTGAACCTATAGAGGGAACATGCACAGGGAGGCACAAACATAGGGAAAACATATGACCAAGGTACGTGTGTGGAGAGACACATGACATGTGGCATCACTGGGCAGCTCCCACTGAGCCTGCCCCCCTGCTGAATTCACACGATGCATAAACTCCTCTAGAAATAAAAGCTCTGGTCAGGCCTTGCTCCCTATGGATCTTCTGTGCTCATCCAATGCTCAGATAGTCCCATGGTTGTTGTGAGTCAGTACCAGGAAGACCTTTGTTAAGCATAAAGTTATTGTGCTTCCGTTCCCACATTCTGTATTCCTTTGGAGTCCTTAGATGAAATTTTATTATTTCCTCATAGGTAACTGAATGGACTTTGCCATTGCTTTTTTTTTTTTTTAGCTCAGAGCCCTTAGTCTTTGTCTTATAATTATGCCTTTAGAAAATGGTGGAAATTCATATGTATCGACTATATAGTTGTTATGAGGCGGAAAGCATCAACCAGTCATGGTTTCTCTCCCATGAGATTGGACTATCCATTTCCTTCAGAGCCTTGGCTAGCAGTAATCTACTATCTAGTAGCAGAGTCTTTGCTCACAGATGACAAGTTCTCCAGAACTTTAATCAGGGCCATTCTCATGTAGGTGGGAAATGGATAGAGCATTAGACTTATAGTTGGGAAGAACTGAATTCAAATCCAGCCTCAGATACTTATTAGTCATGTGAACTTGAGCAAGTCATTTAACCTGTCTGCTTCAGTTTCCTCAGCTATGAAATAGGGATAATAATAGTGCCTACCTTCCAAGGAAGTTGTGAGGATTAAATGGGACAATATTTGTAAAGCATTTAGCCCAATGTCTGGCACATAGTAGGTGCTTAATAAATGCTTGTGTCAGTTGAAAACTAATAATAAATTAATTTTAAAAAACAAAATGAAATAAATTAAAATCTCTTTTATAGATAGATATATAAATACTTGTTTCCTTCCTTCCTTCCTTCCTTCCTTCCTTCCTTCCTTCCTTCCTTCCTTCCTTCCTTCCTTCCTTCCTTCCTTCTTTCCTTCCTTCCTTCCTTCTTGTTAGATAATACCCTCAGATTTCATTCTCTTTCTGAGATTACTAATGTGGTCACTGATGCTTGTGTTTCTAACAGAAATTATTTGCTACCTTAGGGTTAGAATGTATACCTGATTCTTTAATTCCCAGTTGGGGATCTTATGCCCTTTTGATGGCTGTAAAGGTTGTTATCCACTTTCTGCTTTTCTTCTCATCTTGGTAGCATTCATTGTGTTTGAGCAAAAGCTTTTTAATTTAATATAATCAAAATTATCTATTTTACATTTCTTAATGCTCTCTATCTCTTGATTTTTTTTCACAAATTCTTACCTTCTCCATAGATCTGACAGGTAGATTATCCCTTGCTCTTCTAATTTGCTTCTAGCATCACTCTTAATGTCTTAATCATGTACCATTTGAACCGTATCTTGGCATAAAGTGTGAGATGTTGGTCTAAACCTAGTTTGTACCCTACTGTTTTCAAGTTTTCCCAGAAGTTTTTGTCAAATAGTGAGTTCTCATCCCAGAGGCTGTGGTCTTGGAGTTTATCAAACACTAGGTTACTATGGTCATTTACTGTCTCATGTACCTAATCTATTCCATTGATCCACCTCTCTATTTCTTAGCCAGTACTAGATAGTGTTGATGATTACTGCTTTATAATATAGTTTGAAATCTGGCATTACTAGGCCCCTTTCTTTTGTATTTCCCATTAATTCCCTCAATATTCTTAACCTTTTGTTCTTCCAGATGAATTTTATTATTATTTTTTCTACGTCTATAAATGTTTTTTGGTAGTTTGATTAGTGTGGCACTGAATAAGTAGATTAGTTTAGTAAGAATTGTCATTTTTATTGTATCAGCTCAGCCTACTCATGAGCAATTGATATTTTTTCCAGTTGTTTAAATCTGAATTTATTTGTGTGAAAAATGTTTTGTAATTGTGTTCACATAATTCCTGGTTTGTCTTGGCAAAATATTTTATGTTGTTTACAGTTATTTTGAATAGAATTTCTCTTTCTATCTCTCGCTGCTGGGCTTTGTTAGTCATATAAAGAAATGGTGACTATTTGTGTGGATTTATCTTATGTCCTGCAACTTTGCTGAGGTTGTTAATTATTTCAAGTAGTTTTTTTAGTTAGTTCTCTAGGGTTCTTTAACCATACCATCATCTCATCTGCAAAGAGTGATAGTTGTGTTTCCTCATTGCCTGATCTAATTCCTTTGATTTCTTTTCTTTTCTTATTGCTATAGCTAACATTTCTAGTACTATATAGGATGTAGTGGTGATAATGAGCTGTATCCCATAAATTTTGTCATGTTGTCTCATTGTTGCATTCTCTTTACTAAAATTATAGATTGCTTCTATTATTTGTTCTTTGACCCACTTATTCTTTAGGATTAGATAATTTAGCTTCCAATTAATTTTTAATCTATCTTTCCACTGCCCTTTGTTGGATGTCATTTTTATTGCATTATGATCTAAAAAAAAAGACATTTGATATTTCTGCCTTTCTACATTTGAATGTGAGGTTTTTATGCCCTAATACATGGACAATTTTTTGTGTAGATGTCATGTGCTACTGGAAAAAAAGGTAAATTCCTTTCTGATCCCATTCAGTTTTCTCCAAAGGTCTGTCATATCTAACTTTTCTGATATTCTATTCACCTCTTTAGTTTCTTTCTTGTTTATTTTTTGGTTGGATTTATCAAGTCCTGAGAGGGGACAGTTGAGGTTCCCCCACTAGTATAGTTTTGCTGTCTACTTCTTCCTGTAACTCATTTAACTTCTCCTTTAAGAATTTGTATGCTATACCACTTGGTAAATATATGTTTAGTTTTGACAGGGCTGTGATTCTGGACAGAGTTGCAATGGTCTTTTACTTTGAGAAATTTTTTTTGTATGCATATCTGTGACTATTTACCTGTGCGGCCAGACCATAACATGATATACTACATAGGTAACAGATATGAATATGAAATGAAAAACCCTATAGAAAATTCCCTTACAAACCAGTTTTTCTTGCTTTTCTGCCTCCTAAAAAAATCAAAATAATAAAAAGAGCATCATATGGGATAACATAGCACAATCAACAAGTGTCTGAGGCATCGTCTTCCTGATTCTAAGTGTAGTGAGCTATCTACTATGCCCCTTAGCTGCCACGAACTTCTGCTTTGTAGATTGGCATTTATTTTGAATTCTTACTATTCATGTTTAGTGTTGTTCATTTGTATCCTTTAATGGATCCATGATCTTGTAGATGTGAGTACTAGTTCCAGTAGTTGATATAGATCATAACCTCTCTATGCAGTCTTATCCTGTATGATGCATATGACTTCCAGGCCTTTTAGAGATAGCTAGGAGACATAAGGAATAGAATGCTGGAGTTATGTTCAGGAAGACCTAAGTTTGAATCCTACTTTTGACACTTAGGAACCGTGTGACCCTCAGCAAGTCACTCAACCTCCCTCAGTCTCAGTTTCTACGTCTATAAAATGAGTATCATAAGAATACTTAATTTGCAGGGCTGTGATGAGGATCACAAAAATAATACCCACTTCCCAGGATGAGATAATATTTGTAAATCACCTTGAAAACCTGAAAACTTTATATGTTAGCTATTATTATTATCAGCCATCCACTTTTGTTACATGACTAGTTGTCCTTTTTTTGGGTATACTCTCTCTCATGAGATGTGCTTATGTGATGGTCTGTAAACATAGCATGATGCTGCATTGTGTGTATTCTGAGTACATTCTGAGAAAATTCTCAAAATAAGGCAGTCAAGGGGTGAACCTCATGCATTGCCTTTCAAATCATTTTTCTGAGCTTTGATAAATGCTGAACCTTTTAGGTGCCATGCTTCACCACAACTGCAACTAAACATGCTCTTGAGGAAGATTTCTAGGAGCTAGGGCATAGCTGCAGCTCCTCTTTCTATATTATCTTGCATTTGCAAAGTTTTTAGTTTCTTCACAGCAGTCATGTGAGGTAGGTAGCATAAGCATTACTATCATCCTTCTCATTTTACAAATAGGGAAACTGAGGCTTGGGATGGGGAAGAAGCTGCTCATAATCACAGAGTTTTGTGGTAGACCCCGACTCTAGATCTTGCTCTCTTGTCACTCTCCTCATATATGCTTTCAAACAACCTTTTGAGGGAAGCAGGAAAAGTAGTAGGAACCCCCTTCCATGGAAAAGGATATTGAAGCTTAGGAAGGTGATAAGACCTATCAAAGATGGTAAGGTTAAAATCATAGCTAAAGAACAGGAAAGGATCATGGAGGACATCCAATCCAACACCCTTATTTTACAGATGAGCAAAGTGATACTGGAAGTTAAGTGATTTGCCTGAAGATTTGAACTCAAATCTTTGACTCCAGAACCAGTTTCCTTTCCTTGATACTGTGGATAGTTAATGGCAGAACTAGAAACTGAACATAGATCCTTCTTCAAGTTCAATTCCAACACTTAGGAAGATGCTAAAGATGAGGTCAAGGACATAGCAACCTGACTTTCCGACAGCATCTAACTGAAAAAGAAAAAAAAAATCAAGACTGCCATGTAATTCATATCCCTCCCAATCACATGATGTACAAACTGCATTAAACAGAAAAGTCATTTTAATTACTACAAAATTATTCACTCACCTAGAAAATAAGTCCTTCAGTCATCAACACTTATTAAAAACATTTTAAATGTCAGGTCCTGTGCTAAGTGCCAGTCTTTATAATATCTCTTTGTGGAAAGAGCACTAAGTTTAGAGTCAGACAACTTGATTTCAAGACCCAAGTTTGCCACTGACTACTTGTGTGATCTTGGGCAGGTCACTTAACTTCTCTGTGCCTATAACCTCATCTGTGAAATGAAGAAACTGGACTAGATGATCTCTAAGGTAAGACCCAGACTTTGAGTCATAAGCATAGGAAGAAATGTTTAGGACATAGAAAATGCTTGAGTTCAATGTCCCCTGCCCCCATAAAATTTTAGATGAGGAAACAGAGCCAGAGAAGTTAGTTATGTGGCCCACATCCTACAGGGAGTTAGTATAATATACTCTTTTCCTTCAAGAAGACTTTGTTGTTAAATGGTAAGAGAACAAGAAAGGAGATGATGTTCCATTGTGGTAGCATAGTGGACTATTTGTGAGGCAGCTAGGTGGCACAATGGATATATTGCCAGGCCTGGAGCCAGGAAGATCTGAGTTCAAATGTGGCCTCAGACACTTAGCTATGTGACCCTGGGCAAGTCACTTAAACCCTGTTTACCTCAGTTTTCTTTTTTGTAAAATGAGTTGGAGAAGGAAATGGCAAACTCCTCCAATATCCTTGCCAAGAAAACCTGAAATGTGGTCACCAAGAGTTGGACATGACTGAAATGGCTAAACAACAACAACAAAGTACACAATTTAATATGCTTCATGATTGGAGGAACAAGCAAGCCTTTGGCAGTTCCATTGTTTCTCCTTCCCCACCCCCCACATTACTCCTGACACCCAAATTTCTTGTGACAGTTAAGAGGATAAAATTCAAACTTACAAACCAGTACAATGGAAACCACATTTATTCTGTCATTTGCTCATTCAACAAATATTTACAGTTAACTCTTCCACACTGAGACTTTTCCCATTGCAGTTTCCATTTATCATGGGTCAGCATAAGAAATTAATTGGGAATTTTTTGGAAATTTTGCAGAAATCACAAATGACATACTGAGGTCAGCAGATGAAATACAAAAAGTTTTTTTGTTTCATAAAGTATTTTCACTTAACATTGACCTACATATAACCTATGACCAAATACTTAACCAAAATTTTACAATAAGGTATGGTAAGCACCCCATAAAAGAAAATGAAAAAATTCAGACTTCTCCTCTGGTATGAAGGGAGGGCCAACAATTTTACATGGATTTTCCAGATCACAGGGGACCCACACCCTTAACCCCCCCCGATGTGGAAGAGATAACTGCATTACCTTCTCCAGGCAAATTTGTTTCTTGTAGAGAAAGACAATTTTGTTACAAAGAATAATAGATACCCCATGAGAATAGTGTATTCCACCATGTTTTCATGATAAAGAAAGCATAAATTTACTAGCTTAACTGAAGTTTTGGTATTTTATCATGCATGTGGGATGTCCAACATCACTGTCAGGATCTGGGTTTGCAAGGATAAGATTCCAGGGTTTATTAGTTGGATGAATGACCAGGCAGATAGTGATCTTTATTTTTGGATATGGCCTTCAAACCATAGTGACCACAGGTCAGGTTAATGTGGTTTGTCCTTCATTCTTGAAGAGGACCATGACGTCAGGTGGCTGATGTCATGACTTGCAAGTGAATTTGTTTTAAGTGAGGGAGGGCTGTGAAAAGTCACCAGCCTCACTTTCTCTTCCAGAGGATCTGGTCCCAGTGGCCAGATATAGATCAGAACAATTTGAGATGGCCCAGCAATCAAGTTAGTGAATCAATGAGACTGTAGCAGTCTTTTCCATCCAATTAGGCATCTTCTATAAAAATAGAATGCTATGTAGACAATTAAATTTAGTGATCATGTTAAGGGCCCAGAGGAATCCTTTCCTATTTCCTGTACAAGTTACAAATTCCTTGAAAGAGGTACAATGTCTCCTGGTTTCTCATTGCTCCTACTGAATGACCTTTGTTCAAGTAGCATCAAAGATTGTCAACATGATACAACATTGGTAATAGAATTTACAAACTTTAGATAACCTTGCACACTTTAGTATGAGACAGAAAGATTCAGGAAGCAAAATTCAATTCAACTCAATAAAATGAGCACCTATTATGTAGAAAGCTCAGTGCCATGCACTAGGAAAACAAATATAGAAAGGAAAGAATCCCTATCCTCATAGAGCTTACATTCTATTGGGTTGGGGAGAATAAAATATGTATTCAAATAAGTATAGTACAAGGAAAATTGAAGTGGGACAGAACATTTGTAACTGGAGGAATCAAGGAAGACTTCATTGAGACTAAATCCAAAGGAGATAAAGATGCCAAGGGCTTGAGATGAAGGTATATCTTTCAGGTATGGGACATAGCTTGTATAGATACACAGAGGTAGAAAATGAAATATTGAATTCAGACAACACAGACAAATGTACACAGAGGCATAAACACACATAGCTGTGACAAGCACAGGAGTCCTGGTAGTGGCCACATTCCCAGGCCACTTGTTTTATTTCTACCCTAGCCTTCACAGCCATTATCTGAAGAAATAACTCCTGTGGGGAAGGGGCCAGCCATCCCTGCCAAACTGCCACTCAGAGATCAGTCTAGCCAGGCTAGCTGAGGCAGCAAGGCATACTGAAGGAGATATTGGAGGCAGTATGTATCAATAGGTCAAACCATCATCACCACCTGACTACATCTGCCCTGTGACCTCAATTGAAATACTCAGGAGCCTGGACCCAAGAGCCTTCAGAATAGCAATGCTTTAACATATGGCCCTTAGCCATCAACCTGGGAAGCAAAACCCCTTGTAGCCTGGCAACTATTCCTACATGTACTACTCTCATAAGTACTGCAGATTGAAGAACATTCTTGTCCTTGGCTCTGTCAAATGGTTCAACATAAAAAAAATTGATATGATTTTCACTACAGGAAGTGACATTGTAGAATAGAAATACCTTCAGCTTTGCCATAGCACTTTAATGACCATGGGACCTTTCCATTAAACTTTCAGCTTAACTCTATGTTATTGTTGCCATTAGAATGTGAGCTCCTTGAGAACAGGAACCATATCACTTTTCTATTAGTATCCTTGGCACTTAGCACGGTGCATTGAACATAGTTAATGCTTAATTAATGCTTCATTCATTCATTCACGTAGTAGGTAGGTTTAGACTCTGAGATGACAATCTGTATGCAGGCATAAAGACCCAAACATCCATGGGGTCTCAGGGACCGTGTCTCCATAGGGACCAATACAGAAAGAAATACAGAAAGAAAAATGGAGCTTTAACTAGACAGAGACAAAAGGGAGAAAGGAGGTGAATGCATTAACCTAACTCAAACCTAGAAGAAGGCCGGCCCATAGGCTGCACGGTCTATATGGAGGAATCTCTGTGATGGTGACTCTTAGTCTACTAGCAATATGCTAAATATCAGAGAGTCAATGAAAGGCAAAAAATAATTATTGCCCTTAAGGAATTCATAGCCTACTGCATAGGTTCCCAAAGTGGGCAATACCACCCCCACCCCCAGGGGGGTTGCGTGTGCTGGAATGATCCAGGGAAGTGGTACTAGCCTCGGGTGCAATTGGGGGGGGGGGTGTTGAATAACAATAAGGAGGTGGTGGAAACATAAGGAAAGAAGAGAAGAAAATTTTGTAAAACCATTTGTACATTTCATCTGTTGTGTAACAGAATTAAAGTCGTAGTGATTACATTATTTTACAAATAAACACATATAATGCAAGTTATAACCAATCAGTGGTCAAGTCTGCTGACAGTTCTTAACAAGCAAGTGTTGGCAAGCAAGCGTATGGTGCATTGTCCAGCATGCATTGGCAGGAACATGTTTGTGCATTGACTTGTTTACAATATGATACTATATGGTTACATGATGCACTATTGCATCATCAAAATTTCAATGCAGGAAACCCCCCCTCCTCCCGCCACACACACACACACAAATTTACAATAAATTATTAAATTTAAGATGTGTCATTTCAAAAAAAATTATATGTTTTTGAAATGACACAAATTTCAAAAACACCATTAAAGGGTTAAAGAATGTAGATTTCCGGGGGCGGGGTGCTGAGTAATATTTTGTTTTAAAAGGGGGCAGTAGGCCACATAGGTTTGGGAACCTCTGCTCTAATGGGGGAGAAAACACACAGCAGCTATTTACAAACAAGATATAGATAGGATAAGGTGGCAATGATCAACAGAGGGAGGGTACCAGTACTAAAGGATATTGGGAAAGCCTGCTTGTTGAAGGTAGAATTTCAACTAGGACTTGAAAAAAAGCCAGAGAAAGTGGGAGATGGAGATAAAGAGGGAGAAAATGCCAGGCATGAGGAGGAACCAGTAAAACTGCATGAGTCAGGGGGGAAGTATCACTGGACAGCAGAATTGTATTGGCAGCTAGGTGCTACAGTGATTAGAGCTCTGGACCCAGAATCAAGAAGACCTGAATTTCAAATCCAGCCTCAGACATTTACTAGCGATGTGACCTTGGGTAAGTCAATTGATCTGTTTGTCTCATTTTCCTCATCAGTAAAATGGTGATGATAATTGCACCTCCCAGGGTTGCTGTGTGAATTAAATGAGATAATATTTGTAAAGTGCTTAGCACAGTTCCTAGCACATTGCAGAGACTATATAAATGTTAGTTTGGATCATTGTTTTTGTTGTTACTAGAGGGGATTAAAATATGAGAAGACTGGAAAGATAGGAGGAGGCCAACTTACAAAGGGCTTTGAAGGCTAGATGATTTTGTATTCTATCCTGAAGATGATAGAGAACTGCTGAAGTTGATCAAATGGGGGCATGAGGATGGTAACTAATTGACCTGCTCTTCAGGAAATTCAACTTGACAGCTTGATGGAGAATGGACTGAACTGGGAGATACTTGAATCAGAATGACCAACCAAAAGATTATTGCAATCATTCAACCATGAGGTGATGAGGGTGTGCACCAGGGTGGTGGCAATGCCAGATTGGAAGAGGGGTCACACTTACATGAACTAATGCATACTGAAGTGAACAGAATCAGGAGAACATTGTACACAGTGACAGCAATATTATATGATAAAAATTGTGAATGACTTAGCTATCCTCAGCAATACAATGACCCAGGAAAATCCCAAAGGACTCATGATGAAACATGCTATCCACCTCCAGAGAAAGAACTGATATTGTTGGAATACAGACTGACTCTTTTTCACTTTCTTTCATTTTTTTCTTTCATTCAAGCCTTTGTTTAAACAATCCAGCTAGCAGCTGCTGTGGGGATGAAAAACCAACACAAGCCCAACAACAAGAATGCTGCCAGCATAAGTTCTTTTGATCTGCTTTACTAAGGAAAGCAACGTTAAGGGGTTAACAAGCTTACTTTAATCCAGCATACAAACATCACTCGCTTAGTTCAGGGGAAAAAGCCAACAACTTGAACTTCAGAGCAAATACAAACAAAATTACAAACAGACCAAATACAATTCATAGTTACCGAGAAAACCAAGTCCGGACATCCGGGCAAGCTGGAGGGCTCTTAACTACAGCTGCCTGGAGTCTCCACATCAGCGAGCCACCAAGAGTGACAGCCCTGAGCAAATAACTCTGTCTTCTCTTTTTATACCTTTTCAGACATCATCAACCATCATCTGAATGACCAGAACTTAGGCTGCTATGATTGGCTCCGGAGTTAGCACCGCCCCTTAGGACCCTGGAAGCTTCACACCCACATAGGCTTAGGACCTAGTAATTAGGGGTTTGGGGCAAACTTAGGAGCAAAGATCTAATCAGGCCTCCCTTAGTTAGCCTCACCTTGGGCCCCACCTTAGTTATCAATCCACACCCACATAGGGTTAGCACCTAATAGGGGTTTGGGCCTGGGGCTTAGCACCTAGTAAGACTCAATGAAATACACTGAATTAATCAAAGGAAAACAAAAGTAAAACTCTTCAAGGATCTCCAATATAGACTTCTTATACAAAATGACTAGCATGGAAATGTTTTACATAACTGCACATATATAGCTTATATCGGATTGTTTGCCATCTTAAGGAGATTAGACAGAAGGAGGGATAGAATTGGGAACTCAAAACTTTAAATAAAAATATTTTTAAAAATAAAGGAAGAGGGGTCACATGTGAGAGATGTTATAAAGGTAAAAATAACAGGTTGTGGAAACAGTTTGGATATGGGAGAAGAGAGAAAATAAATAGATGAGGACGACACATAGGTTGTGAGTCTGGATGACTGGGAAGATGATGATATTCTGGATAGTAATAGGAAAGTTATGAAGAGGAGAGGCCTTTGGGGGAAATCATAATGAGTTCAATTCTTGACGTGTTGTTTAAGACGTCTATAGGAAATCCAGTTTGAGATGTCCAGGAGGCAATTACAGATGACTGATTTTTGAATCAGAAAGTAGTTGTTTTCCATTTTAAAAGTAGAGAATCACCTCACTCTTATCAGAAATCTTGTACCTGAGCATATATTAATTAATAATTTACACTTGTTAATTCACACTTGTATACAGTTGGTGTCATAACTAACTCATTGGATGTGTGTGTGTGTATATACATATATATGTATATGTGTATGTGTATTTAAATGGTCTTTGTCTTTCTTCTGTAAAGATTAACATTTTAGATGCTTGTAATGGGAAAAGATGCATTGTAATGAGAAGACCTGGTTTGTAGTACAAAAGGTGCTATCTTCAAGGCATTTTAAACATTAGGCATTAATTTCTTTAACTATAAAATAAGTCTATTTGTTTCTTATGAGGATCAAATTAGATGTATTAAAAACTTTATAAAATATAAAACACATTAAAAGTTAGCTTTTTAAATTATACATAACAAAGACATTCTGACTGAACATGAAGTTTTAAAATAGAGATAGAAAAAGGCTTCTTCCCAGTATGTATACTTATAAAAATGACACTGTATAGGGAGAAAGCAGTGCCAATAAATCATATTTGTCTACTTTCTCCTTTCCCCTACCCTGACCCAAGATTGAGAATTGAAAGAAGCTAGATCAAACTCATATTTTGGGAAATCTGTGAGAGTAACCGAAGGTGAAATCCAAACATCTAACATATAGTCCCATCACTGGAATACTTTGTGTAATAAAGTGCTAGTGGCCATGTAAGTATTAGAATGCTAACACACACAATCCCTTTTTGGGTTCTGTATAGCTATTACACAGGCAAGGTTATCTTTTTTAGGCTTCTTCCTTTGTTTCTCCTTCTTTCTCTACCCTTGTGAGTACTATCACCCTCATAATGCAGGATTTGTAGGAACCTCAATGGACAAAAGACAAATAAAATGTGTACAATAGCCCACAAACCCTAGCAAATCCCTGAGTTCAGTACATTGGGAAAAAATAGCCTTTTTGCCAAAGAAAAGGTGGCTTGAAATTAATATTCATTAGAGATGGTTAGCTGACACATTTTTGTATTTTTGGAGAAAGTATATCTGTTTAATATAATGCACTGTCCAATTAAAAAGTAGTGGTCCCTTATTAGAGATATGATTTCTTCTTAGATAAATCACTGATTTATGGCTCACTGGGGCATATATTTAATACTGTCACAAAAATGAAAGGGCACCCCAAACTATCTGCCGTGCCACAGCCACTCACTCTGAAAAGGATCTGAGGCTGCAAAGACCCCTGGGTGTTAAATGTAATCTTTGCCTCGGATAAAAGCACAGAGAATTGCTGATCTTTTATAAAAGGATCTGTCTCTACCCACCTCCTTCCTCCTCACTCTTTTCCCTACACAGTACAATCCATCATTAAGAAGCACAAATTTGAAAATTAAGGGAAAATTCATGGTGATTGCAGTGGGTGTAAATCTTGATATGTAACACTTTTAAAAGATAATTGTGGGAGTGATCTCTATTCACCCCAGAACCAGAACACTTTAAAAATTATAGCATTTCAGAGCTGGAAGATACCTTCAAACCCTTCTCATTTTACAGATTAAGAAACTGAGTCTCAAAGGGAGGGAAATGCCCTGACCAGTTAGTGGCAGAGCTAAGCATGGAACTCAAGTCTTCTGATGGTCTGCAATGCTGGTTCCATTGTAACTAGTTTTAAATGGATTCTAGTTAATCTTTTAAAACTAAGGCCCACTGTCTTGTCTCAGTTACATTGCAAAATCTTAGGGTTTGCCTGCTGAAAGAAATGATTATTAATAACCAATGATTTGGGGAGATCCAAAGTTCCCCCTCTTTTTCTAAAGTCCTGATTTTGAAAGTTCAGTCTCTCAAAGGACATTGCTAATAACAAGATTGGACTAACTTTTCTTGTTCAGATTTCTCCCAGGTGGGGTAACTATTGTGTTCTGCTCAGGCTTGGGTGGGGCATAATTCTTTGACTAGATTGCCCAAGGCTGGGGTTAACTTAAGCAGTAAATGACTTAACCAAAGTTCAGGTTCAGCCTTTTACTGTAATATTCATTCTCTCATTAATTGTTAACCATTCAGGATTGATTCCCTCTCTAGGGAGCACCTACTTTTCAAAGGGTATATAAGCTGTGAGCCTGCCCCTTGATTGTCTTTGGTCTAAGAAATATGGCCAAGTGATCATCCTTTTATCAAAATGTTGGCATTATTTAATAAAATGATTAAATTATACAGAAACCATGTCTCCTGAACCTTTTTAAATGCCACAGTGCCCCATCATAGCTCACATAGCATTTTGTTTAGTAATTTTTAAATACCACAATGCCCCATCATAGCTCACATAGCATTTGTTTAGTAATTTTTATGTGATCATTTTGTGCATTGGAATAGCTGTGTTGCAGCTGTTTTGGTATCTTATCTTCTTTTAAATGATAAGATTTTTGGGGACAGAGTTCATGCTTTTTCTAAGTTTCATATATTTCCAGTAACTAGTGTAACCCCTGTCGCAAAGTCCATTGGTATGGGACTTTCTCCTTGCCAGTGGCAATGAAGGCTCTGAATATCAGGCAAAGTCGGTGAGAGACAGAGAGCTTCAGTTTTCTGCAGCCCCCCACTTTGAGGACTCTTCAATTAGGAGTCCCCCTTTGGAAATCTCTAAGTGATAGTCCTCTTTGAGCTCCTTCATTCTGTATTCTTCTCCCTTAAATATTAGTTTTGGGGACATCTAACTTTTGATCACCTTGTCATTTCTGGGGGAAGGGGGACTCCAAGGTTTATATACAAGGCTTGACCCCTTTCCTACCTAATAGCAATTATAATAAACACACATAGTAAATAGCAAAAAATTCTTTTATCTGAATCATAGCAAAACAGAAATCAGAGAAGGTATATATAAGAGAATATATCTCAGACAACACAGAATGAAGAAGCTATCTCATTAGAAGCAAGATAACTTAGCTCAATCAAGAGTGTTCTAGATCTCACTCAAAGGGAAACCTCCTGAAATCTCTAGAATGGCAAGTTGTGAATAGAAGACAGTATCTACCCCTCCCATTTCTTCTTAGAGTCTTCCTTCAGCAGCCTTAAGGGGGTTGGCTTCTTCCAACTTCTCTCTTGAAGCTGGAAGCTGACAATGCTGTACTCAAGGAAGATTTTCAGTTAGAGAATCCTAAAGCGGATTCCCAGTTGAAGAGTCTCCAAAAGGGGAACTGTAGAGAAGTGAAGCCCTCTGTCTCTCAACAACTCTGCCCTTCCCCTCATGTAAGGATGAACCTCTATCTCCACCAACAAGGAGAGAGTCTTCTACCAATGGGCTTTGGGAGAGGAGTATGCAGCACATTTTGCACACAGTAGAAGCTTTACAAATATTTGTTGCACTTATGTTGTATTGCAACATATCATTTCAACTCCCTCACCCTGAAAGAAAATAGTTCTACTACTCTCAAATGTAAGAGGAAAATGCATTGTAGTTTCCAGGGGACAGTATTATTTTCCTAAGACAAAGGACTCTGCTTCAGTGACTTACTCTTGCTGAATTTTGATCTAGAGGTTTTTGGAGAAGTTCCCATCTTCCTGACTAGACTCAAAAGCCTTGGGATGATAAAATAAGCACTAATGGTGACATCTTTTTATTCCTGTGCAAGTACAGAAGAAATTAAGGAGGAAAAGCAGTAAGAAAGAAATGGTAAGCATTTTGATGTCAGTTTATTCAAGCTGCTGTAGATATCTTGAAGCCAAAATTCAATAGCAAAAATGTATGTGATATAGCATTGTGATTGCTTTTGCCTGGATGCCAAACTGAAAAGCACATTTGAGACTTTATGGTAGAAAAATACCTTAATAAGCTGAAAAAAATAAAGAGCTTTGGCAGATGTCTGGTTCAAAAACATAGATTGTGATTCTGCCAAATGTAACCCTCTTGCAACACCATGGCAGACAATAGCCTAGGCTCTAACTTCTCTTGCTCCTTCTCCTGTTCCTGAGTCTTCCATCTTTTTCAATGTGTGAAAGAAAATGTTTTATCTTGGAAATACATCAAAAAAAATAAACTAATACATACATGGTAAAGGAGATTGGGCTAATCTGAACATTTTTTAGAAGTCCATGACAATGTTTTTTTTTTTAAGGTTTTAGACCAAGCAGCAACTATGGGGAAAAAATTCAGAAAATGAGGCTAATTCAGCAAAGTTCCATGGAGCACAAGTGGAATTCAGTGACGCTTATTTTACTTACTCCTTTTAAAAATAAATACTTAGTTCCTTTTGTGAAAATAGGACTTTATATTTTCACCTGAAATTGTAGAGGACGTGAAGTCCCAAATGTCATACTCATAGCCTTTGTTTTCTTGTATCTGTGGTTTGTTGTTCTCTAGGTTTGACTGCTTCTTAAAAACTTATTTAAAAAAAGAAAAAATCAACAGATTACTTGAAGTTCAAAAGTTTGTTGCCCACTTTGTAAAAATAAAGGAAGAAAAAAGAATAAAGGTAAATCACATGAGGCAGCTAGATGGTGGATACAGGTCTGGACCTGAAATCAATAAAATATGGGTTCAAATCTGGCTTCAGACACTTACTAGTTATGCGACTTAACCTCTGTCTGTCTCAGTTTCCTCATTTATAAAATGGGGACAATAACGGCGCCTGCATCCCAAGGAAGGAGTAAGGATCAAATGAAATAATATCTGTAAAGTTCTTTGCAAATCTTAAAGTGCCATATGAGCTATTATATATCATTTTAACAATTTAGTGAATTTTAATTATTGTTTAAACAAAATACACTTCTTAGTTTCATATAGCAAGCATGACAGTTTGGGGAGAAAATCAATTCCTACAGAAAACAGTGTTCCTAATATAAGAAAGTTACTTTAACTTTTAAAAAGTAACCAAAACAAAATATTAAAAAAAGAAAGAATGAATTCTGTTAAAGCTTTCTCAGAATCTATTGACATAATCATATCAACTTTTATTATTTTTGTTACTGATATGGTCTATTTTGTTTACAGTATTTGTCATCAAATCAAATCTGTATTCCTGGTTTAAATATGACCTTATTTTTTTTTTGTCTGGGTTAATTTGTATCTTTTCTTCACAGGTCACTTATTGAATACAATTTTATTACATTATGGTAAGTTAAAGATATATTTAATATTTTTGCTTTTCTGCATTTTTGTGGACTTTGCATGCCCTGATACATATTGGATTTTTGTTAAAACACCATTAACAGTTGAGAATATACAGACTTCTTTCTGTTCCCATTCAGCAATTCACTAGTGATCTAGCATATATAACTTTTCTAAAGTTTTATTCAGCATATTAACTTCTTTCTTGATTATCAGGTTATTAGATTTTCCAAATTCTTAAAGGGGTATGGTTAGATCCCCTACTGTTACAGTTTTAACATTTATTTCTCATGCAATTTGATTAACTTTTCCTTTAAGCATTTAGTTGCATTTTCAGTCAGTGAATATATGCATTTTGATATGGTTAAATTATTTATGATGTATTGTAGTTCCCTTATTTATCTCTTTTAATCATCATATTTTTAATTATATTAAACTTAATATCATTTCCTTACTATTATCCTGTCTGAGATCATGATTGCTATTCCTGCTTTTTTGAGTTCATTTGAAGCACTTATAGATTTTGCTTGGGCCCCATATATTAATTTTTTTAATTTTCCATTAAAAGTGTGTTCCTTGTAAACTATATTTTGTTGAATTCTGATTTCTAATTCATTCCAATTCTTTCTCTTCAACTTTATGGGTAAATTAATCCCATTTTCTTCCATTCTAAACTCTTATGCTTTTTTTTGTCTTTGTCCTCTACCTCTCTCCCTTAAGAAAGACGAGAATGGTGGGAGAGAAGAGGTGTGTTTAACACCAGTGATCTACAATTAAGTTGATGAGTTTCCATTCTGTTGACTCTCTTTTCCTAATCACTCCCTTGATCACAGGATTTTAGTCTTTTATCATTTTCTTTTTATCCCCTTTTCATGATCTATCCTCCAAAAGAAAGCAACCTCAGTCAAGACGCGTGGGAAATGATGGGAGGAGTTTTGTTTCCACAGAATCGAATACTTCCCCCAGCTTTAGCAGAATGTTAAGTCAGGTGACTGGTTCTAATCAGAGCTGTGATCTAGCAGAACCAGACTTCTGACGAAGTGAAAGGTTAGAGGCTCATGCCATGCTTAACAAGGTGTTTGGGGGGGGGGGGGGCATGACATGGGCAGTTCAGGGGATTGCATCTGGCCAACAGAGAGCAAGGCGGGAAATTTGAATTCAAATAATATAAAAAGGCTGGCATTTGTCCGAGTAAAAATACTTTCCATGAGGGAGGTACCAGGTGTTCACTAGGAATGTAGAACAATTGGCTAAAATAAAAATGAGAATTTTCCTGGTTTCACAATGAGTATCATTCTTTGTTTAGAGTGAGCATATTTCTCACAGATAGGTGGTACAGCAGATAGAGCATTGGTCCTAGAGTCGGGAAGACCTGCATTCGAATCCAGGCTCAGATACTTACTAACCATAATACCCTGGGCAAGTAACTTAACCGCTATTTGTCTTAGTTTCCTTAACTGTAAAACAGAGGATAATAATAGCATCCACCTCACTTAGCACAGTGGTATATAATTGCTTATCCACTTCCCTACAGCTATAGTTATTCTAGACAGTAAAAGAAAATTCTTGTCACATAAGTCCTTGGCATTGCCAAATGGTTCAACATCAGAAATAGGTGATTTAATTATTATAAGTTAGATTAAAGAAGAGGCATTAACTTTTGCTTTGCTGCTACACCCAAAGGATCATGGGATCTTTCCATCTGACTTGCAATTGAAAACCTTTCACATGTGTGGTCTCCCCCATTAGGAGCTGAGCTCCTAGAGAGAAGTTTATATGCCCAAGGTTTAGCACAATGCTTTGCACAAAGTAAGTGCTTATTAAACGCTACATTCATTCACTCTGGTTCTGAAAGGACACTTCTTTTGTCTCCTCCTTTTAGAATGTTCACATTTCATTGATAAACATTCCTCAGAAATGCTCAAACTTCCCCCATTTTTTCCTGATTCCTGCATTTGAATTTCAAAACTTCTACTCAGCTGTTGTCTTTTTATTAGCAATGCTTGAAAGA
Source organism: Trichosurus vulpecula (assembly GCF_011100635.1). Taxonomy (NCBI): domain Eukaryota; kingdom Metazoa; phylum Chordata; class Mammalia; order Diprotodontia; family Phalangeridae; genus Trichosurus; species Trichosurus vulpecula. The sequence goes on along the minus strand of NC_050574.1, from coordinate 322,327,240 downwards.
TCACTTTTCTCCCAGGGGGATAATACTTAATTCTTTGGGATAAATTATTCTTGTTTGCTACTGTTTATCTTTCGCCTTTTGGAATGCTGTGTTCAGTTCTTTCTGTTGTGTCTGAGTTTTCATGACCCCATTTAGAGTTTTCATGGCCAATATACTGGAGTGGTTTGTCATTTCCTTCTCTAGCTCATTTTATAGATGAGGATGAAGGAAAATAGGGTTATATGACTTGCCCATTGGTAATTAAGGTGGGACTTTCTTGTACTGTTTTCTCTTTTAGCACTTATTTAATCAAGTGCCCTTGAAAAGTCTGGCCTTTGTTTCTTTGATTGAATCAGGAGTCTTTGATGACCTCTTTGCCTCAAGGGAAAGCCCGGTTTGCAAGGGTTTGAGTTACATGTTTTTGTTGCCTGAGGCTTTTAGGCCACATGGGTTTGAGTTGAATGTTTGTGATGCTTTTAGGTCACATGGGTGAGTCGAATGTTGTGATGCCCTTTGATCCTAAACAGAATATATAAACCCAGAGGCTGATGTTTTCTCTGGGGGCTCTCACCCACTGGAAGAGTGGCCTGTGACTTGAAGAGACTATGGGCAGCCATTAAGAGCCCCCAGCTTGTAAACCCAGATGTCAGGACTTTGTTAAATCCTGGTAACTATGAATTGAGATTTGAATCAGACAAGGTCTGTCTGTTGATGTTTGTAATTTATTTGTACTTGCTCTGAAGTTCAGGTTGCTGGCTTTTCTCCTGAACTAAGTGAGTTTATAGCTATATTTGATTAAAGAAAGATTGTTAACCCATGAACAACGTTGCTTTCCTTAGTAAAGCAGATCAAAAGAACCTGTGCAGCTCTTGTTGCTGATCTTGTAGGGTCTTACACCTCAACAGACGCTGCTAGCCAGATTGTTGCTACAAAATGGCATAGTTGGCAGGATCTGCAGATTAAAAGGAAAGTATGGAGTTTTGGGGTACTGAGATAGCAGTTGGATGTTTCCCAGTTATTGGGTTGCTCCTTGTACTTGTGGTGGCTATGGTTCTGTGGAGCCCCAGGAGCAACAGAGGCCTGAAGGAGAACAGGCAAGTAGCACTAATGGGAGTGGTTTCCCAGGATCCCAGAGCAGGGGCCCTGGGAGATAATCTCTCCTTCAGTCTCTCTACCCCACTAGCACTCTGGAGGAGACTGGCCGGTGCAGAGGCTGTGGGAGGAAAACAAGCAGAGTCTTGGAGGAAGTGGCTTGAATGGATTATTAGCCTGGCTCCAGACTGTGCTGAAAGGGTAAATGTTTTGAGATTGTATTGTATATGGAGTTTTGAAACAGGAGCAGAGAACTGCCTTCGTACAGACTTGAGCAAAAAATCAGAGTGCCTTAGTGCAGATTTGGCAGGAGTGGCTGGTAAGGAGAGAGAAGAAGCAGATGGCTGCCAACATATTAACCCAGACAGAGTGGAAGACTGCTTGCATAAGAACTTTGGAAAGGTGAGAGCGATGAGCTGCCTTGGAGCTGATGTTGGTGAGGTGGGCAAAAAGGTGGAGAACCAGCTACATCGAGATTGAGATTCTGGCAGAAGCCAGGAGAGGCCAGCCAGAGCTGGACAACCAGGAACCCAGGAGCTTGAAATTCAGCCCTGGGGCAAGATAGAAACTTTTCAGCAAGGCGCTGAGTGAGCTTTTTTGTTGCCTTCCCCTGGATCTGTTTGGGACCCAGGAGGAAGGGGTGGTGTTGTCTATGGTGGGTGGGGGAAGTGCCTTGGACCCCCAGGGACCCCACTCTGTTGGCTTTTTTGCCCAACAGCCCCTCAGAACTTGGAATTGGGGTTGGAACAGTGTTCGGAGAACAGACCTCCAAGGGAACTTTATTTGGACTTTTTTGTTTGCTTTTGGGACTTTACTAATTAAAGCATGCCTGTGCCTGAGGGTACTGGAAGGAAGGCTGCAAAAGCAGTGTGGGGAGAAGGACCCACCCTCAAGAAGGATTTTACTGGACACTCTGTATTGACTAAAGAACATTGTTACTTGCTTTGACCTAGGGGTGGATCGTGCTTGTATTGTAAACAAGTATTTGGGAATGGCACTGAATGATATGTTTTGTTTTGTTGTGAATGATATGTTTTAGTTCCCTGATCGATTGGATCACAATGTATAATGCCTCTATTTGTTCCAGAATGCATGGCTATTTAGATTATGTAAATTCAAGTATCCCGGAAAGGGTGGAGTGTATTGGTAATTAAGATGGGACTTTCTTTTACTGTTTTCTCTTTTAGCACTTATTTAATCAAGTGCCCTTGAAGAGTCTGGTCTTTGTTTCTTTAATTGAATCAGGAGTCTTTGATGACCTCCTTGCCTCAAGGGAAAGCCTGGTTTGCATGGGTTTGAGTCACATGTTTTTGATGCCTGAGGCTTTTAGGCCACATGGGTTTGAGTTGAATGTTTGTGATGCTTTTAGGTCACATGGGTGAGTCGAATGTTGTGATGCCCTTTGACTCTAAAGAAAATATATAAACCCAGAGGCTGGCATTTTCCCTTGGGGCTCTCACTCACTGGAAGAGTGGCACTTAATTCTGGGCAAGCCATTGTACATGCCCACAGCTTTGCTAACCCAGATGTTGTTTTGTCTTTGGTCTGTTTATAATGTATATTTGTAATTTGTTTGTATTTGCTTGAAGTTCAGGTTGCTGGCTTTTCCTCCTGAACTAAGTGAGATATACACATACATACATACATACATACATACATACATATATATGTGTGTGTATGTATATGTATATATATAATATATACATATATATGTTTGATTAAAGTAAGATTGTTAACTGCTTAATGTTGCTTTCCTTAATAAAGCAGATCCAAAGAACTTGTGTTAGCAGGCTTTCTGTGTGCTGGTTGTTGTTGGTTTTACACTGCCACAGAAACTGCTAGCAGATTGTTGTTACACAGGGTCACACAGCTAGCAAGATCTGAGGCTGGATTTGAACTCAAGAAGATGGGTCCTCTTGATTCCAAGCACTTTATCCACTACACCACCTAGCTGCCCAATGCCTTTGGGAATATGATATTCCAAAATCTCCTCTTTTTTTCTTAGGTTTCAAATTTTAAGTGTTCCTAAATGTGGTTCCTAAGTACTTGAATTTTTTTCTTTCAGGCTTTTTCGGTGCATTTTTCTTTAACCTTGAAGTTCTGAACTTTGTCTATGATGGACTTTCCATTTGAGGGTTTCTTTCAAGAGGTTAACTGGTAGATAGTCTATTTTCATTTCTCTACTGTCCTCTCCCTTTAATAGATCTAAGCAGATTTCATTAATGGTTTCTTGAAATATTTTTAATCAATATTTTCAGATAGTGAGATGATCCTTAGATTATCTTTCCTTAACTTATTTTTCAGGCCAATTGGTTTGGATAGCATATATCTTATATTTTATGCCATTTTTAAAAAATTATTTCGTTTTCATATATTTTTGTCTCATGCAACCATTACTTTCTGTTTGATCCATTCTACTTTTTAAATTAAATTTTATCTTATTTTCAAATGAAGATCTATTTGCTCTTCCTTGTACCACTACCCCAATCCTATTGAAAAGTAAAAGAAAAAAAACAAAACCTCTGTTAAAACAAGTAGAGTCAAGCAAAACAAATTCTCACATTGACCATGTCAAAAAAAAAGATATGTTTCAATCTGCTTTCAGAGTCAATCACCACTTTATCAGGAGGTATGTAGCATGTTTCATCATAAGTCCTCTGGAATTATGGTTGGTCTTGTGTTAATCAGAGTTCTTTAGTCTTTCAAAGTTGTTTGTTTTTTTGGTTTTTTTTTTGCAATATTGTTGCTGCTGTATAAATTGTTTTGTTTCTGTCCATTTTGTTCTTCTTTAATTCACACAAGTTTTTTCAGCTTTCTCTAAAACAATCTCCTTCATTATTTTTTTAATAATACTATAGTCCATCATATTAATATACCATAAATTATTAAGCCATTCCAAAAGAAAAAGGTACTTTTTCAGTTTCCAATTCTTTGCCACCATGGAAAGAGCTGCTATAAACCTATTTTGTACTTATGAGTCATTTTCCTTTCTGTGATTGCTTTGGGTTGTATACCTGGTCATGGTAGCACTGAGTCAAAGAGTATGAAAAGTTTAATAGCTTTTAGGGCATAGTTCTAAGTTGCTTTCAATAATGGCAGTCCATTCTAATTTTTATGGAATCCATTAGGAAAGACTTATCATGTTCCTTTGTCAGCTATTAATCTACCTTTCCATCCTTTCCTTTCATGGCTCTCATTTCATTTAACATCACCTTTTTTTTGATTTCATCTTACTTTTCTCTAGTTACTCATGTAGTTCTTATAGGAAGCTATTTTTCTCTGAGCCTCTACTTATACTTTTGGAGTGATTCACTTTGGATATTACTGTTGAGGTTTAGGGGTGCTGGAACCCTGAAATAGTGACACCCAGGTCATGCCCAAATGAATTCAACCAAGCCTTCTTTCAGCCAAAGAAAAACAAAGTTTATAAAAATCCACCCTCAAGATTTTCCCTGGACTCCTCCTCCAGTCATCCCAGACTACTTGTATATAAGTCTTTCTGTATATAAGATCTATCTTGCCTCCATGAAGGTGGTCAGATTCAATCTAGCTCAGCTCAGATTAATCTGGCCTGCTGGCATTAGTGTCACAAATGCTCAGGCTCCCTAAGAGTCTACATACTATGGCGAGTCTTTAATAAACTTTGGTTTTTCTTTGGCTGAGAAAGCTTGAGTCAAATTCATTTGGCAGGACCCATTGTGTTGGTATTTTGAGGTCCCCTAAACCCCTAACCTCAACAGCATCAAGGGTGGGAAGTAGCCAGAGGTAACAGAGATTTGGGCATAGCTATAATGAAAAGCTTATGGCCTCAAGTGAACACCAGATCAAGTGGGAAGATTCAAGGGAATTCCCAGAGCCTGTACCACATCACTGCCTCTTGGGCTTCTCTTATTCCATGGTATTTACACATTGGGGTCAGTATTTTATTTTGTTTATTTTTATCTGTAGCCCCAGTCTCCGGATTGGTCAAATTTTGCTCCTCTCATAAACTAGTATGGGGTGGGCTGGCCCTGCTTGGCCCTTGAGGAGGTGACTAAAACTAAGACCTGCCTTCTATAAGAATGCCTGGATTTTGGCGCAGACTTCTGGTGGCTCAATTTAGACTTATGGGCTCAATTTCTTCTCTCACCACCCCCCTCCCCCACCCCAGTATAGTTGTAAACCTGCAGTTGTTTCCATTCCTTTTGTTCCTGTTAAGCCCCAACTGGATATTTTTAATTACTACAGAATCAGGCCTTAAGTATTTTCCTTCTTAGATGTTGCCCTGACATTTTTTCCTGCTATATCTCAGATGTAACCTGCCTGGCTGCTATGCAGCCTGGTCATTGCTCTGGCCCTGTATCCTTTTGTGGTTCTGACCTGTTTGCCCTCTTTAACATCTGTCTACTCTGGCTTATGTCTGCCTAGAGTCCCTGCAAGTTTTTGAGTTAGCTTGGGTAGCCTTGGATCAATGGATGGAGGAGTTTGTAGGTGTTTCTTTTTGTTTTATTTTAAATATTGTTCCTTCTGACATATTGTTAGAGCTTTATTGAGAGTGTTTGTGGGAGTTCTGGGATCTTCCAGGATTTATCGTTCTGCCAGTTTTACTGGAGGTCCTGAATACTTGCTAGCAACCAATAAATCCAACTTAAGCTAAAAAACAGCAACACAACAACCCATGGTTATTTATTTATAAATTTCAATATACATGTATGCATATACCCATGCATGTACAGATAGACAGATATAGATATATATGCACATATACATGCAAACACACATGCCCACATACAGAAACATACAAATACACATATACATATGCACATGTGAACATAAATGTGCCCACATATACACAATGCATTTCTATGTATAGCTATAATACATATGCCCCTGTACATATATATATATATATGTATATATGTATATATGCATATACATATATAACTGATACGTACCATTCCAACAGCAAAGGGCACTGTTTGGACTCCCCAAATTCCCTGTACCTCACTCAGGCTCTTAGAGCAGCTGGTTGTCATTGATCCCTTGGCTCTCCTCCTTTGTGGATGGTATCACATTCTTATATCAGTCTCAGGGTTTTGTGTATATCCTCTAAATGAATCTCATAGTTCAAGCCCCCATTCTACCAGCCATTCCTTTCTTTCTCTTCACTTACATTTGTTTCTCTTAAGGTCACTTACTTATACTATTCGAAAAAATGAGAATGGAAGAAATGTCACGCAGGCTAGTATTAATACACCTCTAGTGCATGTATCTCACCTGTGACTCTTCCAGTTTCTGTACCAACCCCTGAAGTAGAAGGCAGACAATTTTGGAATTCTGTTTCCCATCATTCCCAGCTGAGAGCAGAAAAAGAGTTTTTACTCACGATGTTTAACTCACAAAAACCATTAACCATATTGATGTCATGCAGGAACTCAGCATGCTTGGCAAATCTCTTTCATTGGTGGCATGGATTAAGTAAGGTACCACAATGCATTGGTTTTTGCTTCTTTGCACTTCCATCCAACTATCTCTAGTTCTCCTTTTTGTTTTGCTATCACATGTGTTCACTTAATTGAATCTTTGTCCCTTTGATACTGGACAAATGTATGTGGAGGTGGAATTGGTGGAGGTAGGAATTACTGAATATCAGTCCTGTCAAGGCAGATGATGACAAGGAGTCTGTACTGTTGCAACCCAAGCACCGAGCCTCTGCCCCTACTACTGCTCTCTTTACATTCATACTCAATCTCCAGCCTCTCTTTAAATCTGTTACCTTGGTTTCTCTGTCATTTGCACAGAGCAATGCTCACCCCTGCATTTGTATGGGAGGAGCAATTACACACATTAAGATGACAACAGAGGATCTTAAATCTATTTTATTAAAATGCAAAAGCAGTTTCAACAAATAGAGTAGATAAGTAGGGAAAATTATTTATTTTTTACTTCACCTCAAACTCAAGTGTGACTATCTTGCAAGATTTCCCATCTATGAGTCCTTTGAGTAGACTGAGGAGACTCCTATGCATAACACAAACTTTTTTAAGAACAAAGCAGTAAACTTGAATTCTGCTAAACAATTGTTTTTAAGAAAAAAAACATTTAAAATTAGAAAATTTAACAAATTCCCATGGCTAATTTCAAAACAATGAATGTTTAACTATATTTAAAAATCTTTTCCCCCAAAACAGTTTTTGTTTATGTAAATGGGTCATAAATGTTTAAATATAATTTTATTTTTACTAAATAAGAATGCTATTATATATGCATATATATGTATACATGCATGCATAAACATATGCATACATATACATAACTTTGTATGAGATTAATGATTTCAATGGTATAGGTAAACCTCACTGAGGAAATTCCTCCTAAGCAGGTCATTCCTTGTTCTTTAAGTAATAATCTTAGAAAGTTCCCAGCAGAATTGACTTGCTCAAAGTCACACAGCCAGTACATGCCAAAGGTAGGACTTGAATTCAGGTCATTCTGATTTCTAGGCCATTTCATTATTCATTGGGCCACATTGTCTCTTTCATTATATTGTTATAATTATAGAACTAAAATATTATTCTAGGTATGTTCATTCATTCAATGGACATCACTGAGAGTCTACGTTATATAAGGTATTGTACTAGGAACTATAGAGGATAATAGATGACTCCCTTCAAGGAGCTCGCAGTCTTAAAGAGGAGAAAAGTGAGAAATACAAATTAACATATGAAGCAGGCTGTGGCAGGTAACATCAAAGTCATAAAAGTAGAGCTATAGGGGTTCAGAAGTGGAGTGCAGGAACTTTCTTTGAGGCTGACTACATTCTGGTAACTATTAGCATAGAGACTACATGCTGAGTAAGTGGGCTGAGAAGGTAAAGAAACCAAAAGGGATTAAATCCAAAGAAGCATCATCCTGCTTCCCCACAGATAACCTGCTTTTGGACAACAGAGAGGTGACTGTAGGAGAGATTCTCATTTGTTGGTGATGGTTTAATTTAAGTGATTATGCAGGAAGATTGGGGAAGAACTCAATGACCTCTTCAAGTTCCTTCTACTCTGAGATTAAGGCTAATTCCATCCATTGAATATCTGTACCAGAAGCTCAATATGTATGCATAATTAGGATAAATTTGTACTAAACAGATTAATATTTCAGCTAACTATAACATATTTGATATATAGGTTTTAAATCTTGCATACCTTAGAGCCAGGTCAACATATCTCTAACACTTCATTTCCCCCCTTCTGATTGCTTGAATGATGTCTTTGAGGGTTCTAAATTATCCAGACTATAAAACAATTTAGTGAAAAAATTTCCATATTAGGTAAAATGATTTTCTAGCCAAGGCTCTTCACTGAAATTTGATATTAATTTAGTATAACTCTCATCAGACTTTTAATTTACAAAATAAATAGCTTTCAGTTGTCATCTAGATGGATATTTAACTGAATGCTTTACCAAAATAAACTATTTTAGAAGATATTAAATGTATGAAAACAGAAAGAAAAAGAAGTGGGAACTAGAAGAAATAAATGGAACATCCATGTTTTTTTTTTTAATTGATAGCAAAACAAGTAAATTTGACTTTGTCAAGTTAATGGCTTCTGCTCACTGACTCAATGCACTCAAAGTTCACTAAGTTAGACTAAGGATAGACAGACAATCTGAAACAGTGAAAACTATTACAAAATCTCCCTTAAAATGAGATCTTATTATTTTCAAATACACACAGTTGCACAAACAGGGATAAATTTTGTCTTTTCCATATCTTCAAATATGCTTTAACGAACAGATAAGAACAATTTGCAAAAGTGGGTGCTCATTGGTTGGGGAATAACAGAACAAATTGTGGTACATAAATGCAATGAAATATTATTCCATAAGCAATGGCAAATTTAAATAGTCCAGAAACTCATGGGAAGTCTTCTACAAATTGACACAATATTAAGTAAGCAAAGCAGGGAGAGAAATATGCATAATGACAACAATTATGTAAATAAGAACAGTAACAAAAAAAAGTTCAGTGCTTTGTACTCATGACTGATCTTGGCCCTGGAGAAGAACCGAGGAAAATTAAGCATTTCCTTTCATGGTGGGGTGGGCGGAGCTATGCAGATAGAATGGTTCATATGTCACCACAGGGGTTGTTTTTTTTGGCTAATTTTACTTATCCTTTTCTTTGTTACCAAGACAAGCTCACTGTAAGGATACTGAGCACAGTGGTGTATATTTGCAAATGACTTTGATGTGAAAACAAAAGAAATAAATGTTTTCAAAGTGCAGAATAATTTGAAAACGCTTAGTTTTCTCTTTCAGGTCTCTAGCTCCCTAGATAAATGAGTCTGTTCTTGTCTAGGCCCCAGGACAATATGCTTGGACTTTCTAACCAAGAAGATGCTCTGAACAAGCTTTAGTTGTGGGCAGCACCCAATCACTAAAGATATTTCTCATACAGGAAACAACTGTGTTTGAGTATTAGTCAACAGATGGAGCAAATAAGGCTTTTATGAAATCACCCAATCTCTGGATTGGAAGAGATCTCAGAGACTATCTAGTCCAATGCATACCTGAAAAAGAATCTCTCCTACAACAAATAGCCAGTGCTTATCAGCCTTTGCTTGAAGACCTCAAGTGAGGGTTAATGCATTACCTCTCAAAACCATCATTCTACATTTGGACAATGCTAAATGTTAAAGAAGCTTTTCTTTACCTCAAGCCTACATTTGTCTCTTTACAACTTCTACCCATCACTCCTAGTTCTGCCTTTGGAGGCTACCAAAAGTCTGGTCACTCTTCCTCATAATAGCTCTTCAAATACTTGAAAATAGCTCTATCACCTGCCCCTATTATGTCTTTTCTTCAGACTAAAGATCTCCAATTCATTCAACCAGTCTTTATATGACATGATCTTGGGACTTTCTGTCATTCTAACACAAAAGCCGAGATTCTTCCTATCATGCCAAAGTTTTACGGTAGGTCAAAGGAATTAAAGATTACTTCTGCTTAGGGATCAAGGACAAGGGAAAGCCATAGAAAGAGGCAAAAGCATTGAGCTGCCTCTTGAAGGAGGGGAGGAATTGGTTAAGTGGAGGTGGAAGGGTGTGGCATTCTAAGTGAATTCTAAGCATGAGCAAAAGTAGAAAAATAAAGGGTGCATATAAGGAATATTAAGTAATCCTATTTAGTTGGCATATAGTATACATGAAGAGAAAAACAGAAAACAAGTCTAAAAAAAGTAGAATCAAAGGAATATAGTATTTAGTATGTTGTACTCAAATTATGGAATTTCCTCTTGAATGTTCTTTGATAATCTTTCCATTCAACCAGAGTAGAATGCCTTTAGTGGACTTCCATGTCATGGCCAGTCCAAATATTATTTGCTCTCCTCAAGCCCCCAACCTACTTTCAGTTCATTCATAATTAGCAGATGACCTCACCTCTGAGGCCTTTATTGAGAAAACTGGGACTGTTAGCCATGACCTCCCTCTACATACTTTCTCTTCTCAAATTCGTCTGTATCTTCTTTACCTTATCTTTCACCATCCTCCATCTCTAAAGGACTAATGTCCCTCTTCTTCACCAAGCAGGTTAGCTCTAGTTGTCTATTCAATATCATTCCCTCCCATTTTCTCTTGGACTTGCTCCATCAATTATCTTCTTTTCAAATGGATCTTTAGTCTTTCCCTCTGCACTTTCTGTAATTCTTAAGGTAAGGATGATGATCCAAGGTAAATAAAAGTGGTGATTATAGCCAACTAGAAGTTCTGTCTATATTAACTATTTTCTTTATTTTTCCATCCTCCTTTCTTCTTTCTTTCCTTCTTTGTTTTTCTTTCTTCCCTTCTCTTTCTTTCTTTGTCTTCTTCCTTCCCTTCCTTCTTCCTTCCTTCCTCCTTTTCATCCTTTCTTTCCTCCTTCCCTCTCTTCCCCTCTACCTTCTTTCCTTCTTTCTTTCCTACCTTTCTTCCTTCCTGAATTTCTTAATCGCTTTCTCTGATTTGACCAACTCCTTTATTATTTGATTGACTATAGCTTGGTGACAGAGGTTCACACTGATGTGACTATACAATGCCAAATGTCTACATTTTTGATGTCATGTAAAAGAAAATCAAAGCAATGGACTTGATCTCATGATTATACTGTAGCTGTTTTATAGAAAACTGTACCAGGGGAACCAAAAGCCCAGAGTCAAGCTGGATAGCCAAGTCAAGAATTTGGAAAAGAGGGGTTTTTTTTCAACCCTCTGATAAGAGGGCTTGGAAGGGGAATCAAACAAACAGCAACCCAAAACATTGAAGCCAAACCTTCATTTTATTCCTTTCTCTCCCTAACAGAAAAGAAGACCAAATCCTGCTGTACAACAAATAGAGATAAGCATTTCCTCAGCTCAAATCCTGCCTCAGACACTTATTCAGTGTAAGACCCTGGAAAAGTCAGTTAAATGCTCTGTGCCTGAGTTTCCTCATCTGTAAATTAAGGGAATTAGATTCAGTGGCCTCTAAGTTGTCTTTGAGCTCTAAATCTATGATCCTATGAAAAATAATGTTGAACCTCAGCACTACAACACTCAAATTTATACTTTGTTAATCTTTCCAAAAACACAATACTTATCCCCACCCTTCATGCTCTTTAATTTATAAATGAACTACAGTCATTTTCATAAAGTTATGTATCATCATTATGTATTTATCTAAGTGGTTACTGGCTGTTTAAAACAACAACAAACCAAAAACAAAGATGAGAATAAAGTCAGCACTGACCTGGAAAGAGTTAACTGGATTCCAAGATACCATCAAATATATTTAAACATGATGCTTGAGTGCTCTTTGCAGCTGGTAGGTTATACATAAAATATGTTCAGCCAGTGATAGCATCCTTATCTAAAGACAGAAGCTAGCAAAATTTCATCCAGTATGCTCTGTCAGATTGTTTCCTTCAACAGACAGCAGAAGACTCCCTATGACAAGTGTGAGATGGTATCTATGTGTCAGGGAGGTGGTATTCCCATTCTTCCCTGTCCACTTTGTCCATATGGACACTCTCTTCATTTGGAGCTCACACATAAATAGGGATCCAAAGTATAGCTGAGTAACAAGTATATGTATTTAGAATCTTAATAAATTGGGGTAGGTCTTTTTTGAGACCCTAAATGTCCTTTTGAAAAAAGCTGACTCATTGCTTAACATTTCTGCTTTTTCATATATATTGCTCACCTTCTCACCCATTCTCTCTTGCATATGACTTTCCTCAAGAAAGAGATAAGAAATGATAAAACTTACACTGTATTGGTAAATACACTGAACTTCAACCCTGCCACCTGCTATCTCAGTCAGCTGAGACAAAAGGCCAGGGGAAACCTGATTCTTCTTCTCCTCTGCCTTCAACTCAATCCTCATTGCTACAAGAGAATAGCATCATAGAATTAGAGCTGAAAATGACATTGGCTGTCATCTCTTACAATTTCATTTGATAAATCAAGAAACTGAGGCCCAAAGAAATTAAATGACTTGCCCAAGGCCATACAGGTAGTAGCCGGGATGCCACTTTAGGTTCTCTAATTCCAGATACAGAACTTTTACCAACGTATTTATTACTGCATATTGACTCATGAATGAGTGACCAAAAGTCCCTGTTTTATAATTTAACTTAAAGCCTCATGCTTTCCATCTCTCAAAATCCAAAATCAAAAGCATTTAACATCATTTATTTGCATATGTTCCCTTTAAATCACAGGTCAAGGCCCCATCCCTTAGGAAGCTTTAAGAGATTCACCAAACCTACTCAATAACTTACTAGTCCTAACCCTAACTAATCAATCTTTTTCAATTCACTTTTGAAATTACTGTAACTATATCTATATACATATGTGTGTGTGACATATTTATTGACTTATATACCGTATGCATACATATATAATATTGGAATTACCATAATTATAAATATAGAATTATAAATATAGAATTATGGTAATTCCAAAAATGAATTGAAAAGGAAAGAACATATATATATATATATACACATATATATATACACACACACATATATATACACACATATATAATACACACACACATATATATACACTCATATATATATATGTGTGTGTGTGTGTGTGTGTGTGTATGTGTATATACATACATACAGGGAGAAAGAGACTGAGAGATGGAGACAGACAGACAGACAGAGAATACTGAGGTCAGAGGATCTGAGTTTAAATCCCAGCTTTGCCATTTCCTATCTTTGTGACCTCAGGCAAGTCACAACTTCCCTGAGTCAAGAATCTAAATAGAATACTGCAAATATGTGGAGATTGGGAAGAACAGCATATGAGAGATTATAATGGACCTTTGGTGTTTATTGAATAGATATCTTAAGTGTCTTAACTATTTAAAACACTATATGGTATTTGAAAATGATTACCTTCTAGTGCAAATAAATTTCATAAATGTATGCAGAAATGGAGATATATTAAACATATCCTTTAAAGTTTAAAGATCACAGAGATAAGAGATAAGACTGGACCTGTAATTCCATTGACATAAAAAACTCCCCCTATCAATTTAGATGAGCAGCCTCTCAGCAATTTCTGCTCTTAAAGTATTGTTTAGAGAACTGACAGGCTTAGTGACTCGTTCAGGATCACAGATTATATTTGTTAAAGGCAGGCTCACAAATTCAATAAATATGTTCAAATAAATATGGTTCAAATAAATATGAACAAAAATCATAACATCATAAATTGTGGAATCAATAAAGGAAATGTAAACAAAGGATGCCGTTGTCTAAATGATTTAATAGAGACTAAGTGATTTAATAAATGGAAAAAAGAACAATTAAATAATGATACTAAAGAAAATTATAATGAGACAACCTGGAAAAATTTCTAGAATGAAGCTGAAATTAACTTTAGGGGAAAATTAATAACTCTAAACACATACCAACAAAACAGAAGAAACAATCAATTAACTGAGTATGCATTTCTCATTGAAAGAGAAATGTAGAAAATCCACATAGTAGCAAGTCCTTCAAAGTACAAAAGTAGGAATCCTAAAAATAAAAAAAGATAAACAAAATTGAAAACAAAAAAACCATTAAGATCATAAATAAAATAATGATTTTTAAAAGACAAATAAGATAAGCCAACTAGGAGATAGTTTGATGAAAAAGGGCAAAAATAGTCACTACAAAAATGAGAAAATTCATAATGAAGGGAAAGTAAATAAAGACAATTTTCAGAAGCTACAACATCATTTTACATAACATCAAAACTGAAAAATTTGAAAGCAATAGATTAATATTTACAAAGTAGAGAATTTACAGATTAGTGAATAGGAAATAGAGAATATTAAGAATCTGATTCCAAAAGAGTTTTATCATTATAAATGTACTTACAAAGGAGGGGGAACTTTTATGATCGGGTAGATGTATAAGTTTTTCTATAGAAACTTTATAACGCAATTAATCTGTATACTACATCAAGTTTTTTTTTTTAACGTTAAAGAAAGCAAGTACCTTACCAAGTTCTTTGCATGAGACAAATATGGTTCTGATTCCCAAATTGGGAAGAGATAAAACAGAGAAGGAACACTATAAATCTTACTAATGGATATAGGTGCAAAAATATTAGCAAAGAAACTACAGAAATATATATATGTATGTATATATATATATATATGTATGTTTTTACTGTGATCAGTTTGAACCTGTATTAGAAGTTCAAAGATGATTTAACCTTAGGAACAAAATAAACATAATAATTTTGTATATTACAGAATAAATGAACACTATACATCAATAGATTACAAAAGTCTTCTATAATATGCAGTGCTTGTTTTCATTCAAAATACTTAAAAAGCATAGACTTTTTCTTAATGTGATAAATAGTATCTATCTAAAACTAAGTAGTATTTATAATTCAAGAACACTAGGTATTTTCCTAGTTAAATCAAGGGTAAAACAATTATGTCCATTCTCTCCATTATAATTACTTGATGTAATTTTAGAAATGCTAGCATTAGATAAGAAGAAATAATTCATGGAATAAGCATAGGCAAGAAAGAGGAGAAATCATCTCTATTCAGTGGTTTATTTCCAGAACTCGAAAGATTCAATGAAAATAATTCACCAAAGCAATCAATAGCTTCTGGAAAGTAGAAGGATGCAAAATAAACAGTGGTTTTGTAAATTACTAAGAAAACCCAGTAGAAAGAGATAGAGAAATTCTATTTAAAAAGAACTACAAAATGCATCACACAATGCAAGATTTGGTTGTTAATCAATCAAAACTCATGTAAGATTTGCATAAATGTGACTATACAACACTCTGCAAAAATAGAGGAAGACTTTAATAATTGGAGAGCCAGTTGCTCAAGATTGGACTGCATGAATATAATAAAAATGAAGATGTTACCTAAATTAATTTATGGATTTAGTGCTATGCCAATCAAACTATCAAAATTTATTTTTAGAGCTAGACAAAATATGACAAAATTCATTTTAAAGAATGAAAGTCTTAGAATTTCAAAGAAAATAATAAAAAGTAGGAACAAATCACTTGGCAATTCCAGGTCTCAAGCTATCTTGCCATGTAGTTACCATCAAAACTATTTTGTATTGGTTAAAAATCATAAAGAAAACCAATTGAATAGACTAAATAAGCACATAACTCCAGCATTTCATGAAATTAAGAAAGTACTCTATTGGGAAAGGATTACTTTTTTCAATCAGAGCTGCTCAGAAAACTAGAAAGTAACTTGGAAGAAAAAAATCTCAGAATAGCAACATAAAACAAATAGCATCGTAACCTCCATCAATCAATCAACAAACATTTATTAAATACCTATTATGTGCCAGGCACTGTCCTAAGGGCTAAGGATAAAAATAAAAGCAAAAGACAGTCCCTGGCCTTTTGGAGCTTACAATCTAATCGATACTTGACCTGAATATAAAAGGTTACATTAAGATATGGAGATAACCAAATGTATGATTAGAAGAAGAATTACTCAACCAAGCAGGGGGCAGAGTTAATTATAAAAGATAAAAAGGACAATCTGAATTACATATAATTTTAAAATTTTTAATAAAAAAACAATATAGATAGAATAAGAAGATTTTGTCATTCGGGGAAAATATTTGTATGAAACACTTCTGATAAAGTTTGATATAAAGATATGTAGAAAATTAGCACATATACAAAACCAAGAGCCATTCCCCAGTAGACAAGAGGTTAAACAATATAGATAAAAAGTTTTCAGAAGAAAAAAATGGGAAAATAAAAGAAAAACATATTAGAAAATATTTCAAATTGCTACCAATAAATGAAATACAAATTGAATACCTCTGAGGTTTTGTCTGGCATGCATTTAATTGGCAAAGAAGTTAAAAAATAGTTTAAAAATGTTAGAGGGGCTATGGAAAGACAGATACACTTATAAACTATTATTGGGGCTGTGAGTTAGTCTAACTCTTCTTGAAAACAATTTGGAATTGTGGAATACAATTCACTAAACTGTTCATAACATTTGACTTCACTATCTCTCTCCTTCGTGAATATCTATAGCAATGTCAAAGACAAACAGAAAAGTCCCACGTATGCAAAAATATACATACTAGCAATCTTTATGATAGTAAAGAACTAGAAACACAATGGGAGAACATTGATTGGGGAATGCTAAAGAGACTATAGTAATTGCATGAAATGGAATGATATTATGCCACAAAAAAATGAAAATGAAGAATTTAGAAAATCATGGGAAAATTTGTATGATCTGTTACAAAGCCAAAAAAGCAGAACCAAAAGAACAAAATATATACTGATTAAAATAATGTAAATTAAAATGATATTTTAAAAAAGTAACTGAATGCTATAATAAATAACATTAGTTCTAGTGAATGGAGTATGAAACTATCTTTTTTTTGTAGAGTTGGGGAATAATGAATACAGAATCTTACATATAAAATCCTTTGTGGTTCCTTTTTCAGCTAGTCTTGCCTGACTTTTAATTTGTTACAAGCAAGGTTTGGTGGGGACTTGGGGAGTATACTAGGTAATTATTAAAAAATTTTAGAACACCAATTCAAATATATTTATTAAAATTAATAATTATGAGAACTACTAAAATGTATTTCATTAGAACTACTAAAATGAAGATCTTGCTCATACAAAAATAGAAGAGGCAAAATATGTTACCTTCCTGCCTTCCCCCAAAATAAACTTAGCAATAAATCATGGCTGTATTTGTGATTTGAAAGAAGGAAAGAAAGGAAAAGAAAAAAGCAGGGAAGAAAAGAAGGAAAGAAGGAAAGAAGAAAGGAAGGAAGGAAGAAAGAAAGGAAGGAAGGAAGGAAGGAAGGAAGGAAGGAAGGAAGGAAGGAAGGAAGGAAGGAAGGAAGGAAGGAAAAAATCATTTTCCAGAGGGTCCACTTGCACACAGAGTCCTATGAAACAAAGGCAAACATCTTACTGAATTTCTAATTGAGCTTTGTGTATGTGTTTGTGTATGTATATATGCATATTTGTTACCAGTGTGTAGAATCTGTGAATCTTTGAGGGCAGAAATTTTGTCTTTCTTATAACTTGGTAAAATGTCACGGTGTTACATAATGACTGAGTGCTCAATAACTGTCTCATTTGTTCTTTCATTCATTATTCATTTCCCAAGTATTATCGTTTCTTGATTATCATGATTTTTATGAATAAGAGAAGATATCCTACATGATAGATTAAATGCAGAAGTCTAACATTGATTGGGGTTTCCTTTTTTGTGGGGGAGGGAATATTGAAGATAAAGTCTGATATAGAAGAGGTAATTGGGCATCAGAGTACTGCAATCCTATTATTCCCTACTTTTGTAGAAGCAGGATAATCATTACCAAATTTATATGGTTTTGCACTAAATAATCAATAGTAGCCTTAACTCTCATTGGCTAGTATACATAGATGTCTTTGTTTTGGCTAAAGGATCCTGTCATTTGTCTACACTACCCCTAAAAATCTGTATAAAAGTACAAGCCTCCGCTTTGCTTTAGCTATGTGATCAGGGCATTATAAGAATCTCCAGAAACTTTCAAGGAGTATCTGGAGTTTCTATTGGCTTCAATTTACCCTGGTGAGAAGTACAAATGAGATAAACGATAAATAAAGAGAGGTGATTAAATTATACTCCTTTTCACTCCTGCAGTCATAGGAAAGACTGGCTGCAGGAGAACCAGAGAAACATTGGCTGTGAAGTCAAGCTTCATATGAGATGGACAATTTGCTTTCCTTCTTGCCTTTCTCTCCCTCACTCTCCCTCCTTCCTTCTCGTACCTCAGAAAGTAATCTCATCCTTTCGTCACATGTTATTGAAATCCCAGTTCTTAAAAAAACTCTCATTTTTGCCCAGACTGAGAGCATGTCATTTGGAAGTGATGTGCAAGGCAAGAGATAACCAGGTAGAACTCAGCGATTCGCCACAGAAAATGGTTCCATGTATGGCTGTAATGCTATCAGAGTCTCTCCCTCAATAGCTCTTTACTGCTCCTGAGCTCAGAATCTGCTGATTCAAGACCTTTCTCTGCATGGGGAGGTGTGAGGTTGGGGAGAAAAAGGAGAGACTAGCAGAGCAGGAGGAGTTAGGGAGAAATATTAATAGTCTTCCCTGAACACATAAGAGGCCGGAGGATTTTTTTTTATTGGTGGAATGAGTTCCTCTCACCCCCTTTCTCTTCTTCTCCCACTCTCTCTCTCTCTCTTGTTCTGTGTCTTCATTTCATGCTGGAGTTATGATGATTGGGAGGAAGGATCTTCTCAGCTAACTGCTTACTACCAAATAGATGCACTGCAGTTTAAAGTGGTTACTGGCTAGGGGTTCACTCAATACAGACAGAAGATTTTGATAAAAGCAAATAGGGATGTTTAGGTGCTACGGTCATGGGAAGCTGAGAAATGAAAGGTTGCAAATCACCAAAAAGCATATTGGAGCACACATAGATTTCCCATGTGTCTAACTGTCAAAGACTATTACTATATATCACAAAGTATCTGGACACAAATAGAAACATTTGAGAAAAACCTAGATATATTTCCATTTATTTAATTACTTTAGTTTCACTTCTTGTATTTTCACACAATATAGTGGTATCCATATGCTTAATCCAACGATATTTAAATCATCATGTTTTTCATTGTAGTATATGCATTGCTACCTTAATAAGGTTATCTTAAGATTTGTACCTATCTATATCTACCTGTTGATTTCTATCTATCTAAAATTATTTGAAACTAAATATTTGACAGCAAATTAAATAAATGTGCTTATACTTTTATTCTTAAATTTTCATTTTTTTAAATCAGGAAGTGAAACTCTTGAGATATTTTCCTACGAC
Organism: Trichosurus vulpecula; assembly: GCF_011100635.1. Classification (NCBI taxonomy): domain Eukaryota; kingdom Metazoa; phylum Chordata; class Mammalia; order Diprotodontia; family Phalangeridae; genus Trichosurus; species Trichosurus vulpecula. The sequence continues at coordinate 322,307,824 of NC_050574.1, read as the reverse complement.
AATAGCTCCAATTAAGGAGGAAGAGCTTCCTTAAGGCAATAATTATCTTTGTGAAAGGAAGTGTACATAAAAGTATGATTAACAAATCTGTTCATTGTTATTCACTGTGGATATTTGCCTCAACAGTATGTGTGTGTGTGTATATGGTATATGTATGTATAAACAACATGTATGTATACATGTAGATATGTATTATATATACCAACCTTCCACTAAAATCCTATTTGGATCTCAATGTTGGATGGAGATGTTCCTAGGTTCCTAGAGGCACTGGCTGTGAAGCATAAGCTTTGGGAGGTCCTACCAAGCTGAAAAATCTGTGTATATACTTTGTCATGGCCTGTGTGTCTGTTATCTGAGGACTAAGCTAACTAAATTCATAGATGTTCATCACTAGATTGGCTGCAGGATGGTGAATTTTATAGTCATGTGACCTCCTGAAGACTAGTGACAATGACAGAAAGGGGCTGTAATCTGCATTGATGGAAGGAGTACCCACAGTGTTGGAATCACAGATCCTTGAAGCACTGAAATAAAATCTACCTAGATATATGTATATACACATAAAAACAGGTATAAATGTACATCATATATTATATATCTGAATCCCAATGACCTCCTGAAATCTATTCCTACCAATGAGACCCATACTTTTCAATGAAAAACAGGTATATCCTGTGGGTATATAAAAGAGATGCTTTATTGTTCTCACTTGTTATCTTCCATGGAAAATGAACACTGTGTGAGTGCTATATTCAAACAAAAAAAAGCCCACAGAATTATCATGACCAATTATAATTATTTATAATAACATCATGATAAGCAATTATAATAACAAACATTAACATGATCCATTTTTTTTCTGCTGAAAATAACATAATATGCATATTCCATAAATACTTACTGCTCATTGGGTTAGATAATGTTTACAATTAAAATGATTCACTGATTATAAGATATCATACTAATTTAAAAAATATGCTTATACAGTTGGCCAATCAATGTAATGTAAGGGAAAGAGCACTGAACTTAGAGTCAGGAGGTCTGAGTTCAAATCCTATGCTGTCACTTGATACGTATGTGATGTCTGGAAAGTCACAACTTCAATAAACTTTCGAAGAAATTCTTCTATAATGCTATGCCAGTATTTTCACTGCTTATCTCCAAAAAGAAATTAGGAGGAAACTATTTTATCAAACTTAAAGGACTTTATAAAGTCATTATATATCCTTTTTCCAATTACACTTCATTCTTAAGTCTTGCCATGCAAGCACACAAATCACAACATTCACTCCTAACAGGCATTGCCTTTCACCAAGGTATTTCCATTTCTGTAATGCCTAAGCATTTATTCACTTGTCTAGTACTTGTTATATGCAGTACCAGCTTCCCCCTTTTCCTCTTCTACTTTGGTTAGCCTGATTTTAAATTTTGGTACTGTTTCTAACCAGTTCTTATTTTTACTCCTCATCTAGCTATGAATTAGCTCTCTCTGTCTCTGTCACTAACTCTGTCTCTCTGTCTTCCCCCTCTCTTATTCTGTCTGATTCTGGATATGTCTGTCTGTCTGTCTGTCTGTCTGTCTGTCTGTCTCTCTCTCTCTCTCTCTCTCTCTCTCTCTCTCTCTGTCCTTTGCGTTAGTCAAAACATGTTTATAATCTCCCCTCTGGTTAAATGCTTTAGCACATATCTGCATATGTATGCATTTATAAATATAAGTGTGAAAAGATAGAAAGAAATCTTTAGTTAAAGAAGACAATAATTTCAAGCAAGCTGAGGGTGAGATCAGCAAGCAGATCATGAATAGCCAGTGAATAAATGATACTAACAACAATAAAAAGGCCAAATGGTGTCTATCCAGCTTATATCCAAATATGACATCAAAAGCAACAAAGCAGCAAGTGGAAAGATTAAAGGGTATATGGGATGAAGTGATAATAACAGGAACAGTGGCAGTGGCAGTTGTAATGATGGGAACTGGAAAAAGTCCATGCAATAATGGAATCCATCCTAAACATTTCAAGACAGATGGAAATGTATCATATAAGGCACTCATCCAAGAAATTCATGTATACCTTATAAGTGGCCCAGTTCTCCATTTGTGGAAAATGTCAAGGACTGTCCTGCTTCAGTTAAAATAATTTGAAGTATCATTTCATACCCAACAAACTGGAAAAATAATTTAAAGCAATGAAACTCAATACCAATGAGTTGTAAAAAAACACATATACTCATTCATTGCTGGTGGAATTGCAAGCAAGGAAAATATTTTTGGAAGGCAATCTAGAAGTATGCAATAGTAGTCTCAAAAATAATCTGATTCCACTACTGGTAATATATACTGAGAGTATTATAAAAACAAACGATATATGCTCTATCTTCAGCGATTTTATAGTAGTTTTATTCACAATCAAAAAAATTAGAAAGCAACATAAATGTCCAACAATTTTGGTTTGTTTAAATAAATCGAAATACAATAATGTAAGGAAATACTATAATGCAATCAAGATGCACATGCGTGAGAAGTGCAAATCAATATGTATATATTTATGAAACAATTCAAGGTGAAAAAAGCAAAACCAGAAGAACAGAGGGCACACTAACTATGAATATATAAGAGGAAAAGTGAATGACAATTAATCAACAAAGAATTATGATAGAGGCTTAAAGGGAATAATTGAATAGTTGTTAGGATATTTTACACTGAAATTAACATATTGAAATAAATAGTTCCAAAATATATCTAATTTGTTATATTGGTATCTAATATTAAATTTATAATAATAATTTTGGAAGCTACTGTCCCTGCTTCTGAAAAAAAAATGAAATGGGAATAATTTTTAGCATTTTATTGAAAGTTGGTTTTCAAAAATAAATTCTAAAGTTATCATTAATTTTGTTTTCTAAAAAAATTTTTAGACTTATCTTCTGTGATGACTTTTGTTTTTACATTATATTCACATTAAAGAAAGTATCCCTGACACTTCTCTTATCTAGGAAACCATAGTTCATAACAAAGATTTTTTTAAAAGAGAAAAAAAGCATGAACTTTTTTTTTTGAACACAAAATAACCCACACATCTATCATATCTGACAGTATATTTGATATCAACAGTTCCCAACCTCTTCAATGAAGGGAGTTACACTTTCATCAATTCTTCTGTGGGACTAGGTTTAGTCCCTATAATTGTGTAGCTTGTAGTTTCATTTTTTGAAAGCTGGGTTTTTTTTAAACATTTTTATTTCAACAGTAATCATTAGCACAAATACACTGAAATCTAATTATTTTATTACTTACAGTCAATAACAATTGCTATAGAAAATGCACTCTTGCAATAGTCTTACTGGTGCAACTTAATCAGCAGGCCACTCATCTCAGTGTACCATCTCCATACATGGGAATGTGGAACACAAATAGATTTCAAATTAAAAATAAAATTTTTAAAAAGGCTGAAGTTTTAGGGGGACAAGTAGAGACAGTCAGCTCCAAGAAACCCTGATCATTTGTGCACTGATGTGTTACTATTCTACACTCCTGATGAATCCATATTCTTGCAGTAAATGTCTTAATTCTGTACGGGCTCCAAAGGAAACTCTGGTACTCATTTGATCTGGCCTTTTATTTCTTGTATCTTGTACTCCATTCTCACTCACCAGGAGGACTTCTCCCCAGTCTCATACTTAATCTAATCACTAATATGCTTTAGAGCCTCCCTCTCCAACCACATTTGCATCCTATAGCTTGAATTGCATAAATGAAGTGTACATATTGTATATTTGTTACCTGGAACAAGTCAATATTTTGAAAGAAAGGTAGTCTTTAGCAAAGCAGAGAATCTTATTTAAACTAGGAAATGTCATTCTAGTTAGATTATAAATAGGATTTAATATATGATCCTGCAAATAAAAAATATCTCAAGTATTTGGCATGATAAGGGGAATATATCGGGGAAGATAAAGAAAATTAATATTTATGTAATGCCTACTATGTGCCAGGAATTGTGAACGTGCTTTATAAATATTATCTTACTTGATTCTCACAACAACTCTTAAAGGTAGGTGTTGCTATCATCCCTATTTTACTATTAAAAAACTGAAGCAAACAGTGATTAGGTGACTTGCCCAAGGTCACATAGTTATAGATTGGTAGAGGTTGGATTTGAAGTCAGGTCTTCCTGATTCCAGATCTGGCACACCATCCACTGTACCACCTGGCTGGCTTAGTGTCATAGTGTCACATAGTATCATGTAATGGAAAAAATACTATAATTTGAATCAGAAAAACAAGTGTTCTTAGTGTCATCATCATCAACGGCAGCAACAACTACAGCAACATGACTATTAGTGGCACTGCCATCACCATCCCATGACTAAAGGTACAAAGAACCGTGCAGCTATGAAGGATGAAGAACTGACCTCAAGTCCATAAGTTTATCTTAGGGAGATCCAGCACTTGAAAAATTAAGTATAAAATAAGGCAACTTATTATAGGGGCAGGATACACTGGCAAAGAATAAATTTTTTATGCAGTTGAAGGCTATCCCTTTTGGAAAAGTTTCTGAAACATATTATACACCCACTTGCTTTATTTAATAGAAGCTATTGAGCATATGTTGAGGCAGAGTGGATTTGCAGGGGCAGTGATATTTTACAGGTTGTGATTGGTGAAGCTCAAGCCATAGGCATGATGGGCAGCTAGATGGATAAAGAGACTAGTCTGGAGTTAGGAAGATGAGTTCACATCTAGCCTCACACACTTACTAGATGTGGGTTGCTAAGAAAGTTACTTAACCTGTTTGCCTCAGTTTCTTCAACTGTAAAATGAAGATCATAACAGCACTTACCTTACAAGATTGTTGTGAGGATGGATAACACAATGCCTAGCATGTAGTAAGTGTTATATAAATGTTAGTTATTATTATTAAGGCAACAGAGGTGTATTCCTCCTAGCATTGTCAAATAAGCTCTGAAAATCTTAGGCAAAGCAAAGTTATACAGGTCCATGACCTCTTTGAGCATGATTTGAGATTTAGTAGTCTACTGAACAATATTAGTGGGTTTTTGCAATGTCTTTGCAGATTTGGTCATGATCTATAAATTTTTAAAAATTACCAAGAAATGGCATCAGTTTGCAAAAATTATGTGGAGGTATATCTTTAGTTGATTGGCAGTAATAATAGTAAGTTTCAAGATAGGAAGTGCCAAAACAAACACAACATAACATAGAGCGAGAGTGGTCAGAAAGAACTCGTGGAGGCGACTGCAGGACCAGGCAATGGCAGGACCATGGATGGTTCTTCATGTGCGCTTATTTTACCTCTGTTTTCTCTACCAGGAGAACAATCAATCTGTAAAGGACAGAACAGAACTTATATGCAGGCAGATGAAGCCAAAGGTATAGGAACAGACGGTAATAAGATCACCTAGCTTCACTAAATTAATTCAATTAGGCCTAGAGAAACTATATTCCAGTGTACATAAAAAACCTGATAATTCTGTCTTCTCTCCATCATCCACTTTCTTTTTTAAAATTTTTTTTATGGATCTCTCTTATATTTCCATTACCAAAATCCCTCCCCAAACCTCCCAGACAGCCATCCCCTATAACTAATGATATTTTAAAAATCAAAAAGAAAGAAAAAGAAGCAGAGAAAAAGACAGCAAACTGATCAATACATAGAAAAAAGTGTGAAGCTATGTTCACTGTACCATACTCATGCCTGTTCTTTGTAATTTTGCAGTGTTCACTTTTGATTTTTTTGGTGCCTGTTTATCACTGAGGTCATTATATATTGTTTTATTGCGTCTGCTTACTTCACTCTGCATCATCCATTCATAATGACCATTCCACATTTGTCTGTATTAAACATATTAATCATTTTTATAGCATAGCAACATCCCATTGCATTTATACAATACCACTTGTTTAGCCATTCCTCAATCAATGAGCATCTACTTTGTTTTCAATTTTAAAAGTGCTGCTATAAATATTTCAGTGTATACAGGGACTCTATCATCCATTTTCATGTTCTGTCCATCCAAACAGTTGCCCTATCCCTTCTTACCCCAACATAGTTTTTAAAAAATTTTTTATATTGTTATTCTCAGTATTGATAGACAATATTCTTCAGTTATATTCATCCTAAATTACTTGCATTTATTTTTATTTTATATACATGTCTTTTAAAAATCTAAGGTAAAATCACATTTTGTGCTGCATTAAGATGGGTTTCTTATACTTTTAAATGTCCAAAAGATGGTTTTGAATACAAATCCTATATAAACCCATGTATAATTTATATAAATATGTCCTAATTTATTTTGTTTTTCTGTTATTTTCCTCAAATAATAAACTTCTTATGGCTAAAAACTTGACAAAGTCAGTTCATCTCTTGCTGCTGAGTTTAGCCAAGAGGAAACTGGAATCAATTATCTCTAAAGTTCTTTTCAGCTCTGATATTCTATGATTCTATGATTTTCCTCCCAAGCAAGGCTCTTCTGCTTGCTATACAATTGAATAGTGGTTACAGCTGATGGACAAATATGTCAGTGCAGTAGGGAAGGTCTTTTATGAATTCAATGGGGTGGGAGGAGGCACTTTATAAGTCCAAGTGCAAGCACAGATAATAGAAAGTCTTGCTATATTATGTTCTGAAGTTGTAATGCCCCACCTCACAATGCTGCCCCAAAGCTTTGCAACTCACTCCAAGCCTTGGAAAATAGGACTTTTGAATCAGCTGTTTCCATTAATGGGTTGTACACACACATACGTCAGAAGAGAAAGGACTCTCCTAGGCAGAAATTTTCCAATGACTACCCCACGTTGAGGCTCCATGTGAACTCCATACATGAATATTGAACTATGTTTCCCATTATAGGATCAGAGTGAGAAACAAACACCTTCCTCATTCTGAATTTTGTTTTATGTGGCCATGACATACTGGACAGAGAGCTGCTTTCAAAGCCAGGATGACCTGGGTTCAAGTTAAACTACTGACACATAATGGCCTTATAACCCTAGGAAAGTTACTTCTTCATTCAATACTTTAAGAAACTCTCTAAGACAGAGGCTCTTAATTTTTTTTTGGTGCCATGGTGTTGCAACAATCTTGCTAGCAGTTTCTATGGCTGTGTAAAACCAACAACAACCAGCACACAGAACACTGCAGGCCCAGGTTCTTTTGATCTGCTTTACTAAGGAAAGTAACATTAAGTGGTTAACAATCTTATTTCAATCCAACATACAAATATCATTCGCTTAGTTCAGGGGAAAAAGCCAGCACCCTGAATTTCAGAGCAAATACAAACAAATTACAAACATCAACAGACAGACCTTGTCTGATTCAAATCTCAATTCAGTTACCAGAGTTTAACAAAGTCCGAACATCAGGGTTTATAAGCTGGAGGGCTCTACAGCTGTCCAGAGTCTCCACATCAGCGCACCACCAAGAGTGAGAGCCCTAAGCAAATAACTCTGTCTTCTCTTTTTATGCACTCTTTAGCTGTCATCAAACGTCACCTGAGCAACCAGAACTTAAGCTCTTACTATTGGTTCTGGTCTTAGCAACTCCCCTTAGGACCATGGGGGCTTCACGCCCACATTAGCTTAGCACCTAGTAGCTAGGGGTTTCAAGCCTACTTAGGAGGGAAGATTTAATCAGACCTCCCTTCATTGGCTCCACCTGGAGCCCCACCTTAGTTACCAATGCACATGGACCCCTTTGGCGGTCTGGTGATTCTTATGAATCTTATGAATTCTCTGAAAAATATACTTTAATAAAATGCTTAAGATCACAGATCAAAACATTGATTTATACATTGAAATATTTTTTAAAATCAGTTTCAAAGACCCCAAATTAAGAACCTCTCCTCTAAAACTACAAGTTGCAGAGATAGTACCTGCATTGGTAGAGGGTTTCCTTATCTGGGAATTCCCTATATTAATGTAATCATAGGTGCTAAACCTATTCCAATTTATAAAAATGTATACACAATCGTACCAGATACAATTTCCTTTCATTCTGTCTTCCTTACTTTTTCTCCCTTCTTTTCTTCCTTTCCTTCTTTTTGCTCCTTCCATATTTCACTCTCTCATTTTCTTCCCTCCTCCTCTTCTCTCTGCTCCCTACCTCTTTCCTTTCTTTATTCCCCTTGCCTCTGAACTCTTTTCATTTTTTCCTGCCTTCCCTCCCAAACCTCCCTGTTTCCATTCTTTCCTCATTTTCTTTTTCTTTGTTTTCTTTTTCTCACATTTAAATGGTTTTTAAGAGCCTTTTAACCTAACATTTTTTCTCTGCCTCTGTGGAGGTACAACTAGAAATTTACAGCTTCTTGCCTGACATGACTCACTCTCAGCACTCCAGTTTTTTCTATCCAGGTCTTCTAATAGGCTGTCCCCCATTCCTGGAATTCCTTCTTTTTTCCATCTCTTGGAAAACCCTTCTTCCTTCAAAGCTAACTCAAGTGCCTTTCTTCTATGTGAAGGCTTTCCTGATCCAATTAGTTTCTATACTCCACTTTGTACTTATTTTCTATATTTTTATTTCTGTATATATTGTCTCCTCCAATAGAATGCAAACTTGAAGGCAAGAAGTATTTCACTTTGGTCTTTGTATTCACAGCATCTCACACAGTGCCTGCCACATGTAGTAGATGTTTAATAACTGCCTGTTGAATGATTATAAAAAATAGATCAATTGATTCCAAACCTTTATTCAGTTTTTGAAATCAGTAAAATAAAATAGCACAATGCCACATTTATTAGAGGACATCTAAAACATAGCCATGAGTCCCAGAAGCATGTAGAGAAAGGTTTCTGAGCAGTATCCTACCACAGAGCCCCCGTACTTTACGCTTCAGGAGAAAACTTGAGCCACCCTTGGACAAATGAGGAGCTTGGGAATGTATATAAAATTAAGTTTTCTCATTTACAGTCCAGGATTTGACAATTAGAATTATAGGAGAATCAGGCTACTAGAAGGTAAAACACTGCAAAATGATAGCCCAGAGAGAGATGGTACAGACAAGGACTCATTATCTCTAAACAGAAGAACCTTCAGTAGTCAAAGAAGACATGACTTTCATCTCATAGTCTGACAAATGATGCTTAGAATGATGACTTTTGATCCTCATGAAGAGGTTCAATTATATCCATTAAGCTCTGTTCAAAGAAGAAGGATGTTTATAATATATTATAGGCTGATTTACATTAAATTAGCCAAGTTTTAATACTAATGTTTAAAGTTGCTGAAATTTCTAAAGTAATGTCATTTCTCTTATCTTGAAATTTTGCTTTTATGGGACACTTATTTGTACCATTTAGCCTAGTCCAAACCTCAATTAAGACTGAATTTGGAGCTCTTTAATGGATTGTAGATTTAGAACTGGAAATGACCTTACAGGAAATGAAAGCCCAGAAGGCTTAAATACCTTGCCTAAGGTCACATAGATAATAAATTGCAAAGCTTAGGCCCTTTGATTCCAAGTCCTGTGACTTGTGCCAGGGACTACAACATGAACTCCATTCATTCATTCAACAAGTACCTACTGTCTGTCAGAAACTTTACTATGGGGCTTACTGAATCCCCTTGGATTTGGAGTCAGGAGGATAAAAAGTTTCAGGGTCAAAATGGATCAATGTGGTGTGAATAGTGCCAACTTAATCAGTGAGATAGTTCATAGAGTTGCAAGGGCCAGACATTGTGTATGATTCAGAATTGGGGCCAAACCAAGGAATTACAAGATCTGAAAGGACATTACCAAGAGTCATGGTCCAGGATTTGGGTTACAAGGGTTTGGTACTGGGTAAATAATACGGATTAAAGTTAGATGAAGAGTTTTATCTCAATCTAATGTATTCAAGTAGGAATCACAAATTACTCTGCTTGTTTTTAGGCAAGCCCCACTTTATAGTTTCTTCTAAAATTCCATCAGCTGGAAACTTCTTACTTCTATCACCCTCACCATTTTTGAGGCCAAAATCTGAATCCTTTGTAGCATCTCAAATTGTCCAATGAAGTCAAAGATATGGATTACTGGTTCAAAGACTGAGAGCTAGAAGGGCCTTGAGAGGTCATCAAGTCCAACCATTAAAATGAATAGATGAGAAAATTGAAGCCTAGGGAGGGTAAGTGACTTTCCCAAGGTCACATATGTAATAAGTTTCAGAAGAAGGATTTGAACCTCTGAATTCAGAGCCAGTGTTACTAATGCTGATAAAACTATCAAACCAGATAACATCTTATAAAATCCTTATGGCAGGCTTGATTATGTTTTAAACTAGAGGCCGTCAAGACAAGAAATAGTTGTGAGTGAGCTCTTACAACTCCACAAGAAAGTGGCCTTTAAGGTTCCATCCCTTTCAATTGTCTCATCCCTCTCAATGTATATGAGTTACTTCTGGATGATTGTACTATAAAAAAAAGAAAGAAAAATAACTATGCAGCTCAGGAAAGGATAGCATTCTAAGAACCTCCTGAGTAAGGGTGTAAAAGAAAATTGAGAATAATAGTTGAAAAGAGATAAATTTCTAAGTTCTACCTTCACAAATCATATACAAGAAAACCCAGAAGGAAGAAGTGCTTTTTAACAATTTCTATTTAGTTAGTTTTTTGCTTCTGACATTAATGTGAAGAACACTGTTCAATATTCACGTACAGAATTCACTTGGGATAGCCTTTCCTGCAGTATCAACATGGGACGGTCATTGGAAAATTTCTGCCTGAGGGAGTCCTTTTCCTGTCTGACACAAGTGCACACTCTATTAATGAATACTTTTCATAATAGGAACCAAAGGAAATCCTGGCTTGGAATTTCCTTGAGAAAAAGAATGGATTCTGACTACTTTCCTTATACTAAATCAGGTTTTTCTTACTTCCAGAAATTTTTTTTCTGTGAAAATCCAAACTTACAAAATTAGTCAATCAAGATGACTTTTATTCATATCACAAAATTACTTATCCAACTTCCTACTAACAGTAAGCTCTATTTGTTTAATATACTCATTCATTTACAAAAATAAATTTACTTAAAATTTTTGATTTACATATATGGTACATCTATATATGTGCAGACTATTCACATGCAAGTGAAATGGGCTCCGGGTCATGACTAAATACTTTTATGAGAAAGGAGGGACCAACTACAATGACTTGTTCGTGATTTTGCCATCTACTCTGAAGAAAGATATTTCTATGTGTACTATTTCCATCTATTAAGATTGTAGAACCATTTCACTTTGGTATTTATATTCCTAGTATTTAACATACCTTTAGTCCATGTGACTTGTTCATTTAACATACAGTTGAAAGCTTCATAAGTTTTTTCTCCTCCAAAAGAATGGTAGCTCCTTGAAAGCAAGATTGTCTTATTCTTTTATTTGTAGCCTCAGCCCTTAGCACAGTGCTTTGCACATAGTAAGTGTTTAACAAATGCTCCATTGATTAATTCAATCTATATCCTAACCTTGAGTTTGAAAGAGATACTATCTCTGAGTGATGGCACCAATGACTTCAGGAGAGCCGGAAGGTAATCACCTCATCTAGTAAAGAGTTGTTTGGTTATCACTTACTCCATTTCACAGAAAGGTCCTAGACTTATCTTCCCAGGGAAAAGTCCAGAAAGGGTTTTAGGCTGGATTTTAATGTATTTCCATAGTTGACAATAGACCTTGAAGGGATTTTAGATGTGTTATAAAATCTCCAATTAAAGTTGACACACCATATACTTCATATGCCATCAAATTGATATAGCTAACAAAAAAGGACTATTTTTTGCTTTTTTTTAATATCCCAAGCACTTAATACAATGCCTGGTACAATGTATTTTGCTGTTGTTTAGTCATTATTCAGTTGTGTCCAATTCTTTATGACCCTTTTGGGGTTTCCTTGGTAAAGATACTGTAGTGGCTTGCCATTTTCTTCTCCAGCTCATTTTGCAGATGAGAAAACTGAGGCAAACAGGGTTGAGTGACTTGTCCAGAGCCACATTGCTAGTAAGTATCTGAGGCTGGATTTGAGTTCAGGAAGAGAGGTCTTCTGGACTCTTGGCCCAGCACTCTATCCATTGTGCCACATTGGAAGTTACTAATAAATATTTGTTGACTGACTGAATGACTGCTAGGAATATATGTTGAGGTGGAAGGCAAAGGAAATGGGAGAGCTCATTTCTCACCCCTCAGTGGTCTGATTCTGAGTAAGTAAGAGTTAAAGTCATTTATCAAGAGGAAGTAAAAGCCTTCTAAAGAGGAGGCAAAAAAATTGTACAAGACTTCTCCCTAGTTTACTTGTGTTTCATATTTTCTGGTCCTGGAAGCCTATACATATATATATATATATATATATATATATATATATATATATATATATATATATATATATATATATATATATATATACCTGTAAGAAGACATTTAGAATATACAGTAAGCTTAGTACTCTGATCCATGAAATGACCAACCACAACTCCAGAGGACTGATGATGAAGGATGCTACCAAAATCCTGACAGTGGGATGATGGACCCAAGTTGCAAAATGCCACATGTAATTTTAGACAAGTCAAATGTATTGATTTGATTTGCTTGGCTGTCCTTGTTCATTACAAGCATTATATAGTTCTTTTTTCCATTGGGGAAAAAAGGGAATTAATTATAATTTTGCTAGTAAAAAAAGAAAGAAAAGGGAGTCATTGAAATTTTTTTTTGTTCTCAGAAGGAAAAAAAAAAGAAAGTTCAAAATGAAACATAGTTAAGGAGAGAGCTTTGAAAATGGCTTGTACTTATATACTTTTTAGAATAGCTGTACATATTAGTGATTTGGGATTTCACATATAACCCTCTTTTTCTGTTCCACTTTACACATTGAAATGTTCTTCTTTTATTGGTTATTAAGTTCAGAATAAAAAAATATTTAAAGAATATAATCAGCCAATGTATGGGTAACATACCACCATTCTATCCCTCCAAAAACAAAAACAAACATTCTGTTTATATTCTACATACTATAATGTTTATGATTCTTCCCCACAGGTTTATGTTCTTTGAAATATTTCAAGAGATTTTGCTTTATGTAGAGGAGTAAAATAGATTTCTGTAGTAATAATGAAGGAACCAAAAACTGAGGTTTTTCTTAGCAAAATAAGTTTATAGGTTAAGCATGGCCTCCCCATGATTAATAAAAACCAAAGTACAATGTAAAGGTATAATCTCATCAGAACCATTGGACACTGTAATGTAGGATTTCCATCAGAGTCCAAAATGGGGAGGGTTTCCTTATAGATCATTAGATCCTTGAGATTCTCCTGTGGCAGATGGTATCGTACTGATGACATCCAGCCTCCAAACATTTCAGAAGCTCCCATATGAAATTTATAAACACTTAAAAAAGTTTAGCCTACCTATCCACACAGGAACAATCAAGTGGATGATGAATAATTCTTGTCAAACTTTGGATGGATAACCTAAAGAGTAATACATCTATCCATCCATCTATCTATCTATACATCTAGCTCTCTGTCTCTTGGTTAGTCATTTTGGATAGAGAATGTACTTGGCCAGAAATTAATAGAAGGAAAAGAAGATAGATTGTTATTGGAAAATTGCATATTTTTTATCACATAAGTTTTCTTCCTTTTTTCCTTCCCTTTTTCTTTGCTTTTTTATGAGTTGCTCATGATTTTCCATTATCTTCTTCTGTAGTTTTTAAATAAATAAGTTAATATTCTCAAGTAACTCTGTCTTTGAATGCTATCTCATTCTGCCTATCAAAGTGATCAGGTACTTGCAGGTAGAAAGTGTTTCTGGGGTCTTTTGGCCTCCTCTTTGTGCTTACTGCTTTACATTAGTGAAATTTTTGTAAGAAATTGTGATAATCAAGGTCAGTGTCTTATATTTCCCCATCTCCTGTGTGGCTTGATTTAGTTTCTTGCAATTTTTATCAGTGTCTATTTTGTCATATTTAGCCTTTCTTCTAAGCTGATGTTGATTTTGATCTTTAATTAGTCAGTTGTCAGAAATAGATGAGTCTATAATTTCCAAATCAATAATTATGTATTTCCTAAGATAGCATCAATTTTATTATTTTTGCACTAGTATTTGTTCACTGTGTCTAACATCTTCTGACTGCTCTGAAAGAAAGACTTCATGATATATAGGCATGAGGCTTCTGAGTGATCTACAAACCTCTGTCCACTACCATTTCTCAAAGCTGTTATATTTTACAATATTTTTCCTGTCCTTTCCTCGGTCTGCATTTATATTACCAAGTATCAAGAAACATATTAACTGAGCATGTATGATCTTATTAAGTTCTTCATAGAATTTCTCAACTTTTTTTAGACTTTGTGACAGATGTTGGTAAATAGCTATAATTATCTTAATGGAAGTCATCCTGGTAATACTTATTATAAACATTATAAGGTGATATAAACTAGTTTCTTATGAAGTGATAAGTTTTTGTGTTGTTGTTGGCTTTGTGTATACAATGAAACCAATTCTGCCAATTCCTTATTTTCTTCTTGAAACAAAACCTATTAGCTGTCCTTCCAATCAGCTGCAACATCTTTATATCTTCTGATTTTGTTTATAGCAAGAATGCCAATACTGATGTAGCTCAGCTCTTCTAGTAGTATATCAGCTTGTTGGGTTTTAGACAAAGACTTCACATTTAGAGTACAAACAATTAAGTTAATGTTTATAGATTGGTCAAAATGGCTTCTTCTTAGCATCCTGTGTTCCTTTTACTTCATTCCACACTCATCACTGTAGAAGTTGAAGAGGATGTATAGGAGTGAGTGCCTTTTGTATTTTTCTTTTTATTATGGATTGACATATCCACAAAATTCATCACCTAGTAGCCAGCCCATTTATATATATTTCTCCCATAATGACTTATGTGCTCCTCTTGTAATAGGTTCATCCTCTGGCAGCAGACTCATGCTATTGTTCAGGGCCATACTCTATGCCTGTCCAGTATGGTAGAAACTGTTAGAGTTTCTAACAAGCCTAGCAAAGCCTTTGAGGAACTAAGGCTATATCAACATGCTGCTTAGCTATCACAGTAATATTTTGTGGAGGATATTATTACTAACAATGCCAGCATCACACAGAGGATGGAGAGCTGGCTTCCAAGGTAGTGAGGTGGTGCAATGGATACAGTGTTGGCTCTGGAGTCAGGAAAATCTGGGTTCAAATCTGACCCCTTAGTAGCTGTGTGACCCTGGACAAATCATTTAACTTCTGCTTGCCTGGGACAATAATAGCATCTACCTCACAGGGTCATCATGAGATAATATTTGTAAAGCATTTAGCATAGTACCAGCACACAGTAGGTGCTTAATAAATGTTCATTCACATCTCCCTACCCTTCAAAAGCAGGAAGACTTGGGTTCAAGTCACCTCTCTGACATATGCTGTCTTTATCATGCTGGTCAAGTCACTTAACCCGTCAGTGCTCCCAGGCAACTCTCTAAAGCTACAAATTGTAAGTTAGATATTGATCTATATTGTAGGGGAAGTTAATCAGTTGATTCCTCCACCAAGGAGATCACAAACCTGATAAAAATTTTACAAGTGTCATGTTTGCATAGTACTTTAAGGTCTACAAGACGCTTCAGGAAATTTTTATAGAAAAAGTAGCATTTGGGAGGATTTTTTTAAAGGATGAGTAGAATTTCCTTAGGCAGAAACAGTAGAGACAGCTTTTTGAGAAGACAAAGACACAGAGCCTAGAAAGGGCAAGCTGTCTTAAGAAGCCCTTAGTAATCCAACTTGACTTGAGCAAAAGATCATGTAAAGGAGTAGAAGAAGCTTTGGCCAAGAAAGCAAATATACAGGTACACAGTGGCTTACACACTGGAGTAAGAAGAAGACATGACTAAGAAAGAACACCAGTATCATAAAAGATTTCTGTCTCTGGGAAGGGAACCTGAGGAAGAAAACTTCCTTTACTGACACTTTGTGCTATTTCTCCCTAATTTTCCCTTATTATATCTTTGTTATACATATTTCCCTCACTTCCCAACCCAAACCTGATCCTCCTCTAACCTCTATTTCATGACTCTTGCCTAGACTACTGGTCTCATTGGCATTGGTTGGCTTTGTGTCTTAATGCCAATACATCATTCTGTCTTTGAATCCAAACTCAAATATCTTGTGATTCAGCCATGTGGTCTTTCAAGCACATCATTCCATTTACTTTTAGAGCATGACTAAAATTCTATGCTTTGGAGTTAGTCCCATTTCCATAGAGGGAGACTAAGTAAGTAGAAGTCAGATTATAGAGGGACTTGAACACCAGAATAAAAGGATGGGATTTGCTTATAATTTCTCAATTATTTTTTGTGGAATGGATAAATAAATGCCTTTCTGAGCTAGATTAGAAGGAAACAGAGAAGCCTTTTGAGAAGAGGAGCCTGTGATTAAAGAGTCCTTTAGGAAGTTTAGTCTAGTGGCAATAATGAATTGGAGGAGAGAAAAATCCAAGGAAGGACAATCACTTAGGAGGCTATAACAGTAACCCAGGCATAAGATAATAAAGGCCTGAATTATTGTGGTGGTAGTGAGAATAGAAAAGTAGGGACAGTTTCAAGAGATATTTCACAGGTAGAATTAATGGAAATTGGTGATTGATTGGATACGGAAGTTGAAAGAGAGGAAGGAGGTAGGACAATAAAGTTAGAAGAAAGAACCAAATTTGGAATGAGAGGACCTGGGTCCAAATGCTAGCTCTGTCACTTACTACCTGTGTGACTTTGAAGTCACTTCTCTTGGCTTCAGTTTCCTTATCTATAAAAAAAAAAATAATGAGGATGGGTGGACTAGATGTCCTCTGGGGTTCCTACCAGCTCTGGATCTATGACTCTATGACTCAAAGATAATACCAAGGATTCAAGTCAGGGTCACTAGTAAAATGGTGGTGCCATTAGCAATAATGTGGAAGATATGAAAAGATGTAATTAGTTTATTAGGGAGAGATGATGAACTGGGATTTATATATATTGAGTTTGAGGTGTCACCTGGGCATCCATATTTAAATATATAGCAATAAATATATGTGAAGTTTCAGAAGACAGGAGTTAAGCATGTTTTCCTCCTCTTGGAATGGGGTGGTGGACCATAGCTGCAGAATAAACCATAGGTTGCTAGATTGGCTTTGTCAATGGTTTGCTTAACTATTGTCTTTTGTAACAAATGTGGATTCTATGTAGGTATAGAGGAGAGATGTTGGTGTTTGTGACAACATATAAAAACCTATAAAATATTTATTTAAAGAAGAAATAAAATAAATAAGGAGAAAAAGAAATGTAGGACAGGAATTCTGGAGAAAGTTTAGGGATTGAGATATAATTTGAGTAGTATTATATAGATCCCTCTATATTTAATTTAATTATAATATATAAACATATAATTAATGATACAATCAATTAATAATACAACTAATATATGAATATACAATTTAACTTAAAGTCATAAGAATCAATAAGATCAATGAAGAGTATATAGAAAAAGGAAAGAGAAGAATCTAGGAAAGGAACTTGAGGAATGTCTACATATAGAGAGGAGTTATAGGAACTAAGTATGGAGAAAGAAAAGTTTGCAATAAAAGAAGAAGAAGAACCAAGATGTGCTGTTCCACAGACTTTCAAGAAGTAGAGAGTAGAAGCAGTAGGTCATAACAGATGAAGGAACAGCTTCAAAGTCAGCAAGACCTGAGTTCAAGTCCCACCTCTGATGCATATTGACTATGTGACCAGGGCCAGTCTCTCAACCTTTCAATGCTCCAGGAGCCTTCTAAGACAGAGTTTCTTAACTTGCAGTCCAGGAACTTAAAAAAACTGTACTTTAGGATAATTGGTTTTCATAGTAATCCTTGGTAACTAGTTTTATACATTGAAAAACATATTGAGGAGTCCATAGGCTTTACCAGGCTGCCAAAGGGGAGCCGAAAGGTTTGAAAACCCTACTCTAAAACTATGAGCTGCAGAGCACATGCTAATCTGCATTGTTAGAGGGAGTTATCTCATCAGATGTTTCCTATAGCAATGGAATGACAGCTCCAGTCCAACAATAAAAATAAAAAGAGGTAGGTGGACAACAGCGTGAAATGAAAGAGAAGCAAGAATGAGAAAGGACGCTGAGTCTGGCAATCATTGATAATTTTTATGGAAGTAAATTTAGCAGGGTCATGATTACTTAGATTTTAACCTCAAGGAGTTAAGGATCAACAGATGGGGAAGTCGAGTATAGACTACCTTTTGAAAAGCTGTACAGTAAAATAGTAAGATGGTTGAGAAAAGGCATTTTTGGCAGGAGAGACTGAGGGTTTCTTAAATTTTCTTAGGGACAAAATCTAGCTGAATATGCTTTCAATAACTGATATTTAGAGAACATTTCAAATTTGAGAAATGGTTTTCATACATTATGCCATATGAACCCTACATAACCCTGCAAGGTAGGTACTACCTCACAGAATTTTACACTAGCATTTTACAGATGAGGAAACCAGGCAGAGGCTTCTTTGGCTGGAGAATTGCTTGGAGCCAATTCTCAAGAGCTGGTTGTTGAATTTTCAGTGTGAACATTTTCACCTTGGAAATTAGCAAATCCTACAAAGTAATGCTTTGTTTGTTGTTTTTTTTCCTAGACTTCAGAAAATGGTGGAGAAAGTATTAATAATATAGATTAAACTCAAAAGCATGTCATGTACTTTTTTCACAGGGGCTATCATTAAATATTTACCAGCATAGCCCTGAAACAAAGGATCAGAGAGGTTGTGTGGGCTCAAAGCTAATAAGCATCAGAGGAGGCAGATGGACAAGGTCTTCCTGACTTCACATCCATAATTTAACCCACTACCCCATGCTGTCTCTCTTCTTTGCAGGCAAATGTGAAGGAACAACTAAAGTGGAAAAAATTGATGAAGTAAAAGTCTGAGAGAGGTGAGAATGAGAGGGATCAAGAGCCAGGGAAGAGAGAAGGAACACCTCAGATTTTTTTAAAGGATAACAGAAACATTTAAGTAAGTAGAAAATAGAATCTAGGAAATGAAGACCAATTGGATATTCTACACCTCGGAAATTTGAACATACGATCTAAATAGGTATCATATCTAAAACAGCACGGGCAACCTAAGATCCCTGTTTGTTCCTTTATTGACTAGGTACCCTGAAAAAGAGAACTCTTTTTTAAGTTGGGGTAGATGTAACAAGGGAGAAAAGCTTCCCAGGCAGTCAGTCAGGTATATACAGGGTGACTTAAAAGATGTTGGATGCAGGATATTGGTCAGTGAGATTAAGAAATTAAGAATCTCAAACTAAGCCTACTCTGTTAAAGGGGGCAAGATAGAACTCACTACAATAACCCAATACCTGAAATTGCCTTCCTAAAAATACTTTGTGCTCAAAACAACTGACCTTAGAGTGAAAAAGTCTTACTATTGAGAAGTATGTGTGAGATAAAGGTAAAAGATTATAGTCCCTAAGAAAGAGCCTTTAACTCCATGGGTGGCTCACCTATGAATTGAGTGAATCATGTGATCCTTATATTAGAAGCCAGTGAAAAGCCACAGTCTTTTTCCTGGTGCCTATGAAAAAACACACAGGAGGCAGTAGGTAGGCTGGAGGTGAGAAGAGAAAATGTTCACACAAGAAAATTGTGGGTTTGGATATCTCCTCTTTCACCTCCTTGCATTTATTACCACTGAGGAGGAGATGACTGCTTTGAGGTGTACTAATCCTTCAACAACTACGTGCGAAGATTGTCTATGAATAGGGTATCACTTTGTTAAGTTACTAACACAAACACAATATTAAATTAAAGCTTAAGTTGCATTAACAGAAGTATGATCTCCACATCATAGGAAGTAACAGTTCTGCTGCAGTTTTCCCAGTCCTGCGCACCTCAGAGGAGGCACACCATCCAACTGTCTTGGGTGAACAAGACACCGAGTGGGACAAAACCCCTGGCATTCAAAGACTGGTCGAAGGAATTGGGGGTAGTTTTGACTGAATATGAGTGTAATTAAAGGGAACATGACAGCTTTCTTCAAATAACTGATGGGTAATCATGTGGAAGAGATATTGGACTGTTTTGCTAATCTTCAAAAGGTACTTAGCTATAAAAGCTCTCAGTTTTCTCATCTGTAGAATAGGAGGGTTGATCTATGCCTGTAAAGCCCTTTTAATTTCTAAAAGTCTGTGATTCTAAGTGACAAAAAGGCAGAGTTTAATACAATGCAAACTCTCTAATATCTAAATAAAATATACAGCTATTTTAAAAGGGTGTGAATCAGCTTGTGGATTGGTGAGTAAATGCTAACCATAGAGTTGCTTTGGATATTTTGTTATTTATAGAGCCTTTCTGTCTTTGGTCTGTATTCTATGGTCCTGCCAATATGACCTCTTCATTCCTCACATGAAACATTCCATTTCTTATCTCTTTGCCTTTGCAATGGCTATTCTCCATTCTTGGAATGTGCTTTTTCTTCCCTTCTACCTAAAAAAATTCCCTCATTTTCCTTGAGATTCAGCTCAAGCTTCAACATAAAGCCATCTTGATCCTCCTCCCAACTGCTAGTACCATCTCTTACTAACTACCTTGCATTTATTTTATACTTAATCTAAATCTAGGCTGTACATCGTGTTGACACATACTTTCACTCACCACTTTCAGTCACTCATGTATATGAGACAATTCAGAACTCTGTACTGTAGGCCCTGTTATCCTTGGACCTTTGGGGGCCAATCTGCACCACACAAAGTTCATTCTGTGCTAGTGGCTCCCATTCTAGACTGCACCACTCTTTTGCTGGGCAAAGTTGTTCCTTTTCTGCTCTCAATCAGAAAAACAAGTGACAACCTCTGTTTTAGTATCCTCAGCACATTGCATAACGCCTCTCACATAATAGAATCTTAATAAATATTTGTTGATTGAGCAATTGACTGGGTCAGAGGGTATGAACAGCTTGGGAACTTTTCTTGTATATTTATAAATTATTTCCTAAATAAACTTTTCTTTGTTGATAAACTAATCCAGCAGGCTTGTAGAACAGGAGAGACCAGGATCTATGGATTATAGGAATAAGGAGGAAAAAGTCAGATGTCAGAGAAATTGGAGGGGGAGAATAAAAAAGACTAATCCAATAGCTTCAGTGGTCAGAGAGAAAGCAACACATTAACTGACCAGATTGTATGAGATGAATCAGGCATAAAAGACTTAGAAGCCAGTAGTAACTGGAAGATGTGGAGTGGACATTGTATGTTTAGGAGAGAGACTAGTCTAAGATTATTTCTATGAGTAGAGGATAAAGGAAGTATAACCAATTAAGATGTAGGAAACCATGAGATCATAACATCCTAGTTCTAGAGCTTGAACAGACCTTACAGGTGATCTAATACAACCCCCTTATTTTATAGACATGGGGAACCAAGATCCAGAGGGGTTAATTATCTGCCCAAGATTGCACAATAGGTAATTGACTGATATGGGATTGGTGCCCAGGTCTTCTGATTCTAGATTCAACATTATTTGCACTGAACCAAACTGATGTAATCATCCTGAACCTGAGTACAAAGCCAAGAAGAACTGAATAGAAACAACCTTTTTTTTTCCTTAGTGACCAGGATAGCTGAGAGAGCTGAACTATGGGTAAAACCAAACAGAGAACTAGGAAATAAAGCTGAATGCTATTGTAAAGCTTTCTTATGATGTCAAACTGTATCATGATGCACTTCAGTAAGGAGATTATTTAACTATAATTAATTACTGGCATATTAAAGGTAAAGATGTGAACTGAAGATATGTAGTCTGGAAAAGGAAAGACTCAGGGAGGATGTGCTATCAGTCTTGAAGCATTTGGAAAGCTATCACATGAAAGAAGGATTAGACCTGTTCTATTTGGCTCCAAAAGGCAGACTCAGGAGCAACAAGTAAATGTTGTAAAGCAGAAGGGTCAAACTCAGAGTCCATAGACATATGTGGCCCACAAAACTCCTAGGTGCAGGGCTGTATCAGATTATAATGTAATTGGGAAATGTTTAATAAAATAAAAAGAATGCAACATAGATGTTAACTGGTGGTTTTCTAAGTCACTGTGTAACCCACTGGGATCTGTTTTCATGGAATTTGACGTCGTTGTTGTAGATACAAATTTAGGTGATGTCTGGAAAAACCTCCTGATAATTCGAATGATTTGTAAATAGAATGAACAACCTTGGACTTTTCTCACTTAAGTAGTCTCTGGATGGATACTTGTTCAGTATGGGATGTAGGGATTCCTTCTGGGGTATAGATTGAATAAGATAGCAACTGGGATCTCTTTAAACTCTGAAAACTATAATTCTGGGCTTCAAAGGTCCTTTTTCAAGACACAAGTCCTATTAACCTATAAGGATCATGACCCTTTAAGGAAGAGGTCATGAGCTCTTAGATGGTAGTAACTGAATTTTCCAACAGCAGGATGCTCAAGGAGCCCTCTATTTGTTGGACCTTGGACCTGTTTCACTATCAGAAATTAGGATTTTGCTCCTCAGTAATAATAGTGATGGGCCTCAGTCCAAAAAAAATGAAGCCTTATGCTGAACTAAAGACTGTAAGCCAAGAACTTCCAGTCATCTAGGCTCAAAACCTCATTCATTTTTTTTACCTTCCCTTCAGCTACATCTTCCTCATCTAATCAATTGCCAAGAACTATTGATTCTGCTTTCTACAATATCTTTCAAATCCATTT
This sequence comes from Trichosurus vulpecula, assembly GCF_011100635.1. Taxonomy (NCBI): domain Eukaryota; kingdom Metazoa; phylum Chordata; class Mammalia; order Diprotodontia; family Phalangeridae; genus Trichosurus; species Trichosurus vulpecula. The sequence goes on along the minus strand of NC_050574.1, from coordinate 322,285,103 downwards.
CTCCTTCATTCACTGCTACCACTCAAATTAGGTTCTTAATACCTTTAGACCATACTATTGTAAATCTTCTAACTTGCCTCCCTGTCTCCAGTCTCTCCGCTCTCCAACCCACTCTTCACACTGTTTCCTGATTCACAGGCAAGGAGACCCATCGGGAGACTGTTAAAATAATCTATGGGAGAGGTGATGAGGTCCTGAAGGGTGGTAGCTGTGTGAATAGAGAGAAAAGGGTCAGGTGCAAGAAAGGGAGAAATGTTAAGATTTGGCAATATGATGGATGAGGGATGAGGGAGAGGGAGGGGTTCAGGATACTATTGAGACTGGAAAGAAGGTGGTGCTCTCACCAGAAAACTTTTTTTTGGACAAACTACTGCCTAGTCATTCTTCTTCAAACTTGTGCTTGAGAAGTTGATTTTTTAAAACCTCAAAGTAAGATTTTCCATTTATCTCTGATAAAATTTGTCCTGTTAGACCTGGCCCAATATTTCAAGCAGTTGAGATCTTTTTGAGCCCTGACTCTGTCCATCAATGTGTTAGCTGCCCCTATGTATCATCTTCAAATTTTATAAGCTTACCATCTTTGTTTCATGGAGGTTATCTTTTTTGAAATAATAATCATGGCTGCTAGTAGATGCTCTTTGGGACCTTTGAAAATATCAATAACATTAGTGAATGACATGTTAAATAAGATATGTATGGTCCCTGCAAAATGCCAACAAGGGGTTAAATTTTAGCAAGTAGCACAGAAATACTGACCACACACCTGACTGGAGTGAAGGATGGGAGAATAAACCAAAATTCACTTACCTACCCACACTGAATTACTTCTCTCTCTGCCCCCTTCCTCAATCTCTTATATTCTGTTCATTTCCTCCCCACTCCCATGATTCTTTGGTCTTATCTATATCTCCCTAGACACTACAAGAGAACTCTCGCTAAGCTTAACTGTGTTTAAGGTTTCAGTTTCCCTCTTCATTAATTGGGAAACACTGGAACAATGAACTGGGGCTATAGCAATTCTTTCTTTCCTGGGCCAGAAGGGGTAAGTCCCTACAATTGAAAATTAAAAAGAGGTGGAGAGGAGGGAATTCTTAATATTAAAATCACCTTTAAATTCCTTTTCAAATAATTTTATTTCTTTTCCTTCTCTCTCCCCAACATTCTGGCTGTACATATGGACACCTCCCTTCATGTCTATATTTCTTTATTGAAGGAATCATACACTTTCCAGTGAAACCAGATATTGAACAGAGGATATGCAAAGGTACCTTCCTGATTCCAGCCAACCATGTGTGGCTCAGCACCTGAGTGATCTGGGGATGATAAAACCTGATGCTTTCAGCCAGATTTTAGTACTAAAGGAATCTTTTGCTTTGAGAAGATTAAGCATCCCCTGGGTAGAAAGAAAGAGTGATGACACAGTGATACTTTAAAAATGGGGCAACTACACCCTAGTACTTTCTCCTTTCCACTCTCCTATGGTGACAAGTAGTTCTTTTTCACTGTACCCTCTCTGAGGGAGGAGATGGGCAGCTCCCTTTCCTTCCACTATAGGCATCGTGAAAACTTCTTCCAAGTGGCAGGTGGAACAGGGCGATACAATTGAGTATGGTTGGCCTTGGGGCCTGGCTGCTTTTTTCTGTTTTATGAGAATAGCTCCTTTCTGAGCAGATGACCAGTCTTTGCCCTTGAGATGGACATGTCCAAGCTTGGAGGTGACTTTTTTGAGTTTGAGAATTCTGGATTTTCCTGGATTCATCAGGTGATTGGTGGTAGGGAAAGTTTCTGAATTAGAAAAGATGACTGATGAACAGAGAAGGAACCCAAATCCTTGCCTGACTCATCAGTAGGCATGAACTTTGTAGGGACAGTGAAGTTGAGGTAAAGTGTATCAATGTCTATTCATCAGTCCCCTAAACTTTTATATTGTAATGAGCTTTAACTATCAATCTCCCAGGAAGTATTGATATAGTAATTTTAAAATAATTGTCTTTTTAATCAATAAAAATACTTTGTACCTAGCTTTGCTTCAGGGTGTAGGAAATACCTATCCCACAGCTGATTTGTATTTTGCATTGGTTACCTCACCACACTCTCCTTTTGGGTAAAACCTAGATAGGACTTAAAAACTTAAGCCTCAACAAATTTTTTCTTGGAGGTACCAGAATGTAGGGTTTCTTAAAAAAATTAAAATGTATTTATTTTATTCATAAAATGCAATTTATCTATTTATTTTCAAGTAATGACCATTTATTTTTCATTCCCCCCACCTTCACTTCCTACTAGAAAAAGAAAAACAAACCCTTATAACAAATCAAGCAAAAAAAATGTCCACATAGACCACGTCCAAAAATGTTTGTCTTACTCTATCAATTTTTTGTATCAACTCTTTGTCAAGAGGTGGGCAGCATTCTCCATCATGAGTCCTTAGGTATCATCATTGGTCTATATACCCACAAGAAGCCAAAGAAGGAGCAAAAGGACTCATATATATACATATATATATGTATATATATATATATGAGATATTTGTAGCAGCTCTTTTTGGAGTGCAAAGAAATGGAAACTAAGAGACTATAGGTTTAAGAGCCAGAAAACATGAGAAAAGGCAGTCTAACCCCTCTAGTTAGACCCCAAATATATATGAGGTGTGTAGATTCAGAGTTGATTCCATTTATGGAAAGGAAGTAGGCACAATGCCCTAGCCCCATTTGACTCAGCAGCAGTTCTTATATTAGTCCAATAGCAGGAGGAATTGCTGAAGAAAGATTATGATTAAATTAGGATAATCCACTGTTCTTTAGTAAATAGAGGAAACATCTTAATATTCATGGAGATTCCAAGGATAGCATAAAGAACCAGATACTTACCTAATCATTCCCTCTAATATAGGGTGTAGGAAGCACAATTTAGATCAACATTTAAAAAATACAAGTACCTAGATACAATTAAGGATCTCGTGAATCTTTAGCAATAATGTATTTTAATCTTTTTCTTTTCTGTTTGGTCACTTCAAAGAGAGAAATCTTTTTAAAAATTAATCAATTTATTTTTAGTTTACACCATTCAATTTCACAAGCTTTTGAGTTCCAAATTTTCTCCCCCTCTCTCTCCTACCCCTTCCCCCACCCCATGGCATGCAATCCATTATAGGTTCTACATATACCTTCACATTAAACATATTTTGACATTCGTCGTGTTGTAAAGAAGAATTATAACCAATGGAATGAACCACAAGAGAGAAGAAACAAAACAAAGAGAGAGGAAATAGTTTGCTTCAATCTGCAGTCAGACTTTATAATTTTTTCTCTGGATGTGGGTAGTTTTTTCCATCATGAGTCTTTTGGAGTTGTCTTAGATCCTTGCATTGCTGAGAAGAGCCAGGTCTGTCAAAGTTAATCATCACACAATGTGTCTATAATTGTGTACAATGTTCTCCTGGTTCCACTCCCCTCATTCAACATCAGTTCATGTAAGTCTTTCCAGGTTATTCTGAAGTCCATTGGCTCATCATTTCTTATAGCACAATAGTATTCCATTACATTCATATACGACAACTTGTTCAGCCATTCCCCAACTGATGGGCATCCCCCTGATTTCCAATTCTTTGCCCCCACAAAAAGAGATGCTATATTTTTGTACATATAGGTCCTTTTCCCATTCGTATGATCTCTTTGGGATACAGCCCTAGAAGTGATATTGCTGGGTCAAAGGGGAGGCACATTTTTATAGACCTTTGGGCATAGTTCCAGATTCCTTTCCAGAATAGTTTGATAAGTTCACAGTTCTACCAACAATGCATTAGTGTTCCAATTTTCCCACATCTTCTCCAGCATTTATAATTTTCTAGTTTTGTCATGTTAGCCAGTCTGACAGGTAAGATATGGTACCTAAGAGTTGTTTTGATTTAGAGCATTTTTTCATATGACTATAAATATCTTTAATTTCTTCCTCTGAAAACTGCCTGTTCATATCCTTTGACCATTTCTCAATTGGGGAATGACTTGCATTCTTATAAATTTGACTCAATTCTCTGTATATTTTAGAAATGAGGCCTTTATTAGAGATATTGGTTATAAAAATTCTTTCCCAATTTTCTGCTTCCCTCCTAATCTTGGTTGAATTGGCTTTGTTTGTGCAAAAACTTTTCAATTTAACATAATCAAAATCATCCATTTTGCGTTTCATAATGCTTTCTATTTCTTGTTTGGTCATAAATTCTTCCCTTCTCCGTAAATCTGACAGGTAAACTATTTCTCGCTCTCCCAGATTGCTTATAGTATCAGCCTTTATATCTAAATCATGAACCCATTTTGACTTTATTTTGGTATATGGTGTAAGATATTGGTCTATGCCCGGTTTCTGCTCTACTGTTTTCCAGTTTTCCCAGCAGTTTTTGTCAAATAGTGAGTTTTTATCCCAGAAACTGGAGTCTTTAGGTTTATCAAACAGTAGATTACTATAGTCATTGATCGCTGTGTCTTATGCACCTAACCTATTCCACTGATCCACCACTCTATTTCTTAGCCAGTACCAAATAGTTTCAATGATTGCTACTTTATAATACAGTTTAATATATGTTATGGCTAGGCCACCTTCCCTAGCATTTCTTTTCATTAATTCCATTTCTATTCTGGACCTTTTGTTCTTCCAGATGAATTTTGTTATTATTTTTCTTTTTTTAATTTTTTTTATTTTTAGTTTACAACACACGGTTCTACATAATTTTGAGTTCCAGATTTTCTCCCCTCCCTCCCCCCTCCCTTCCCAAGACGGCATGGAATCTCATATAACTACCACGTATAACTTCACATTGAATTAATTTATATACTAGTCAAGTTGTGGAGAAGAATTATGACCAATGGAATGAATCATGAGAAAGAAGAAACAGAACCGCCCCCCCCAAAAAAACCCCAAAAACAAAAACAAAAGAGAAGAAAAAAAAACGGTGAGCATGAAGTGTGCCTCAATCTGCATTCAAACTTCATAGTTCTTTCTCTGGATGTAAGATAGCATTCTCCATCGTGAGTCCTTTGGAGTTGTCCTTGCACCTTGTGTTGCTGAGAAGAGCGAAGTCTGTCAGGCTTGGTCCTCACGGAATCCATATATCTGTGGTTGTGTACAATGTTCTCCTGGCTCTGCTTCACTCACTCAGCATTATGTCATGTAGGTTTTTCCAGGTTGTTATGAAGTCCGTATCATCCCCATTTCTTTTGGCACAATAGTATTCCATTACCTTCATATACCACAGCTTGTTCAGCCATTCCCCAATTGATGGGCATCCCTTTGATTTCCAATTCTTGGCTACCACAAAAAGAGCCACTATAAATATTTTTGTACATATGGGTCCCTTTCCCTCTTGTGTGATTTCTTTGGGATACAACCCTAGAAGTGTTACTGCTGGGTCAAAGGGTATGAAAATTCCTATGGCCCTTTGGGCGTAGTTCCAAATTACTCTCCAAAATGGTTGGATCATCTCATAACTCCACCAGCAATGTAACAATGTTCCAATTTTCCCACATCCTCTCCAGCATTTATCATCCTCCTGTTTTGTTATTTTAGCCAATCTGACAGGAGAGATGTGGTATCTAAGAGTTGTTTTGATTTGCATTTCTCTAATCAGTAGTGATCCAGAGCATTTTTTCATATGCCTATAGATAGCTTTAATTTCTTCCTCTGAAAACTGCCTGTTCATATCCTTTGACCATTTCTCAATTGGGGAATGGCTTGTATTCCTATACATTTGGCTCAGCTCCCTGTATATTTTAGAAATGAGGCCTTTATCAGAGATACTAGTTGTAAAGATTTTCTCCCAATTTTCTGCTTCCCTCCTAATTTTTGTTGCATTGGCTTTTTTTGTACAAAAACATTTCAATTTAACATAAAATTTTCCAGTTTGTATTTTGTAATGCTCTCTATCTCTTGTTGGGTCATGAATTCTTTTCTTTTCCATAAATCTGATAAGTAAACTATTCCTTGCTCTCCCAAATTACTTATAGTATCAGCCTTTACTCCTAAATCATGAACCCATTTTGACTTTATTTTGGTATATGGTATAAGATATTGATCTATGCCCAGTTTCTGCCCTACCATTTTCCAATTTTCCCAACAGCTTTAGTGAAATAGTGAATTCTTAGCCCAGAAGTTGGCCTCTTTGGGTTTATCAAAGAGTAGATTGCCATAGTTGTTGACTTCTCCATCTTGTATTCCTATCTTATTCCACTGATCCACACCTCTATTTCTTAGCCAGTACCAGGTAGTTTTGATGACTGCTGCTCTGTAGTACAGTTTAATATCTGGTATGGCTAGGCCACCGTCTCTAGCATTTCTTTTCATTAATACCCTAGATATTCTAGACCTCTTGTTTTTCCAGATGAATTTTGTTATTATTTTGTCCAGCTCAGTAAAATAATTTTTTGGTAGTTCAATTGGTCTGGCACTGAATAGATAGATTAATTTAGGTAAAATTGTCATTTTTATTATATTAGCTCAGCCTAACCATGAGCAACTGATATTTTTCCATTTATTTAGATCTGACTTTATTTGCGTGAAAAGTGTTTCATAGTTATGTTCATATAGGCCCTGGGTTTGTCTTGGCAAATAGACTCCCAAATATTTTATAGTGTCTACAGTAACTTTGAATGGAATTTCTCTTTCTAGCTCTTGCTGTTGGGCTTTGTCAGTAATGTATAGGAATGCTGAGGATTTATGTGGGTTTATTTTATATCCTGCACTTTGCTAAAGTTGTTTATTATTTCAAGTAGTTTTTTACTTGATTCACTAGGATTCTCTAAATAAATTTTCTGACTCTGTAAAATTGTTTTTTGATAGTTTGATTGGTATGGCACTAAATAAGTAAATTAATTTAGGTAAAGTTGTCATTTTTATTATGTTAGCTAGGCCTACCCATGAGCAACGGATGTTTTTCCAGTTATTTAAATCTGACTTTATTTGTGTGAAAAGTGTTTTGTAATTGTGTTCATACAGTTCCTGGGTTTGTTTTGGCAGGTTGAGTCCCCAATATTTTCTCATGTCTACAGTAACTTTAAATGGAATTTCTGTTTCTATCTCTCGCTGTTGGGCTTCATTAGTAATATATAGGAATGTTGATGATTTATGTGGGTTTGTTTTGTATCCTGCCATTTTGCTAAAGTTATTAATTATTTCAAGTAGTTTTTTTTCCTTGATTTGCTAAGTATATCATCTTATTATCTGCAAAGAGTGATAACTTAATTTCTTCTTTGCCTATTCTAATTCCTTCAATTTCTTTTTCTTCTCTTATTGAGAGAAATCTTTAATTCCTTATATCACCTACTTCTGATGTTGCATGAATTCCCTTGATTTTTAAAGTCCCTGTAGATTCTTACACAATGGTTAGTCATTCAGTCATTTTTCCATCATGCCCAACTCTCTGTGATCACATTTGGGGTTTGCTTGGAAAAGATACTGGAATGGTTTGCCATTTTCTTTTCTGGCTCAGGAAACAGGCAAACAGGGTTAAATGACTTACCCAGGGTCACATAACTAGTTTTTGAAGCCAGGTCTGAACTCAGGAAGATAAGTCCAGGCCCAGCACTCTATCCACTGCAACACCTAGCTGCCCCTACACAGTAGCAGCTAACTTTTAATTCAGCCTCTCTCTTGCTTAGTTACAGAAATCATTTTCCAAAGGAACTCCTCTTCATTCCTTTAGAGTACTACTCCTAAGAGAAAAGATTATGACCATACAATAAGTGTGTCTGCATTCCAGCCCCATGAGAATCCCCATGGTTGTCTTTTTCCAAGCAGTTTAAGAAGCCAATCCTAGAATAGGACAAGGTCATACTTTCCAGGACTTGGAGATCCTAGGTGTTTCTTCCTCAAGGAGCAACCCTATTCCCACCAGAGAAGAAAACTAAGGTAAAATTATAGGTCATACTCAAGCATATCTGTGGGAAATTTTGTAGTGCCTATGGTAGATCTGTTGACCTAAAGACAATCAAATGCAAAAGGAATACTCTGAACAGAGAATTGCTTTTTAAAACTTATACTTGTAGTTTAAGAGACAGCCATAAGGATTTTTTGGGCCAAGCATCCAGAGTCAAAGATCATAATTGTTTTCAATCTATAAGGAACTTTCTAGTCCATCCCCTACACTAGCACTGCACCAATCATTGGGAATACAAATATAGAACACAAGACAGTTCCTGCCCCCAAGGAATTTATATTCTAATAAGAAAAAGTAACAAATGAGAGTGGCGGCCAGAAAGGAGTGTTTTGAACAGGGACAACACAGGTAAGGTTAATGGAACCAGAGAGCAATTTATGGATGCATCCTTTCCAACAATGATAGTATTAGGTTGATTGTTGCTCTAGAAGAAAGACGTAGAAAATGAGAGGAAGTTTAGGGTTTATATGGGGATGTAAAGTAAAAATGTCCAGGGAACAAAGGCAGGAAGGTCTGACATAGACTAGAAATGGTGAAGAAATGCTAATCAGAAATTGAGATACCTAGCACAGTTCAGTGGAGTAGTAGGCTGGAAGTAAAGTCTAGAGCTCAGGATCATAGTTTGAAGATGATGATCTCTCTGCTCATATATATAATATTTATAGCTAGATAGATATTCATGTATATTATATAGAGCCAGCCAGATACACAGACACATAAAGGTGAAAATTTATCTGACTGGCAGAACTTTTCTAACATTTGTATCAGATGTGTGGACAAATGATGTGTGGACAAATGCATTTTGAGTTATGGAATGGTTTTTAAATGGGTTGCTTTAATCATTAGTGATATGTGTATCTATGTAGCACATTATATATTGTATATTGTGTTATCACATATACTATATATACAGGCATATATGTAAAATATGATTATGTATTTAAAGTAAGTCACGAACCCATGATGTTTTTAATAAGTACTATAAACTTATGCCACTGTTTAGTAAACACAGCAGTTTTATATTCTAGCCTTCCAATAAGGCCATACTAATTGACTCTGCTTCATTTTCTCTCCAGAAGCACCTTCTTCATGTCCCCACCCCCACCCAGAGAATGAACTCCTTTGTGAACTTCAAAAACTTTCATGGGCTGCTTAGACTGGGCATATGACTATAGCTCTAGACATTTCCATTTTGAATTCAGACTTATTTATTCGGAACCATTCACTCTATGCTCAAGTTCTAAAAAAAAATGAAAAGAAAAAATACATCAAGACACATAATGTCCATAGGGATTTTAAAATGACAGTAACATATATGTTAAACGTCACAGAACCTTGTACCTAGAAAATGCTTAAAAGATGTTTGTTGAATTAAATTGAAGCATGAATGATCTAGGCAACTTATTTCAAAACCATATCACTATTCACACTACATTTGCATATTCATCTGGTGCTAATGTTAGGAAAGTTCTGCCAGTCAAACAAATTGTTCACCTGATTTGTTTTTTCACTCACTTGATTGCTTATTGGGCTGACTAGTCATTGCTCAGGTGGCTATCATCAGAATTGATATGACTGTGCACACAGACATGATCATAGGGAGCTACTCATTTGAGAATGGAACAGTAACTAAGAATTTATACATCTTGCAGTAGGAAGGAGATCCGCTACTATTCTTTTGCTAGATAACATTTTGATTGGGGATGTTGGTCCAAGCAATTCCAAACCATCTTCTTAGAAATTCAGGAAGTCCTGCTGAGAACAAACTCTCCTCGGTCCTACTCACATCCTAGCAAAATGCTGATGCTCCCCGCAGCAGCACCCATTTTTCCCCCATAGCAGACAATGTGGTATTGTGATTAGATATAAACCGAAAGTGTATTTTCTGCCCCTCAGTAATTACACTGCCTTATGGTAGCATTATTCAGTGTGAAGCCTTATTATGCTGCAGAATGAAATCCTGTATAATTTTCTTCTCCTCCAATGCACAAATGGAAATCATATTTTGGTCAGAGTTGGGAAGAAAGGCTCAGTTATCACTTGTGAGCGTGGTGTTATTTTCCCCAGAATTAAAAAATCCATCTGGGTGTCCGACCTCTTTCACCCTGCTGCCTCTCCATTCAGCCTTTTGTATGCATATGAACCTTATCAATTTCCACGGACTCAAAAGCCTAGCACCCAGCTTGGTGCCTCCCCCTGGTTCTTGCTGCTTTAATGGAAATGCATGAGGTTTTTTTTTTTTCTTTGATGTCAGTGAAATACATGCATGTGGGGGAAAACCCTGTGCTTTTATTTAGGGGGAGGTGTGGAAGGGTCCAAATCAAAGTTAAAGTTTCTACCCTATTGGGCTTTACTAGTGATTAGTGAAGGAGTGAGAAGAGTAGTAAATTCAACAGGCTTGCTGTGAATTGAGGATTATAGTTATTGTTGACCAAAATAAGGAGAAGCAGTAGCAACATACAGTGTCACATTTGCCCAGTAAGGCTTTCCATCCAGCCTCAGACTACAACCTCATTTTGGTAGAGTGCTACTAAATGCCTCCTATTAAGAATTATTAAATCTAAAGCATCTAAGAATTAAGAATCTAAACAACAAAAATTCACAAATGCATTCTTTACAGTTAAATAACAACAGAATGGCAAGAATATACACAATGACCAAAATAGTATAAGGAAAAGTAACACAGACATCAGAACTTAGATCAATACAATAACCAATCTCGACTGCAGAGGACTGATGACAAGATACACCTCTTTTCTCTCAGTAAAGTGTTGTTGGACTGTAGGTTGGGAATAAGGTATGCCTTACTGGATATAGTCAATATGTTGTTTTGTTTTCTTCTCCATCATCATCATCATCTCAATTAGTAATTATCATTTATTTTTAATATTAAGAGAGGGTGTTATTGGGGCCTGGAGTTATTCACAGTACTATAGAAATGAACCAAAACTGCACCAATAAAATGTACTTTTAAAACAGATCATGCTGTGATTAGTGAATTGATTGGAACTCCCTTTGGCTTGGTACTCTATGTTAAGTAAGCTGATGGCCTTTAAATTCATTTATCATTTATTTTATTTCATGTGTCATTCAATATCATGTTGGAAGTAACTCCTTTGCAATCATACTGTAACAATTTGCTTGCTATTTGGATTTTCCTCACATATTGTTTGCAATATATATGCCCTCAAGTTTCTTCCAACAAACAATCCATCTCCCTAAGATAATCTTGTGCTTGCCCAGGACTTGCAACCCTACACACACACACACACACACACACACACACACACACACACACACACACTCATGTACGTACTCATGCATGCACATACACACACATGGACTTACTTTCAACTTATATAAAAAGCCCCCAAAGTTTTAAAGTTGTTAGTAATGTTGAATGTGATCCCAGAATAAAAATAGAATTCACCTTCATGATTACTAAGATTAGTATGTGCAATAGAATGGTCTCTGTTTATTCCAGGATAACTGAAATATGACAATTAGAAATCTCAAGTGATTTCTTCAAATAGCCTATCGTTGCACTTCTTTCTGGGATGAATAAAAACCAGGTTCATTTTTAAACAAGTTAGTTTAATGCCACTTACCTTCTGCCAGAGAAGTCATGAACTTAAAATGCAGAAAAATATACATTTTTGAACATGACAAATGCAAGGAATTGTTTTGCAAGATTCAATATGTATTGATCTACTTTTCCTTTGGGTTTAATGGGAAGAAATGTTAGGGGAGGTATATATTAATTTTAAAATACTTTTTTATGTAATAAATTGTTTTAAAAACTTTCTAAAATCCCAACAACTTCATTTATCCTGGAGAAGAAAAGATTGGAGTGAGGAGAGGGAAATGCATGATTTCTACCTTCCAAAACTTGTAAGGTATGTTAAACTTAATCTGCTTGACCCCTGAGGACAGAACTGGAAGGAATGGGTGGAAGTTACAGGGAAGGCAAGTTCAATTGAGTTTAAGAGAATGCTTCCTGATAATTAGAGCAATTAAAAAAATAGAATAGGCTATCTTAAAAGATTTTCAACCACTTGTCATGACTATCACAGAAAGGGCTGATGCTTTAAGTAGGTATTTAATTAGATGACCCCTGCTGTCCCTTCCAACTCTGAGATTCTGTGAACATATTTTGATGTACAGAAATACCTTGTAGAAGATTTACCTTGTGGAAACGTTCCCCAAACAATGTAATTTCGCAATATCATGTAAATCAGCTCCCCCCACCCTAGGTGAGCAGTTTGAATCTTTGTTGTTCACTTAGGTTGTTAAAAAGTGAAGACAAATATTAAGTAAATACTTTGTAACAACAGTTCTTTTAGAAGGATTATATCCTTATCAGTAACATTCCTATTTAGAACAAAGAAGTACCAAGCTAACTGCTTCATGAATTTTTCATTTTCAGCATTTGGCTTACTTTAGACCTTTTCAAAATGATTCTTATATTGGTTGTCCTAGTCCTCCATGATCTTGGTAAAAAGGAAATCAGCAAAATTTGGTTTCCGAAGCCCCAGGTTTCATCTCTAATAAATTACCCTCCCCTTGCTTCTGATTTTTGCACTAGGGTTCAACATTTTTCTATTTCTGTTTCTCAAAGGAAATGAATTGTACTCTCCCAGCTGTGGACAAAATGTGTGTGTGTGTATGTGTGTATATGAGTGTGTGAAATAAAGATGTCCATGCCATTTGAGAATTGTCTTCTCTAGCTAGATGTTTATTAGAGATCAGGATATTCCTTGGGAGTAAACAGCAATTATTCCAAATACTTTTCTTGGGTATTGCTGGTTTCATCACTTCTTATCCTGCAGCCAATTGATAACTTGGTACTCTGCTCTCTACATTTCAAGTCTATTAGTTATTCAAGCATTTAGTCCAGCTGAGCCCTATTCAAGTCTCTGTAAGGAACAATTTTAATTTGTACACATTTTGGCTGCCTAAGAATGTAACTTGCATTTAAAATACTGATATTATGTGCCCTATTTCATTATTTCACTTAAATTCATGTTTTTGTAGTAACAGTTAATGACATTAGGAGGGGCACATCTGTACTGTTATCCTATATAAAGTGAAATAGTAATGTGAACAAGTGTATGATTATGTTAGGCAATAGTCACACTTTCCCCTCTATTATCAAGGCCACCCATGGAAAAGCAGATTTTCCCTTGGCCTGAGATTTCTTGATATTGCAGAGATTTAGTCTAAGGCAACTTTTAAGAAGGGTTAAAACTAGACTTTTTTGGAGCCCTCACGTTGACCAGATTTTATAGGAGTAAAGGAAGGACATGAATATATCCAGAAAAGGATAAAAAGGAAGACACAAGTTGGGAGTGGCAACATAAAATATAGGTCAACCATAAAAAGTAATTGAATCAGAAAGCACCAACAGTAGAAACTGATTAATTTGATGATGTTATTGATGTTATTAGGAGTTTCGTGCCCTGAAAAGTGTGACCTTATCATTATTAGGTAATGTTATGATATTGATAACATCTTTCGTTTGTATAGCACTTCAAGAGATTTTCAAAGCTATGTTAAAATATTCCTCACTGTAGAGAAACTTAAACAGGATTTCAAATGTGCAGAATAAACAAATAATGAAAATGATAACTGATGTTTATGTAGGAGTGTAGGATTTGAAAAGAGATTCACATACATTATCTTGTTTGGTCTTTATAAAAAAAACCCTGTGAAATAGTGACTCTTCATTTTATAGATAAAACTCAGAGAGCCTTAATGATTTGTCCATGATCACAAAACTAGTTTGGCGCTAGCTCGGTTTATGATCTATGAAAATCCTTGTTTACTGAGACTTTTAGATAATCAGCTAAAATACTTCAGTAGTCCAAAATATGCATCATTTCAAGAGTGGAGTCCTTTTTCTGGTGCTTTAGATTGCGGGTCCTCAGAAACTTAAGGGAAATGACTCTTTATAACATGCTGTAGTCAAGTAAATATTCCTCCCCTGGCAACCAAGTTCTTTGAACTTAACTAGGCTGATCCTTTCTGAGAATTTATTTCAAGAATTTCTAAAGGGACTGGAAACCCCAAAGAGGCCAGGCCACTTCCACAGGAGATTACTCAGGGCAAGGACCCTAGCTTAGCTGACCTTGATATCACTTCATTGTGAAGAGGCTGAGGTTACTCAGCAACCCAGCTTCAGCATAGGTGCAGTAGTGGTAAAGGAAAGGAGGCAAAGAATGAGTATTAGAGAATATCAGACAAAATACATAACAAAAAAAAGCTCAAGACAGAAGAACAGAATAAAAATAAGCAGATAAATCAAAGAGATGATCCCCCAAATAGAAGAAAAAATAAATAAAATCTCAAAGGAAAACTAAGAATGATGTGCAAATAATGTAATGTGAAGGAAAATGAACCAATGTTACTTGATAAAAAACAGAAACCTATATATTCTCCATAAATCATGGAACAAAGCAAGAAATTCTTGCATGGTTTTAAAGAGAAATAGAACTTGAAAAAAGAAATTAAGAGGTAATTTTGGTTAGAAATTAGGATTCTTAATATAGAACTGTTAGAAATAACATGGGAAAATTTAATATATGGTGGAAAATGACTTAAACAAGTAGAAGCTGTGTGAGAGACAGATTTGAAACATAAAAATAATGAAGTGGAAGAAAATTTGGCAAAAGAGAAGCAAAAGGTAACAACACTAAAAGAACACATGACTTCTATATAAGTCAAAGCAACCAACTGATCACAGGATGCACAAAAATAACTTAAGAGTCACAGGTCTCCCAGAAGAACATGACAAAGCAAAAAATGAATACCATAGTTCAGGGAAAATGCAACAAAAATATATAGTTCTAAATATAGACCACAAAGCATTGATTGAAATGATCCAGAAATCAACAACAAAAATAACAACATACATACACACACACACACGCACGCACACACACACACACACACACACACACACAAATACACACACTGAGGTTTTCAACTCCAAGTCATGTATTAATTAAATTTAATAGTTTCATGACAAACAACAAATTTTGCAAGAATCCAAGAATATGAATACAATGGAAAAACATTTTGAATGGCACAGGATCATTCCATATATCTATGAAGATTTGTCGGAGAGAATGAAATAGTATTTTCTAAAAATCAAAAAAAGTTGAATCTATAACCCAAAATTATGTATCTTGCAAGCCTGAGCCTAATCATCAATGAAAGAAGACATATTTTATCATATACATGTATGTAAACATGCATGCATACACAACATGTATGCATAAACAAGGGGGGAGAGAGAGGAAAAGAGGGAGAGGAAGAGAGAGGAAGAGAGAGAGAGAAGAGAGAGGGGGGAAAGAGGGGAGGAAGAGACAGAGACAGAGACAGAGAATATGATAAGATGGGATACAGAAATAAGAGAACGTGAGCTTAAAGCTATAAATAGTGAGGTTATACTTTGTAAGGAGAAAGGTCACCTATTCCAGCGAACTGGAGAAAAGGAAGCTAGGAAGGGTGAATATGATAAATCTAGAGATGGGAAGCATCTTTCACCAAGTCCAACTCTCATTTTACAAATAAGGAAACTAAAGTTCAAAGGGTTCAGTGATCTGTAAAAAGTAATATAGCTAATAAGTAACTGAGGTAAAATATGAACATTGGTCTTCCAATTTCCAAGCGAACACTCCATCCACTAGGATTTTGAGGTCAAAAGTAGAAAAGAAAAGAGAGCTCAAGAAAGATAGGTTGTTGGGGCTGGATGGACTCTAGTTTTGCTTTTGATCCTATGATCCAATAATATGTAAAATTAAAGGGCTTGAATAAATTATCTCTCTTTTATTCATAAGATTTATTTATGTTAGTATCTTTAAAATTTCATTCTTGAGAGCTGAAGTGGTCAGATTAGGTCATCTCTAAGATCCTTTTCCTCTAGTGATTCTATGTTGCTCATCCTTCATTTTCAAAAAGAACCAATGACATCATGGAGTGATGTCTTGATTTGCATGTGAATTTAAGTGAGGCAGACTTGTACAAAGTTGACAGCTTCACTCTCTCTTTTAGAGTTATCAAAGTGGCAAGATAAAAGTCAGGACAACCAGTGATGGCCTGGGATGCAGTGGATTACCTTGGCATCTTCAATGTCTGACCAAGCTCTAAGCACTCCATAGCATCTGCTTTAACTGCTTTCATGGCCATTGGAACAAATTGTTCTTATCTACCTATTCCAAGGGGAAGCATAAAGCCAATCAGTAAGTGAAAGATCTTTCCTACCCATTGAATAGGCTTCAGGTGGGTCTTCAGGTGGGGCCAACAAAGGGAGGTCTGATTAGAGACAGGCCCACACCCTTTCACTAATTATATGTGAGGCCCCAGGCTAGTTAGCAAACTAGTTTGCTAGTTTGAGAGAGGCACGAAGCCCTCAGGGCCCTAAAGGGAGCTTCTAAGACCAGAGCCCATGGTGTGTGCCTGAGTTCTAGTCAATCAGATGATGTCTAGGACTGCATAAAAAGAGAGAACAGAACTTGGAGCTAAGCAGAATCTGAGGACTGAGGACTGAGAGCTGAACTGGACACAAGAGGGCTGGAAGCAGCAGAGCAGAGAGCAGCAGGATTCAGAAGCAGGGGCCAGCATCCAGAATGTGCAGAGCCAAGAGTGCTGAACACAAGAGGTAGTTGCAGAGATCAAGGAACTTGAAGTCAGCAGAACTGCAGGAGAGTATTGAGCAGAGAGTTAGGATTCATGAGTGTTCTTCTTATAGGAGGGCCCTAGCATCAAGGGGAAGCACAACTATGGCTTGGTTTCCTGCTATAATATTTTGTTATAATCTCTTTGTTACTATAGTGAGGTGGGCTTATTGGTTTTGGAATATTATTGCCACAACACCAAATTGTGGGCATTGGTCCTTAAGTCTGATCCTTTGGAGTCTAAATAAATGTTATACTTCCTCTGCCTTCTACCTAGAGAATTCCTTATAGTGCAAGATTCCAAACCATTGAGACATGCCCACGGTCCTCTCAGGGGTCATGAATTTTGCCTTAATGATATAAGGAGAAAGTCTTCTCATGCTTGGGGTAGACATCCCCCTAATGCGCCAAGAGATTGATGCCCATTTGTTACCCTTAACCTAGTTTAGCCCTGTTGCCCAGAGGGTTTACTGGGGTGTGGCTGCTGTGCATGCTACAGCTTTTTGGAGCCACAGGTGAGAGTTAGTGAAGGTGGACATCAAAAATGGATAAGCAGCCCTGAAAAGGGTTCAGCAAGCCCTCACGCCAGAGGTGCTAGTCCTCCCTGAACACCCATACACCCCAAAATCTCAAATATATTAGAATGAATTTGCCCAAGTTCAGTGGTACAGAAACAAACCCTCTATCTCTCTTTATTCTAAAACTCTTCCTATTCCCATGCCACAATTCCCTCTTCTTGTGCAAATCTGATCTACTGCATCTCCTTGCAGGAAGTCTATCAGTCAATCAACATTTATCAAGTGCCTACTATGTGACAGGCATAGTGCTAAGATACAAAGAAAGGAAAAAGCCCTCAAGGAGGTTAATATGCCTCTCTCTGAATGCAGCTAGTGTGGCTCTTATCTGGCAGATTTACATTCTGTTATTGGGCCTATACTCAAAGCCTTTCCAACTTGAAAGGGCATGGCAAAGCATTTGCCCCTCTGTGAGATTAAAGGGTCACCTGAGCACAGTGAGGCATAAGAAGAATATAACTTAGTCAAGGACAACTTCAAGAAGGCCAAAACAAAAATGTCAAGTATCAATTTCTCAGGCATCATAGGATCATAAATTGAAGGCTGGAAGGACCTCAGAGATTATGTAGTCCAACTCTATCATTTTACATATGGGGAAGTTGAGGCCAAGTTATTTGCCCTAGGTCAGAGGTCATAAGTAGCAAAACAGAGATAAAAACCAAGATCCTCTGACTCCAGGTCCAGTGTTCTGTCCATTGCTTACAAAGACAATAAATAAGATGACCTCTGCATGTGGCCCATTGTCTCACTAGAAAGGTTTAGGTGAATCATATGCTTGGGATGGGATTTATACCACTATGGTGTGATTTATACCAGGAATGCAAAACTGTTTCAGTATTAGGAAAACTAAAAGCATAATTGATCATATCAACAAAAAAAAAACCCAACAAAAATCATATGACTCCCTCAATGATGCTGAGAAAGCTTTTCACAAAATATAATACCCATTCCTAATAAAAATACTAAAAAAAAAAAAGGAATAAGTAGAGCTTTTATTAAAACAATAAGCAATGTCTATCTAAAACTAAGATCAAACATTATCTGTAATGTGATAAACTGGAAAACTTCCCAATAAGATCAGAGTTGAAGCAAGGATGTTCATTATCTTCACTATTATCAAATATTAATACTAGAAATGCTAACTATAGCAAAAAAGACAAGAAAAAGAAATTGAAGGAATAAGAACAGGCAATGAGGAAACACTATCTGTGCAGATATACATGATGGTATACTTAGGGAAGCTTAGAGAATTAACTAAAAAATTAACTGAAACAATTAACAGCTTCAACAAAGTTGCAGTAAACCCACATAAATCATCAGTATTTGTATACATTACCAACAAAACCCAGCAGGAAGAGATAGAAAGAGAATAGACAAAATAAAGTACTTGGGAGTCTGCCTGCCAAGATAACCCAAGTACTACACAAACACAATCACAAAACACTTTTCACACAAATAAAGACATATGTAAACAATTGGAGAAATATTAACTGTTCATTGCTGTGTACATGGCAATGCTTTTTTCCCTTTATTTTGTATTTGTTTCAGTATATCAGTTTATAATTTTTTTTCTTTTTTCATTGGGTATTTCAGTTTTAGTATTTAAGTCTAAAAAAAGGAAAAAAATATTAATTGTTCATGGGTAGGCCAAATCAATATAATGAAAATAAGAGTTCTACCTAAATTAATTTACTTATTCAGTGCTATGCCAATTAAAGTACCAAAGAATTATTTTATAGAGCTAGAACAAATAATAACAAAATTTATCTGGAAAAAAAAAAGAGAAGGTCAAGAATATCAAGGGAATCAATAAAAAATAAAGGAAGGTAGCCTAGCAGTACCAGATTTCAAATGTATTGCAAAGTATAATCATCAAAATAATCTGGCACTGGTTAAGAAATATAATTATAGATCAGTGGAATAGATTAAGTGCACTAATACCCAGTAGTAAATGACCATAGTAATCTAGAGTTTGATAAAACAAAATTTTGAGGTGAGAACTCAGTATTTGACAAAAATTACTGGGAAAATTAGAAGGTAGTTTGGCAAAAAACAGGCATAGACCAGCATTTCATATACCAAGATAAGGTCAAAATGAGTACATGACTTGGACATAAAGGGTGATATAATAAGCAAATTAGGAGAACATGGAAAACTTTGCCTGTCAGACCTATGAATAAGGAAAGAATTTATTATCAAACAAGAGATAGAAAGGATCTTGGGAGATAAAATAGATAATTTTGATTACATGAAATTAAAGTTTTGGCACAAACAAAACCAATGCAGCCAAAATTAAGAGGAAAGTAGGAAGCCGGGGGGAGGGTGGGAATTTACAGCAAGTTTCTTTGATAAAGGCCTCATTTCTCAAAAAGATAGGGACCTGAGTCAAATTTATAAGAATACAAGTCATTCTATAATTGATAAATGGTCAAGGATATGAATGGAAGTTCAGAAGAAGAAATCAAAGCGATCTGTAGTCATATGAAAAAAAATGCTTTAAATCACTACTGATTAGAGAAATGCAAATTAAAACACACCTATCAGATTGGCTAACATGACAGAAAAGGGAAATGACAAATTCTGTGGGGGTGGGGCAGGGATGAGGAAAATCTGGGACACTGATGCATTGTTGGTGAAGTTGTAAGTCTATGCCCCAAAGAAATTAAAGAAAAAGGACCTGTATGTACAAAAAATATTTATTTTAGCTTCTTTTATGGTTGTAAAGAATTTCAAATTAAGGAGATATCCATCAATTGGGAAATGCCTGAAGAAGCTGTGGTATGTGATTGTGATAGAATGTTATTGTGGTGTGAGAAATGATGAAGATGATGGTTTCAGAAACACCTGGGAAGATCTACATGAATTGATGCAGAGTGAAGTGAGAACTAGAACACTGTACACATTAAAAGCAATATTTTAATGATAATCAACTGTAAAGTACTTTACTATCCTGATCAACACGGTGATCCAAGCTAATTCCAAAGTACTCATGATGAAAAATGCTATCTACTTCCACAGAGAAAACTGATTAACTTTGAGTGCAAATTGAAGTATGATTTTTCATTTTCTTTGTTTTTCCTGCTTTTTGCAACATGGTTGATATAAAAGTATATTTTGTGTGATTTTACATCTATTATCCATATATTGTATAGTGAGTAAAATGAAACTGAGGCAAAGTGAGTCATGTTTTCTCTGAGTAAGATATCAGTTTATTAATAGTGATGCATATATCTGTTAATAAAGTAGGTCAAACTGGCTTTCTCAATTTGGTCAGCAACCAGGAAGGGGGAGGGGCTTAGGATGGGAAGGAAACCTCTTTATTGAGGTGCCAGAAAGGAGGAGTTCTGGATGGTTGGGAAATGTCACAACTGGTTACAGCTGGGAAAAGTGTGTTGGCCTTCAGATGTGGATGGTCATACCTCTGTATGCTAAGGAATTGTTAATTGCTTTGCGTGGTTCAACTGTCTCTATTAATCTTGGCTGGAAAATCAGAACCACCCAAATTATGACCACTGGATTAGTCATCCCCTTGGGGGAGATCAAACCACCCCTAGTTTTCTTCAAGGACAGGTAAGGGCTAAAGAATTGTCTTGTGGTAGGGCATCCAGTTCAAGTTGGTTGCTTGTTTACAGTCAACAAATTAGTACTAGGTTAAACTGGTCAGCAAAATAATATCCCTGAACCGAGTCAAATTTATAAGAGTTCAAGTCATTCCCCAATTGAGAAATGGTCAAAGAATATGAACAGGCAGTGTTTAGAGGAAGAAATTAAAGATATCTATAGTCATATGACAAAATGCTCTAAATCACTATTGATTAGAGAGATGCAAATCAAAACAACTCTCAGGTACCACATCTCTTCTGTCAGATTGGCTAACATGTCAAAACAGGAAAATGATAAATGCTAGAGAAGCTGTGGCAAAATTGGAACACTATTGCATTATTGGTGGAGTTGTGAACTGATCCAACCCTTCTGGAAAACAATTTGGAATTATGCCCAAAGGTCTACAAAAATGTGCATATCCTTTGAACCAGCAATACCATTTCTAGGGCTGTATCCCAAAGAGGTCATACAAGGGGGAGAAGCACCCGTATGTACAAAAATATTTATAGCAGCCATTTTGTGGTGGCAAAGAATTGGGAATCAAGGAGATACCCATCAACTGGAGAATGGTTAAACAAATTGTGGTAGATGAATGTAATGGAATACTATTGTGGTATAAGAAATGATGAGCTGACGGACTTCATGAGAATCTGAAGAGTCTTATATGATCTGATGATGAATGAGGGGAGCACAACAAGGAGAACGTTGTACACAACCACAGACACATTGCTTCTGTGATGACTAACTGATAGACTTGGCTGTTCTCAACAATGCAAGGTTCTAAGACAGCTCCAAAAGACTCATGATGGAAAAGGCTATCCACAACCAGAGAAAGAATTATGGAATCTGAATGCAGATTGAAGCAAAGTACTTGTTCTTTCTCTTTTTTTATATTTTATTTTATTTTTGGTTTTGTTACATCTTTCTCATGGTTCATTTCATTGGTTATAATTCTTCTTTACAATGTGATTATTGGAAAAGAAGTTTAATGTGAAGGTATATGTAGAAACTATATCAGATTACATGCTGTCTTGTGGGGGGAGGGGGGAAGGAGAGGGAGAGGGATAAAATTTGGAACTCAAAAACTTGTAAACTGAGTGTTGTACACTAAAAAGAAATTAATTAATTAATTTAAAAAAGAATATTTTTCTCAAAATTTCCAATTCCATATTTCATTTGTATACCTAGTAGGTGCATTGGTAACTAAGGTGGGAGATTCTTACTGTTTTAGAATGATAAATTAATTAAGAGTGTTTGATTGAGCCTTACTAGGTGCAAAGCCCCAGGCCCAAACCCCTATCTACTAGGTGCTATGCTGATGTGGACCGGAAGCCCTCAGGGCCCTAAGGGGAGTTGCTAAGACTTACAGCCAATAGTATACGCCTAAATTCTGGTCTCTCAGATGATGTTTGATGACCTCCAAAGACTGTATAAAAAAGAGAGAACAGAGCTATTTGCTGGAGGCTCTCACTCCTGGAGGAATGTTGGCATGGGACTCCGGGCAGCTGCTATAAGAGCCTCCTGGCTCACCCAGATGTTGATGGTTTCTTGGTAACTATGAATTGTATTTGGTCTGTTTATAATATATGTTTGCAATTTGTTTGTATTTGCTCTGAAGTTCAGGGTGTTGACTTTTTCCCCTGAACTAAATGAATAATATTTGTATGTTGAATTGAAATAAGATTGTTAGCCCCTTAACATTACTTTCCTTAGTAAAGCAGATCAAAAGAACTTCTGCTGGCAGTGTTGCTGCTAGCCATATTGTTGCAACAGTAGGGCATATACTGATAGAGATAGACACAGATGATAGATAGATTATAAATAGATAGACATGCATAATTAGTACTGATGTATAAATATACATATAGACACAAATTTTTGCATATAAATAAAAATATCATACAAACATTAAAAAAAAATCCCTGGTGCGAGGAGTATGAGCTATAGCACCACTCCCTTTAATCACACCTTTAAGTCAATTCAGACTAGGACAGAGCAAATCTTTGAAGGAGACAGTTCAGGCAGATGTTGACAGTTTTAAGTCAATGTAACATAAATATCAATTACATTACAAAATCAATACAATAGATATCAAAGATAATAATGTTATCTCTCATAATTGCTTGCCTTCTCAATGGTTGGCAAGAGGGGCTGCAGGGACAGAATTTGGAATTCAAAATTTTAGAAAAATGTTTTAAAAAATAATTTTTTTAAAAAAAGAAAGGTTTAAATGGTACTGGGAATCAAAGGATAATGTCTCTGGTGACTTTATCTTTGTTTCCACTCAAAGGCTCAGGTATTTACCTTCCAGAGAAATAAATTTCACAGATATTTGCCTGGGCAGCTTATTAGAGATGTAATTATGTAATTACACGTAATTATGTAGTGGTACAAACTCCTAGGAGTGGAGATATCCTCACCTGATAGCTACCTTTATAACTCAGTGCCATATCACCTGGCATATGTAATGGCTCTGCTTCCAGATTCATCTTCTACTAAGTAAGAAAAGCATATACCTCTGTAATAAAATAATTCAATCCTTTATGTTAAACCTTGGAGTAAGGGTAGAAAGGCAGAGAGGGAATTTTGAGGAATATGGTACTAATAAAGCAATTTATTAGCTGTGTGACCCTAGTCAAGTCACTTAACCTTATTGTTGTTTAGTTGTTTTCAGTTGTGTCCGACTCTATGTGATTCTTTTTGTGATTTTTCTTGGCAAAGATACTGAGGTGGTTTGCCATTTCCTTCTCCAGCCCATTTTACAGATGAAGAAACTGAGACAAACGGGGTTAAGTGACTTGCCCATGATCACACAGTAAGTGTCTGAGGCCAGATTTGAACTCAGGTCTTCCTGACTCCGAGCCTGGCACTCTAACCACTATGCAACCTAGGTTTGCCTTAGTTTTCTCAACCTTCAAGTAGAGAAAATAATAGTAACTTACCTCCCTGGGTTGCTGTGAAGCTTAAGTGAGATCACAATTATAAAGTACTTAGCTCAGTGCCCACAGTAGGCACTATCTAAATACCAATTCCCTTCCCTCCCCCTAATAATGATAATAATAGCTAACATTTGTAGAGTACTTATCAGATGCATTATCTCATTTGAGCTTCACAACAATCCTGGGTGGGTAGCTACTGTAGGTATTATTTGCAGATGAGAAAGCTGAGACTCCTGAGGGATGAAAAGCTTTGCTCATGATCACATGGCTAACAAGTGTTAGGGGTGGGATTCTAGTCTTCAGATTCAGAATTTTATCCACTCTGCCATGTGGCTTCCCTAAACTACATTAGTGATTAATCAAAATCACTAAAAAATACTGTTGTATCTGTTTTCTCCTCTGGATCATCTTGTCTCATCTATTTAAATGACAATTAACTTTGATTGAAGATTTTTTTCTTACCCCTGCTTCTGCTATCAATTGAATATCTAAATAGAACACACCCTGGCTTAACGGTAGCATCCTCTTATTTTCTGCTTTTCTAACAGTGTTATAACATTGTTTAATATTTTTTGAATAATGAATTTTAAATAGTTTCCTGGCGGCTTGCCATGAAATTAGTGTCTCCCTGGGCCATTTTTGTAGGTCCTTGAAGTAATGGTAAAACTAGCCCTGGGATTAATATTGGATAAAGTGAGGGGAGAATGAACTCTTGCGGTTGTTTAACATGCATTCTTTGGGAAAATGCTTGCCTTGTTCAGAATCTGGGCAGAAGAAAAATTAGAACACCAGGTGATTGGTATTCATTTAATGTTCCCCAGTGGCTGACTGCAAAGATGAGTCATGGTGAGGGGTGGGCTTGGCTGGGCTGTTCAGGGAAACATCTGCGGCCTATTTGAATAAAAGAGAAGGAAGGGAGGGCCACTCTATTTAGCAGGTCAACAGCAACCCTGCTATCTGATGCCTTGTGGAACTAATTCCTAATTGGGGCAGTGTTTGTCAACACTGACAGGACCCTAATACACTGTAATCGCTCCAGCCACAAGCTCTGATACAGATCTTAATCTCTACACTGTGTCCCCTTCACATGGCAGCATGCCTCCCTTCCACCCACCCCCCACCTGATTCAAGTCTCACCCTCTCAATCCCTCTCTCATACCCTTCTCTCTGCTGCTTCTCTATGGCTTTCTCCCTTTGTTTCTCTTCCATAGTCTATTTCTACCACTCTTTCTCTCATTTTGAAAGCCCTGTCCCTCCCTCGCCTGTTAAACTCTGTCTTTCTGTCTCTCCCTATCTCCATCACACTTCCTCTCTCACCAAATTCAAATTCTCAATTGCTCTGAAATTTGAAAATCTCTCACACTTTAAATCTTTAGAAATGAGAAGAAAAGTCTAGTCACATATGTTAAAAATGAGGGTGAGTTTAAGGATTCAGTGTGCTTAAAATTTCTGCAAAAGGTTAAGAAAATGAAATTGTACCTTGACATCTTTCTCCAGACAAATGGAAATTCCCTAGGTAACCCAGGGGAATGGTGAAGGCATGATTTGGTTTGGTTTTGTAACTCTCCTCTTGGACAGTTGCAATGGCTCTTGCAATGTGGGGCACAACCTGAACCAGAAGTAATGACTCTTGGCCTTCTGAGATTGACCTAGAGTAGGAATTCCCTTAGGACCACTCTGCTGTCTAGTAGGCCAAAGAGAAGGTGTGACAAAGTGCTAGAACTACCTGGACAAGAAGTCCCCAAAGTATCTGGGTTCCTAGCTGGTTTTTGCCACTAATTACCTGTGTGACCTTAGGCAAATCACTTCAATTTTCACATATGGAGAGAGAGGGAAAGAGAAAGACAGAGAGAGAGAGAGAGAGAGAGAGAGAGAGAGAGAGAGAGAGAGAGAGAGAGAGAGCCAGAGCCAGAGACAGAGACAGAGACAGAAATTAGATTGTCTCTAGGGTTCCTTCTTTCACAAAAATCTATGATCATACAATCTATAAAATTAGGGGGCTTGACTTGATTATCCTTAAGACTCCTTGCTGCAGACCAACCAGCCTGGGAGCTGGGCAGAATAGGCCCTAGCACCCTGAATCAGTGAGCTGTGGCAGTTACCAGACTTCTCAACTCACAAACACCAAAGACAACAGAGAAGGTTAGTGGGAAAAACTGTGGGGACAGAGTGAAAAGAGTTTGCAGTTCAGTCACTGCCCTGGGGGCAGCAGAGGTGGCACAGCTCTAAGGTGGCTTACAGAACTACAGCTGCAGTTGCTTCCAGCCCCAGGCCCACCTGGTGGGAGGAACTAAGTGGCAGATCAGGGCAGGAGTACAGAGCCTGCTTAGATCTGAGTCGTGGTCCCAGTTGGCGGTTCTTGGGGGAGGAAGAGCACTGGTGTGGCAGAGCTTGCTGTGTAGAAATAGCTCTGAAAACAACAGTGCAGCCCCTTAAGCTTGGGACAAATTACTCTATACTCTACAAGCAGTCATACCCCGATGAAAAACTCAAGGGTCAAGTAGTTGGCTGGGAACATGGCCAGGCAGTGAAAATGGACTCAGATTCAGACTCAGACTTTGGAATATTTCTTTGGTGGCAAAGAAGACCAAAACATACAACCAGAAGAAGTCAACAAAGTCAAAGAACCTACATCAAAAGTCTCCAAGAAAAACATGAACTGGTCTCAGGCCATGGAAGAGCTCAAAAAGGATTTGGAAAAGCAAGTTAGAGAAGTAGAGGAAAAATTGGGAAGAGAAATGAAAGTGATGCAAGAAAACCATGAAAAACAAGTCAATGACTTGCTGAAGAAGACCCAAGAAAATACTGAAGAAAATAACACCTTAAAAATAGACTAACTCAAATGGCAAAAGAGCTCCAAAAAGCCAATGAGGAGAAGAATGCCTTGAAAGGCAGAATTAGTGAAATGGAAAAGGAAGTCCAAAAGACCACTGAAGAAAATACCACCTTAAAAATGAGATTGGAGCAAGTGGAAGCTAGTGACTTGATGAGAAATCAAGATATTATAAAAGAGAACCAAAGGACAGAAAAAATGGAAGACAATGTGAAATATCTCATTGGAAAAACCACTGACCTGGAGAATAGATCCAAGAGAGATAATTTAAAAATTATTGGACTATCTGAAAGCCATGATCCAAAAAAGAGCCTAGATATCATCTTTCAAGAAATTATCAAGGAGAACTACCCTGATATTCTAGAGCCAGAGGGTAAAATAGAAATTGAAAGAATCCACCGATCACCTCCTGAAAAAGATCCCCAAAAGAAAACTCCTAGGAATATTGTCACCAAATTCCAGAGCTCCCAGATCAAGGAGAAAATACTGCAAGCAGCCAGAAAAAAACAATTTGAGTATTGTGGAAGCACATAACACAAGATCTGGCAGCTTCTACATTAAGGGATCAAAGGGCTTGGAATATGATATTCCGGAGGTCAATGGAGCTAGGATTAAAACCAAGAATCACCTACCCAGAAAAACTGAGTATCATGCTCCAAGGCAAGATATGGATTTTCAATAAAATAGAGGACCTTCAAGCTTTCTCAGTGAAAAGACAAGAGTTGAATAGACAATAGACTTTCAAATACAAGAATCAAGAGAAGCAAGAAAAGGTAAATAAGAAAGAAAAATCATAAGGGACTTACTAAAGTTGAACTGTTTTGTTTACATTCCTACATGGAAAAATGATTTGTATAATTCATGAGACCTCAGTATTTGGGTAGCTGAAGGGAATATACATACATACATACGTACATACATACATACATACATACATATACAGATATGTATATATATACATATATGTGTATATCTACATACACACATAGATGATATCTAAAAAATAAAATCAAATTAAGGGATGAGAGAGGAATATATTGAGAGAGGGAGAAAGGTAGAGATAGAATCAGGTAAATTATCTCACATAAAAGTGGCAAGAAAAAGCAGTTCTGTAGGAAGGGAAGAGAAGGCAGGTGGCGAGGAATGAGTGAATCTTGCTCTCATCGGATTCAATTGAGGAGGGAATAACATACACACTCAATTGGGTATCTTACCCCACAGGAAAGAAGGAGGAAGGAGATAAAAAGGGGGGATGATAGAAGGGAGGGAAGATGGGGGGAAGAGGTAACCAAAAGCAAACACTTTTGAAAAGGGACAGGGTCAAGAGAGAAAATTAAATAAAGGGGGATCGGATAGGAAGGAGATAAATATAGTTAGTCTTTCACAATACGAGTATTGTGGAAGGGTTTTGCATAATGATACACAAGTGGCCTATGTTGAATTGCCTGCCTTCTTAGGGAGGGTGGATGGGGATGGGAAGAGGGGAGAGAATTTGGAACTCAGAGTTTCAAAAGCTGATGTTCAAAAAAAGAGTTTCTGCATGCAACTAGGAAATAAGATATACAGGCAATGGGGCACAGAAATCTATCTTGCCCTACAAGAAAATAAGGGAAAAAGGGGATGGTGGGGAGTGGGGTGACAGAAGGGAGGGCTGACTGGGGAATGGGGCAATCAGAATATATGCCATCTTGGAGTGGGGGGAGGGTAGAAATGGGGAGAAAATTTGTAATTCAAACTCATGGAAATCAATGCTGAAAATGAAAAATATTAAATAAATAAATAATGATTTTAAAAAAGGACTCCTTGCTATTCTACATAAATGATGTTACTCATATTTCCAATACTGAAAGCATAAGGGAAATTATCTTCTCCAGCTCAGGCAATGTCTTCAGTATTGGAACTCCTGTTTTTTATCTTCTCCATATCCCTTCTCCAAAATGAATTTTCAATAATAATCACAGCAATTCCATTTACATCAAATTTTAAGTCTTATTTTCATCACCACCACCCCAGGAGGTAGGTGGCATCATACTCGGGCCAGGTGTTTAGAGAGAAAGAAACTATTTCAAGCAGCCTCTCAATTTCACTGCCCTCAGGGTACAAACTATATAAAAGGATGCAAATTACAAGTACTGGGAACTAAAGGATTTCCACTGGCCAAAATGCAGCACCAAAGCAACTATGTTTTATTGTTGACAGATAAAAGTCATAAAGATAGTAAAGTAGGTGGGTAGTGACATTGATGTCACTTCATTAGGTTGCCTTTTATCTTGGCTCAAATTCATTTGGACCTAAGCCAGAGAAATTTCAGGTAAGAGAATCTTTGATAAAAGAAAGTTTTTACCATAGCCAAGACATAGAAGTAAAAAAAGGAAAGACTTAATCTTAGTCTGGTGACTTTTGCTTGACTTCAGAGCTGGGTATAGTGACTGTGACTGAAAAGCTGTCATCCTGCCTATCAAAGAAGGTTTTTATTATTATACCTAGTAGACTGAAGACCAAGAAAGGTAGAGACCACATATCCAGCAGATACTCTGCCTCATAGAAAGAAAAGCAGGCTCAAGAGAGATTCCACCATTCCCAAGGAGAATCAGGTAAAGAAGAGATGTCACCATGTCCAGCAAAGAACAGTCCCAGCTGGCATTCTCAGTGAAGAGTAAACCTACTGAGAGTAGCATAACAATATAAGAGGAATACATCCTATAGGAGTCAAGATATGAGTTGGCTTCATGTATTCCCTATGCTCTCTTGTGTGATTCCCTAAGTATATTCACTTTTCCTGTTGATGGTTTGCATATTTATGAGAGAGTATGCCCTACATGAATAAGGGTGGAGATGGGGTATGGAGGTGGGGAGGAAAGGATAGTCTAGTCTTCCCTTCAAAAAAGATTTTGTTCTGTGAAGTTTGGATTCAGTCAATTGCCTGTACTTGAGGACCTAGAGGTCCACGTGTGGCCTCTAGGCCACAGGTTCCTATGCTATTTCATCCAATGCCTATGCTTTTAACTCAGTCCTTTGGTTGACTAGATAAAAAAGTGGATGCATTGACTGGGGCTTGTGAATTATCATTTTGAGTAGAAATAGTAGAACCTTGAACTTAGTATAGCTATACTGTGAGAAGAGGCTGCCATAGGTACTACACAGTTGTATAGGATTATTATAGAGTTTAGCTTAGGTGTTTTCTTGCTGAGTTGTTTCCTTGGTTCTGAATTTCTTTTCCTGGTACGCTGAGATAAGTTTTTCTTAGAGCTGCTTACTCTGAGGGGAAAATTCTGGTCTTCTGAGAAGTCTGATTTCCTTTCCCTAGTTCCAATTGGTTGTTGCTTCCAGTCAAGGTTAGAACTCTCTCTCTGAGTACCTTTGGCAACTAGAAAGAC
Organism: Trichosurus vulpecula; assembly: GCF_011100635.1. Lineage (NCBI taxonomy): Eukaryota > Metazoa > Chordata > Mammalia > Diprotodontia > Phalangeridae > Trichosurus > Trichosurus vulpecula. Next base: position 322,255,171 of record NC_050574.1, on the reverse strand, counting down.
AAGGTCCCTTCTGTATGGGTTCTGGTCTTAACCTTCATCTCAGAATGAATGAACTGCACCCAGATAGCTTCCTAAAATGCTTAGCAACCACTCCAATGAAATAGGTACCTCAATTAAAATGATATAATCAGCAGATCATGAAGTAAAGAGCTGGAGATAAACTAGACAAACCCCTTCATTTCATATACTGGACATAGAGAGGTTAAATTTCCTAAGGTCACACAGGTGTGAAGTAGCAGAGCTGAGCTTTGAAATCAAGGTCTTCTCACCGCAAATGCAGTGTCCTTTAAACTATGTCACTTAAATTTAGTCCAGTTCAACAAATATTTTTAAAGGATCCACTTTGTTAAGAACACGGTGCTAGGGACTGAGAATTCAAAATTGAATAAGGCAGGGGGTGCCCAGCCTTTAAGGAGCTTACAACCCAGAAGGAACTAAAACATAATACTTCTCTGTCAGATGCACATACACCTTCTCGTAGATGACTTTCTGCTGCTGTTATTCAAGAGTTTAGGGGTGAGGACTGAGGTTTAGAGAGGGTACATCCAAAGTCTGCATCCCTGCAAATTCCTGTCTTTCTTCCTCTTTCATCTCCTGTGTTGCCTAGAGGCAGCTAGGTGACACAGTGGGCAGAGCTCTGGACCTGGAAACAAGAAGAATGGAGTTAAAAATCCAGCCTCAGACACTTATTAACTACATGACCCTGGGCAAGTCACTTAACTTCTATCTGCTTCAGTTTTCTCAACTGTAAAATAGGGATAACACCAGCACCTACCTCCCAATGCGACTGTAAGGATTATGAGTTAATATTTTACTGCCTAGCACACAGTAGGTACTTACTAAATGCTCATTTCCTTCCTTCCTATGATAGTGTTCATTCTTATTTGTATGCAATGGCCATCGAAAGACAATACACATGGTTTGGATTGTGTTAAATGTGCAGTTATTTGATTATATAGTACCAGGGTATCTTGGGGCATAGCCTAGGTACAGGTTAAGTAAAATATATTCATGAAGCTAATATTATGTAATTAGTTTTAACACAGGTTTAAAACAATAAAGTTCCTTTTAGCTTGTTCCTACTTTATTTCCTCTCTAGTTATGGAGCTCCTTCTCCTCCTCTCCCTCTTCTCATTCCTGCCTTTACTCTCAAGGTCACTGTCCTTTTTGCTCAGTCTACCCATTTCTACTACTACTACCAGCAACATCTCTGGAGTCTAAGCTAAGAGTATCATCTCAACTTCCTTGGTTCCTGAAGAAATACGGTTCTTCAAAATGTAAACTTTTCAAAGGACCTGGAAGATTTCTGTGAAATAATGCAGAGCAAAGTGAGCAGAATTAGAGAATAATTTATGCAATGATAACAGCATTATAGTGAAAAACAACTTTGAAAGACTTTAGAACTGTGATAAACATACAATAAATCATGACAAAAGAGTGAAGATGAAACATGCCACTCATCTCCCCTTAGAGAGATGGTGGATTTAAAGTGCAGTAAAATACACACACACACACACACACACACACACATGCATACACACGTGTTTATATATGTATGTATATACATATATATACATATATATATATGATATATTTCTAATGTGGCCAATGTGGGAATTGGTTTTGCCAGACTACATACTGAGGGCTTTATTATTTTTTAATTGCTTGGGAGAGAAGAGTGGAAAGGGACAGATTAATAAAAGAAAACAATATGAAGGATGACTTCCTCAGAGGAGAAGGCATAGAGGAGGAAGTTTAGGTAATGTAAAAATGAAACATAAATAAAAATTAATTTTTAGGAAAAAAAAATGGGGTCCTTTCCATCTAGGGCCAAGCCTTCAGCTTCAAAATATATTAAGGGATATATTCCTCTTCCTCTACTTCAGCATAAGCTGAACTATTACTACTGCTCAGAAATTGACATTATGTTCCTAGCACAACCTTCCATACCACTCTCTTCTTTCCAAATCCCCCAATTTTATTCCCCCCTTTCCACCCAATTTCAACAGATGAGCTCACTTTTTACTTTACTGGGAAAATCCAGCTCAACATTATTAGCTCCCAATAAATGAAACAAAGATGTTAGGTGAGCCCTGATCATTCCACAGGTCAGTCCACCATATAATAATTACAAACAGTAGAAATTATCTATAAAACACGTGAGGATCATGAGCCTAAAGGTATGCTGTGGAGGTGGGGAGGTGTTACACAGAAAGCACAGCTGAGGAGCCTTCTCATCAGTCACTAAATATGCCTATGATGCCAAACTATTAAGAACCAACAGCAGGGAGGTTTCTGGCACTGGTGCTTTGACTTAATGGCATCTCAGTCTAGCTGAGACAAGTTACCGTACAATGGGAAGTCATTCAGTTTCATTTCACAGCCACAAAAATTGATCAAGGTCACATGATGTTGGGACTTTTTTGTCTCCAGGATCTCAGAATCTCACCCCTTTATTAAAATGACTCCATGACTTACTTTTTGTTGTTTTCTTCATTTGACATCTACACAGTTGGGTATGACCTGAGGAGGCATGTCCTATCTATGAGACAGTTTAATGGAGGATAGACTGGAGTGAAAAGAGCCTTGTGGCAGGCAGACAAACTAACAGTTTGTTGCAATTGTCCAGGCATGAGGTGATGGTAGCCTGCGCCAGAGTAGTGACTGTATCAGAGAAGAGTAGGGGGCATATTCAAGACAAGTGGGAAAATATGTGGAAAACATGTGGAATTTGGATCAAAATGGCTGAGTTTAAAATCTCAGCTCTGTTACTGCCTGTATATCCCTGGGCAAGTCAATTAATTTCTCTTTGAATTGATGTGCTCATCTGATAAATGAGGTCACTGAATTAGACAATCCCTATTATCCCTCCTAACTCCAGATCTCTGGGGCCAAGCTGAACAAGTCTCATCTTTGCTAGTCCTTCAGAGTCCTGAGGATAACTGTCATTTCTCTTCTAATATAACTCCTCTCTAAGTTAATCATGCCTAGTATTTTTTTCAAGGAAATTTGATATGATTTAGTTTCTAGCTTTCTCAATATCCTAGAAACTGGCCAGTTTATCACTGACCTTCCTAAAATATGATACCCAGAAGAAACAAGTAAAGATGATCAATAGCTTCAAAAGAGTAATGACATACAAAATAAATCTACAAAATTGTTAGCATTCTGATTCAGCACTAACAATGAAACTTAACCTTTGGGTTCCTTGGTATATATAACTCCCCAGATAAGAAAAGTCTTTCCACCGATTCAGGTTGGTGCTTCCTCTGCAATTTATTGTTCCACTTACTGTCTAGAAAACTGAAAGGCTAAAGGATTTGCCAGGGTTGGTGTATCAGTATATGTCAAAGTAGGAACTTGAACCTAGGTCTTTCTGGCTTCAAGACCTGCCTTGTAGCCATTAAACCATGCTGTATACAGGAGGGTATAATAGAGAAATTCCATTAAAATAACTATTATACATAGTCATATATACGTATAAAACATAAGAAGTACCTAAGACACAAAATACAAAAAACTTTAAATAAAGACAAATAATTGGAAAGATATCCATTATTCGTGATTGTCATACTAGTTCAACAAAAATAATGTTGTTGCCTAAAATAATTGAAATATTTAGTGCTGTATCAGTTAAACTTCTAAAACTAGGCAAAATAATTGCAAAATTCATTTGGCAGAATAAAAGTCCTAGAATCTCAAGGGAAATCATGAAAAGTAGTAATGAATGTGGTACAGAATTACTAGATCTCAAGTTATGTTATAAGCTTGTAATCATCAACAGTATTCAATTTTGGGTAAAAATGGAAAAGTATATTACTGGAACAGACTACAGTAGCAAAATCCAGAAGCAACTGAATATAACAGTTTAGTATTCAATAAATCCAAGGACAAAATTTCCTAAATCCATAGTCCCAGTCTTACTTTCTTTTATGGAACCAGGTTCTTTCAAGATTTAGAGAAAGGAACTAATTCAGCACACTAACCATAAGATTTCACTTATTCATTGGAGATGTTAGAGAAAGGATACACAAATTCTTGAGCCCTCATTAAACATGCAGCTACCATTTGAGCCAGAGGATGCCGGAATCTTGCATACTGTAGACTTATCCAACCAACCAGGGGGTCCTGCACCTTTAAAAATCAAAATCAAATCTATTTCTCTTTCTTCTCCATCTCTTTTTTAGTCTCACAAAGTGAAGAAGCATCCACGGGGTAGTGTTAGATAGTCTTGTTCACTTGGAACGGTGTTGATTGGTCAGTCTTCAAAATGTCTTCAAATTTGAATTGCATGCCCTATGCTAACTCCAAATGAGATCTGAATTTAGCATGTGCAACTCCCCATGGGCCAATAGGAGGGATGGGATTTTTTTTACCCAAACTATGAAGAAGATGCATACATAAATCACTTACTGATAAAATGGGGGGGAGAGATAGAGAAACAGAGAAGAAGACAGGGTGTGGGGGAGAGATGGGAAAGAAAGAGAGAGAGGGAGAGGGAGAAGGAGAGGGAGAGGGAGAGGGAGAGACAGAGAGAGAGAGAGAGAGAAATCAGATGTTGCTTCAAAATAGGATATTTAGGTGAAAAGGGAAAAAAATAGGTCATTTGTCATCCCAATGAAAATTCGCTGATCACTACTTGAATTGTTGGGATCCCTACACATTTATCCATAGCCTAAGTATGTGATTTACCCTTTGCTCCACACATCAATACCCAGTATCCACACCTTGAATTGTACTACGTAGACAAGTATATTTACTCCAGCCAGACTTCCTATCCTTTATCAACAATGGCTTACTAGACCAAGCGAGAGCCAAGAGGTGGAGATCATAAATTGGAATGTGGAGCCCAAATGTTTCTCTTCCTCATACATAAGCATATAGAAATAGAATTTTTTTTTAAATCCAGGTAGCTTATAAAAACCTGGGCATTTTACTGCTCAGATAATTTTTGGTCAGAAAGGATATGTGTATGTATGTATCTATACATATAGACACATATACATACATACAGAATACATAAATATATACATATAGAATATGTTTCATTGTTAAGCAGAAAAATCTACATGTTGTTCGACTGCTAAAGGGAGTCTAGGCAGGTTTCACATCTATACAGTATAAACTTAGATGCAAGATATTAAAACCAAGAATCCAAAACCAATTATTTAAAATATGAGTAAATATATTTTGGTTGCTATACCAAGATAATAAATAGGACATATATAAAAGACTAGAGTCACAGGCAGACCCAGACTCCATGATGCTATAATACACAAGTTCTACTAAATCTTCCTGCAACAAAATTTAAACAATGATTATATACAATGAGGAAGTGATCCATGAGATCCCATGGATCTCTCCGTAAATAAAAGCAACTCAACAAGTGGTCCATTGGGGAGCATGCCAGACTGGTTATGGATAAGCAGAAAAGAAGGAACAGTGTTTAGAAAGTTTAACAAAGTATACATACAAATACTTAATACAATTTCTGAATACACCCTTGTTGTATCATCCAAAGAGCTCAATTTAAGCTATAGAGATTCCATGGCCTATTGGCTTATGTCATCAAAAGGAATCTTTTCCCCAAATACACCCTGCAGAAATGTTTCATTTTAAAAGTGGATGATGAGAAGAAATCTATGGAGAAAAAATAGTTTCAGAAAACCAATCCCAAGGGCAGATTCTTGAGAACGTCTAATGTAATAACCCAATGTAATAACCTTGACTTGTTTAGAAACAGAGCTTTGTAGGTGCCAAAAAATAAAATTTCCTTGTTACTATTTTTTCTTTCCATTTTCCCTTTCTTCTACTCTTCCCCATTTTAATTCTAATCATATAAGCTCAGAGTTGGAAGGTGTCCCATGAATTCACATAGTCCAATCATACTTGAACATGAATCCCCTCTTTAACCTTCTTAAGTAGTCTTCCATTGAATCCGAAACTTCAATAATTGCAATAAAGAATAACTCACCATCTTCTAACATAAGTCTTTTTTTTATTTTTGGATGAATCTCATTGTTAGAATGGGTTTTTTTTTGTTTATTGTTTTAATTTTTGTTTTTATTGTGCTCATGTGAAGCCAAAATCTGCCTCCTTGAAACTTTTTCATATTTCTCCTAGTTCTGGGGCCAAACAAAACAAGTCTAATCCCTCCAAATATCAGAAGACATGAGTGATATCCTAAGCTACTTTCCAAAGTAGCTTTCCAAACTCTTCTCCAAATTAAATATTGCGAGTTCCTTCAACATAGATTATCAAATAGCATAGTTTTAAACTTCCCCGGTCATCTTCCCCTGAATGAATCTCAGGTTGCCAACTTACTCCCAAAAATATGTCAACCAGAATTTAGCAGTATTCCAGAAAAGATCTAAGCAGGATAAGGAACTATTATCAGTTTCCTTTATCCTGGACACATGTTTCTCTGGTAGGGCAACCTTCAGCATATAGCTTAAAATGCTAAAACTATACATTCTAATAAATGGTTAGATCTTTATTTTAAAAAAATACTGGAATTGTTTGCCATTTCCTTCTCCCACTCACTTTACAAATAAGGAAACCCAAGGTCACATTAACTTTTTGGCTACCATGTTACATTTATTGAAATGATGCATGAGGTCACTGATCCAAGACTTAAACCTCTCTGAGCTTCTGTTTTGTCATCTCTAAAGTGAGGCTAATATTTAAACTATCAGCCTCATTTGTTGTTCTGAGGAAAATTATTTGCATACCTTGAATACTTTGATGGATATGTGATCAGAATTATGTAGGGACTGTTTACAAAGGGCACCTAGATGGTGTAATGGATAGAGCACTGGGCCTAGAGTCAGGAAGACCACCTGAGTTCAAATCTAACCTCAAACACTTACTAGCTGTGTGATCCTGGACAAATTGTTTAAACCTGTTTGCTTCAATTTCCTCATGGAGGAAATGAGCTGGAGAAGGAAATGGCAAAACACTCCAGTATCTTTGCCAAGAAAACTCCAGAAATGGGCTTATGAAGAGTTGGACATGACTGAAATGGCTGAACAATAACAAATGTTTACAAAGACAACTTCAGAGAGAACTATTTCAGTTGAATGATGAAGTTGGATCACAGCTACCAGAATCTTTATTGGGTTAAGCATATGGATTGAATGAACTTCAAAAGAGGAGAGATTATTTAGTGATGGTGGGAAGGAGATAGAGGGAAATTCTGGAAGTAGGAATAATGGACAGTAAAGAATAGTCTGACTCCCCCACCATTACAAGTAAGTTGGAGAGTGTGACTGAAAGTGCAACCAGAGTTAGAAAGAATGGCCAGGTGCAGTGTCATCAGGAGAGATCCAGGTCTCGATGAGGGCAAGAAAGGAAAAGTTTTAAGATGAAACAAGTTTGTTACCTATGGAGCAGGCATTCCAGGTCAAACAGTGGAAGGTACTTATAGATCTTAACTGGGACTTGGGGGGTTGGGATTGAGGAGAGTGGAAACAAGGGAACAGGCCATTGGAATGGGGAATGTGGTTTGTACAATGAAAACTCAGAGCTCAAAATCACCAGGAAGGGGAGAGTATAATGGGATGAGAGTATGACAATCATTGAGGACTGAGTTCAGTCAGAGGATCATTGTCCCCAGGGGGCCATGGAGCTAGTGTGAAGGTGGGGTAGGCTGGTACAACCTTTTCACTTTATGAATGTTCTAGACAGAGACTCACCAATCATTGAATCAGTCTCAGAGTACACTACTCCAGGACTCAGGCAGCAGTGTAGAGTGGTTGGGGATACAGGAAGGGGAAGGAGGAGCTACACACATGGGAATGAGGCAAACAGTGATTTGAAGCAGGCCACAGGAAAGCTGAGCTGAATCCAGAGACAACCTTGGCTTCAAATCTAACCTCTGACACATACCGGCTGTCTCATTCTGGTAAGTTATTTAAACTCTTAGTGCTCTAGCCAACCCTCTAAGCCTAGAAATTGCAGAAAGCAATTAAGAGAGCATTAGTGAGAGCTAGCATTATATATAGGATCTAACATAAGGATATTCTATATATCCTTATACACAAATAAGGATATATAATTCTCAATAAATATGAGAGTAAAGAATTGTTTCCTCATTTCTCTACTATCATTTGAAACAGCCGTAGATATGCTAGCAATTGCAGCAAGACAAGAGAATGAAATTGAAAATATGGAGGTAGGCTAAGGGGAGACAAAGATAATCCTATCTGCTAATGACATGATTGAAAATCCCAGAGGATCAGAAAAGAAAACAACTGAGACAACAGCTTGAGTAAAATATATAAATATACAAAATGAACCCACAAAAATCAAAAGCATTTCTATATGACAATAACAAAATTGAAGAAGGAAAAATTGAAAGGGAAGTCCCATTCAAATTATTTTCAAAATACATAAAACATCTGGAGCTATTCTACCAAGTTGTTCTACCAAAGTATTTATTCAACACCTTAAAATCTCCTATTACAAAATATTTCTTAAATAAATAAGTGAAGAATTGTAAGGATATCCAGTGTTCATGGCTGGACTATACCAATATAACAAAAACAATGTAACTACATTAATTAATTTACAATTATACCAAACAATTAAGGGGACACAACAAAATAATAGCCAAATATATTTGGAGTAGCAAAAGATCTAGAATATAAAGAGAAATAATAAAAAAGTAGAAATGAAAAGGGAGGGGGTGGAGCCAAGATGGTGGAGTAAAAACAGGGACTTGTTTGAGCTCTCTTCCAAATCCCTCTAAGTACCTGTGAAAAAAACTCTAAACAAATTCTACAGCTACAGAACCCACAAAATGACAGAATGAAGCAAATCTCCAGCCCAAGACAACCTGGAAGATCAACAGGAAGGGTCTATCACACTGGGCTGGAAGTGGAGCACAGTCCGGCATAGGCTGTGCCAGCACAGATGGGGCTGGAGTAGGCCTCAGGGGACTGAATCTCTGGCAGCTGTGGCAGTTTCCAGATTTCTCAACCCACAAACACCAAGAACAACATAAAAGGTCAGTGGGGAAACTCTGTTGGATCTGGGTGAGAGAAGAGCATGGTCAGGCCCCAGCCCTGGGGCAACAGCTGAAGTGGAAGTGGCAGCAATGGCAGTGGCAGTGGTGGTAACAGCAGTGGCTGCTTCCAGAGCTCCAGGCCCACAGACAGTGGGGGTATCAAGCAGTTGATCAGAGGAGGATTACAGGGATCTCTTTGCTGGCATTGAGGCAGGATTATCTTGCTTTGACCTGCTTGGATCTGGGTTGCAGTCCTAGTTGGTGGTCTTGGGGTGGGGAGGAGTGCTGGCATGGCAGAACTTGTGGTGTCTGTGGAAAGGGAATCCTTCTCACAGTTCCGAGGCAGAAAAGAGTGCTTGAGGTCACTTACAGACCAGAGCACGGGCCAGGAGAGGAGTAAACACCTCTCCTCAGATCATACCTTAGAAGAACTGAAAATTTACAGGTACCTAGAAGTATCTCTGAAAACAGCTGCACAAAAACCCTGAAGCTGGGGACATAGCACTCTCCACTCTGGAAGCAGAGTCCTACCTTGACAAAGAGCTCAAAAGTCAAGTAATTGGCTGGGAAAGTGAGCAAGCAGTGTAAAAAAAAAAAACTCAGACTATAGAATCTTACTTTGGTGACAAAGAAGATCAAAGCATACAACCAGAAGAAGACAACAAAGCCATAGCTCCTATATCCAAAGTCTCCAAGAAAAATATGAATTGGTCTCAGGCCATGGAAGCACTCAAAAAGGATTTTGAAAATGAATAGAAGTAGAGGAAAAATTGGAAAAAGAAATGAGAGTGATACAAGAAAATCATGAAAAACAAGTCAACAACTTGCTAAAGAAGACCCCCCCCCCCAAAAAAAAAAAACGAAGAAAATAACACCTTAAAAAATAGACTAACCTAAATGGCAAAAACCCAATGAGAAGAAGAATGCCTTAAAAGCAGGATTGGCCAAATGGAAAAGGAGGTCCAAAAGCTCACTGAAGAAAATAATTCCTTAAAAATTAGAAGAGAACAAATGGAAGCTAATGACTTCAAGTAAATCAAGAAATTATAAAATAGAACCAAAAGAACAAAAAAATAGAAGACAATGTGAAATATCTCGCTGGAAAAACCACTGATCTGGAAAATAGATTCAAGAGAGATAATTTTAAAATTATTTGACTACCTGAAAGCCATGATCAAAAAAAGAGCCTAAATATCCTCTTTCAAGAAGTTACCAAGGAAAACTGCCCTGATATTCTAGAACCAGAGGGTAAAATTGAAATTGAAAGAATTCGCGGATTGTCTCTTGAAAAAAGATCCCAAAAGGAAAACGCCTAGAAATATTGTAGCTAAATTCCAGAGTTCCCAGATCAAGGAGAAAATATTGAAAGCAGCCAGAAAGAGACAATTCAAATATTGTGGAAACACAATAAGGATAACACAAGATCTAGCAGTTTCTACGTTAAGGGATCAAAGGGCTTAGAATATGATATTCTGTAGGTCAAAGGAGCTAGGATTAAAACAAAGATTCACCTACCCAGCAAAACTGAGTGTAATACCTCAGGGGGGAATGGACATTCAATGAAATAGAGGGCTTTCAAGCATTCTTGATGAAAAGACTAGAACTGAATAGAAAATTTGACTTTCAAATACAAAAATCAAGAGAAGCATGGAAAGGTAAACAGAAAGAGAAATCATAAAGGACCTACTAAAGTTGAACTGTTTACATACCTAAATGGAAAGATGATATTTCTCAGTATTAGGGTAGTTGAAGGGAATATGTGTGTGTGTACACATACACATATATGCGTATGTGTGTATATACATATATACACATATGTGTGTATATACACATACAAATATATGCATATATACACATAAATACACACATATGTACATATGTGCGTATGTATATGTGCATATGTATGTGTGTATATTGTACACACATATACATCTATGTGTGTGCACATATACATGCATACACATATATGCATGTACACATGTATGTATGTATATTTTTGTATATATGTGTGTGTATATATATATATACACACACATGTACACAGAGGGCACGGGGTGAGTTGAATATAAAGGGATGATATCTAAAAAATAAAATTAAAGGGTAAGAGAAGAATATATTGGGAGAAGGAGAAAAGGAGAAATAAAATGGAGCAAATTATCTCACATAAAAGAGGCAAGGAAAAGCTGTTACAATGGAGGGGAAGAGAGGAGAGGTAAAAGGGAATGAGTCAACTTTACTCCCACTGGATTTGGCTTAAGGAGGGATTAACATATACATTCAATTGGGTATCTTAACCTACAGGAAAGTAGCGGGGAGGGGATAAGAGGGGGGTTGATAAATGGGAGGGCAGATTGGGGGAGGAGGTAGTCAGAAGCAAACACTTTTGAAAAGGGACAGGGTCAAAGGAGAAAATTTATTCATAAATGGGGGTGGGTGGGATAGGATGGAGGGGAAATATAGTTAGTCTTTCACAACATGACTATTATGGAAGTGTTTTGCATAACAATACATGCATAACCTATATTGAATTGCTTGCCTTGTCAATGAGGGTGGGTGGGGAGTGAAGAAGGGAGGGAATTTGGAACTCAAAGTTTTAAAACAAAAGTTTAAAATTGTTTTTACATACAACTGGGAAATAAGATATACAGGCAATGTGGTATAAAAATCTATCTTGCCCTACAAGAAAGTAAGGGGCAAGGGGATTGGGGGTGGTGATAGAAGGGAGGGCAGACTAGGGAAAGGGGTAATCAGAATGCATGGCCATTTTGGGGTGGGGGGAGGGGAGAGATGGGGGGAAAATTTGGAACTCAAAATTTTGTGAAAATGAATGTTGAAAACTAACAATTAATTAATTAAATTAAATAAAAGAGGAATTATCCTTCTATACCTTATAGTATTGTATAATAATTATCAAGACAATTTTTTATGGCTAAGAAATAGGGAAGTAGATCCATGGAACAAACTGGATTAGAAAGAAAGAGAAGCAATTGAACTCAATAAGCCAATGTTCAATAAATCTATAGTGAAAAAATCATTTGAGTGAGAACTTCCTCTCCAAAAAGAATTACTAGGAAAATTAGAAAGCTATTTGGTAGAAATTAGGTTTAGACTAACATCTCATACTATGTATCACAAAATAACTCAAAATGGCTATTGGATATGAAGCTTTAAAGTCCTATTTTCTTTCCATAGAAAAGAACAAGATCAAGTACTTTTCAAAGCTATGGCCAGGGAGAGAAAATGTAGCCAGACAAGAACTAGAGGTAACTGCAAAAGATAAAATAGATAATTTTGATTACAGGAAATTGAGAAACTTTTATAAGAGCAAAACAAACAGAATCAGAATAAAAAAGAAAGCAGTCAAATCTTTGTATCAAATATTTCAAACCAGGATCTAATATCCAAGATACATAGGTAATTATGAGAAATATGGAAAACCCAAAGCCATAGCCCAATTGATAGTCAGAATCTATGAACAAACAATTTTCAAAAAAGTTTGGCAATGTATTAACAGGCACATGACAGATTGTTCCAACTATCACAGGTAAATGAAAACAACTCTGAGATCATACTTCACACCCAAAAAATTGATAATAATGACAAAAATGTGAATGTTAGAAGAGCTATGGAAAGATAGGCACACTAATATATGTCAAGTGAAGATACAAATTGGCCCAACCTTTCTCAGTCAAACAGACAATAAATGAACATTTGTTCAGTATTTATTATGTTTCAGACATTCTTCTAAGCACTGGTGATACAAAGAAAGGCATGATCTCAGCCTTTAAGGAGCTCAAATTTGAATAAGGAGACTATAAGCAAAAATTTTTTTAAAACCCATAAGATAAAAACAATGTAAATGGAAGGTGGCCTTTGTTGTTTGTCCTTCATTCTTAAAGAGGACCATGGCTTCAGGAAGGTGATGCCATGACTTGCAAAGTCACCAGCCTCACTTTCCCCTCCAGAGCCGTCTGGGTCCAGTGGTATGATATAGATCAGGATGACTGGAGATGGCCCCAGATGCAGTGAAAGACCTTGGCCTTTTTAAGTTATCTTTCCCAGGTCTCGGTTTGACTAAGGCAACACCCATTCGGTGATGAAGGCTAGGTTGTTTTGTTGTTGTTTGTCCTTTCTTGAAGAGGACCATGACATCAGGAAGATGATGCCATGACTTGCAAGGGAATTGGATTTAAGTGAGAGAGGGCTGTGCAAAGTCACTAGCCTTACTCTCTTCATCAGAGTCCAGTGGCAAGATATAGATCAGGATGAGTGGAGATGACTGGAGGGACTGTACAATGATAATCTTAAAAAGAGAGATAAATTGAGATGAAGTTAAGGAGCAAACACAGAGGAGATGGCCTGGATTTTTCCCTGTAAAGTAAAAATTGAGTTTATTTGCTGAAAGTGAGTGGCAAAGGGGCAAGAGAATGAGTAATCAAAGAGATAAGAGAAGAACCAGAATTCAGGCTTCCAAATGAAACATAAACTTTTTTAACATGGCCCACACGAAGATTTGTTTTACTTGGTGATGCATATCTATTACAAGTTTTTGTTCTTATTTTTCAATGATTGGGGGATATTGGAGGGAGAAAAAAATAAATTCTTGTTCATTGAAAAAAATAAACAAACATTTTTAAAAAGAGAGAACCAGAGGAGAACAATGGCCCAAAAACCCAGAGAAGAGAAAATATATAGAGGAAGATAGTGTTCAAGTATCAAATGCAGAAAAGCAGTCAAGGAGCATGCATATTGAGAAAATCCCATTGATTTTGACAACAGAAAGATTATTGGTAACTTTGGAGAGAACAATTTCAGTTGAATAATGAAGTTGGAAGCCAGATTGTAGAGGATTTAGAATCGAATAAGAGAAAAGGAAGTGGAGGCAACATGTGTTGATGGGTTTCTCAAGGAGTTTAACCATAAAGGGAAGGAAAGACATGGGATAATAGCTAATGGGGTGGTCTGACCAAGCGAGTCTTTTTTGACAGATAGATAAAACACAGGAATGTTTGTTGGTAGCATGAAAGTTGCCAACAGACAAGGAAAGATGAAATATTAGTAAGAGAATGGAGATGAAAGAGGGGACAATCTACTAGAGAAGACAGGATGGAATGGGATCATTTTGGTATGTAAAAGGGTTTTTCTAGGCAAGGAGAAGGGCCACCTCTTCATAAGAGACAGAATGAAGTAAGGGATAGTGGGGGAAATCATCTGAGTGATGTCAGATGTTTGGTTGTCCTTTGTTTTCAAAAAAGAACAAAATGACAGCACTATGTTGGGGCCAAGGTACAGTGAATTTGACTGTGACTGATCAGACCAATATGAGCTCAGAAGGTTCTACCACAGGTTGGGTACAAATAGTCTATATCAACACTCTGGAGTGAAGATGTCTCTAAAGTTGCACATCTCACATTTCCTTTGAGCTACTGCAATTTTGCTTTGCTCGTAGAGCACAGTGCCTTCTTTGAAGCGGGCATGCCATGCTTGGCATTCCTGTACCAGTGTCTCCCATGTCACAAATCAATTTCAAAGTTCTTCAGAGAGACCTTGAGAGTGTTCTCATATTGCTTCTTCTGAGCTCCATGTGAGCATTTGCCTTGTGTGAGTACTCCATAAATAGTCTTTTGGGCAAATGTACATTTGTCATTCAAACAATGTAGCCAGCTCATTGGAGCTGCACTCTCTGCAATAGAGTCTGAATGCTTGGCAGTTCAGTTGGAGAAAGGACCTCAGTGCAAAGTGCTCCTGATTTTCCTGAAATTCAGTTCTGAACATGTCATTCCCTTATTCAATAGACTCCAGTGGCTTCCCTTCACATCTATGATTATGTATAAATTCCTAGATTGAGCATTCAAACCTGGCTCCAATTTACATTTCCACTGCTATTACATGTTACTCCCCTTCACACTTTTTATGAGTTAGCCGTATTAGCTTTTTAGCTTTTCCTCACATGTAACCACCCATCTTCTGTCAATGCTTTTGTCTTGGCTTTTCCCCATACCTGGAATATACTTCCTCCTCACTTCCATCTCTTTGAATCCTCATGTATCACTTTCTACATTTGAGATTCATGATGTCCTAGATCCTAGTGAATTTCCCCTCCACAATTGTTTGTTTTTTCTTCTTAACATTGGGGCAGCTAGGTGGCTCACTGGATATAGCTCTGGGCCAGGAGTCAGGAAGGCTTAAGTTTGAATCTGGCCTCAGATGCCTATTAGCTGTGTGATGCTGGGGTAGTCACTTGACCTCTATTTGCTTCAGTTTCCTTAATTATAAAATGGGTATAATAATACCACCTACTTCACAGGGTGTAATGTTAAGCAGGGTGGGACATTTTATTTTACTGTTTTCTCTTTTAGAATGCTAAAATAATCAAGTGCCTTTGATTAAGTCTTGCTAGATGCTAAACCACAGGCCCACACCCTTTTGCTGATTAGGTATGAAGCCTTCAGGCCCTGAACAGGGTATATAAGCTCAGAGGTTAGCATTTCGTTTGGGGCTCTCACTCACTGGAAGAGTGTTGGTGTGGAGACTTTGGGTAGCCGTTGGAGTCCCCCAGCTTTGAAGAAAACCCAGATGTTGGTGCATCTCTTTTTTGGTAACTATGTATGTGATGTCTTGATCAGACAAAGCATGTCTGTTGAATTGTGTTATTTGATCTGTTGACATTTTCTGTTTGTAATTTCTGTTTGTATTTACTTTGTATTTGCTGACTTTTCCTCCTGAACTAAGTGAATGATATATGTATGTTTGATTAAACTGAGATTGTTAATCCCTTAAGGTTGCTTTATTTAGAAAAGCAGATCAAAGAACCTGTGATGGTAGCTTTTGTTGCTAGTCTTTTTGGGTCTTACACTCCTACAGCAGCTGCTAGCAACACTGTTTGTTACAAAGAGTTGCTATAAGAATCAAATGAGATAATATTTGTAATATGCTTAGCACAGTGCCTGGCACACAGTAGGTGCTATATAAGTGTTAGCTATTATTTCTGTTATCTATTTTGTATATACCTCTTCATGTCCATTTGTCTCTCCCTGTACATTTTAAGATACTTGAGGAGGATTCTTTCTCTTTTGTCTTTGTATTACAAGGAAGTATCATAATGTCTGGCAAAAGTAAACACTTTGAAGTGCTTGTTAGTGTACTGACTAATTGATAATGAGTACTGATCTGGTTAATTCCTCCTGCAGGATTGGTCACTGGGTAAAAATGTCTCATGTTGAAAATACCTATTCTTAGTTAATGTTTATAAATTGTCCAGAACTGTTTCTTTCTTAGGGCTCTCTCCTGCCATTTTTTACAGTTCTCCTACCATATAGTCCTAAACAAAAGATGAACTCAGCATTGAGAGTCTTTTTGTATATGTCTTTATTTCATAAGTTACCATAAGTAAAGAATGCATGGCCTAGTGGCCAACCTATTAATGAGTTTCTCTGTATGTAGGCAGCCTCATTCTTAGAGAGTAGACAGTCTGTCATTGGACCCATACTTGAAACCCTATCTGTTAGAATTGGACAGAGTATTTGCTCCACTATCATGGCCTTTGAAAAGTCAGGTTTACCTCCACATAGCAATGAGCCACTGGAAAAGGATTTTTTTTTTGGCAGAGGGGTAGAGGTGAGGTGAGTGTACCTTAAATACATCTTAATGCATTATATCAATGTTAACATTCTCATTGATCTAGACTGAGCTTTTAGTTTACTAAAATCCACAGGTCTTTTTCACATGACCTCTTGTCTGTCCTTATCTCCCCAATCCCCTAATTGCTTTTTTGAGTTCAAGAGTAGAGCTTTGCAGTTATTACAATCATTTTAATCTTTTTGGATCAGGATCATTATCCTAACCTTTTGAAACAATTTTGGACCCTAATTCTATCCTGTTAGCCATTCCTAATGACTTCATGACCATCTACATCTTCATAAGTCATTGCTAAAAAAAGAAAAGATAAAACAGAACATGGCCAAGGTCAGAGCCCTTTAACACTTCCTTCAGGTTAATGTCGATCACATAGTTCTCAATCTTTGGGTCTGGTTTTTCAACCAGTTCCAGATCCACCTAACTGTACTATTATCCACTCCATATCTCTCTATCTTACTCAAAAGGATATCATGAGAAATCTTGTCACATGACATGTCGATATTTAGACAAATTATGTCTATGGCATTCTTCTGAGTCACTAGTCAAGCAACCCAATCAAAAAAAAAAGAAGAAGAAAGAAAGCTAGTGTCATATAACTTATTTTTAATGAACCCATGCAGATTTTTAAGGATCATTTCCTTGCATGTCAAAGTATTTGCCGCTTCCCTTTATAGGTATATAGCCATAATGTTAGAATTTTGTTAGTAATTAAAGTCAAGTTTTCTAGTCTAAGAATCTACATATATATGTATATATATGCATGTATATATACATATATATATATGTATTTGTTTATTTCCCATGCTCTAGCATCCTTATTGTCTTCTATTTTTTTCTGAAAGATGACTAGCAGGAGCTTCTTTTAGCCTCCTGGGAAATAGTTTGTTGGGGCTCAGTGATAATCCATTAGGTTAAGGTGTTCTCTAACCATCTGTTTTTCCCTACTTATCTTGCTTTTAAACTCTCGCTGAACTATTTTTTGTACCAAATTTCTCAGTCTGAAGGCTCTGCATAGATGGAACAACAGCTCTTGAATTCCATCCTCACCATACACCACATGTAAAGCACTGTGCTAGGCACTGATAATTTCCCTTTATGCAAATACGGACTGAAGATCTATTACTGCTTGTTTTACACCTTTTTTTGAATTTTTCACTGACTTCTACCTCATTTAAATTCACTAGCTTACTTTATATATCCAGATTGTTTCCACTGGGCAACCAAAAAATACACCTAGTGCAAGGAAAGACTTCCTAAAAGGGTGGCTGCCCCTCCTAGAGGCTGATCACAGCATAGCTTGTGTTGGAGTTTTTTTCTTTTTCCACAAGCTCAGAAATATCTCCTCCCCTCCACCCCCATCCCGATGGATGCACTTACCTGTGATTTATTGACGATAATCATGGGAAAGCCATTTGTAATCAGACATTAAACAAAGGCATTCTCTCACTGAGAGGTAGTGATAACGGACCATTTAGTAATTTTTGTGCAGTTGGTAATTTGGAGAATGAATGATAATTTCTGTGCCTTGAAAAGCCACATTGACAATGCCTGGTGTTATTCACCTAGTGAATAAAGACACCTTACTCTCCATGTCTTGTGATAAATTCCTTTTATTAGGGCCACTTATGTGTTACTTTATCTTAATGGTGTTTCATATGGGGCAGTTGCTCTAGGAAAGCTGGGTTGTTTTTCATTACAACCTTAAACATAAGGCCTGCAGTAAATAAATAGCAGGTGTTTACATGAAAACACCCAGGCGTCTGTTGAGGGCTTTGGTCTGACAACTAACAAAGTGGCACGTTCACATCTGACAAATCTAAGCAGCAAGGAAATACCACAGAAAGAAACTGTAAATTGTTTTATGCCCCTTAGGATGATGAGATTCTGGGGTCAAGTCTACATTCTCAGCCCACCTCCTCTCTCTTCTGTGCAAAAACTCCTTATTGATTTAGTTTCTTGTAGTTCCATCAAGCATTTATTAAGCACCTACTATAAGCAAAGCATTGTGCTAGGTACTGGGAATACAAAGGTAAAGCCAAAAAGAAATCCTGATATCAATGAGTTTATGTTCTTCTGGAGGTTATAACAGTTAAATAGATAAATTAACTAAATCAAATTAAAGAGTGAAGGCATATCAACAACTAGGGAGATCAGGAAGGATTTTCTGTAGAAAGTACTACATGACTTGATTCTTGAAGGAAACTAAGGAAATCAGAAGAAAATCCCTTCCAGTAATGATTAACATCCATGCAAATGAATGGAGATGGGAGATGGGAAAACAGCAAATAAGACAATTTGTCTGGACCATAGATTGCATAAAAGAGTAATATAAAATAATTCTGGAAAGGGAGACCAGAGAAAAAGTGGGAACAGCTTTAAATGTCAGACAGAGGAATTTGTGCAGAATCTTAAAGGTGATAGGGAGCCACGGAAAATTCTTGAATGAGGGTGTGTGTGTAGAGATATGCTAGACCTAAGCTTTAGGAAGATTACTTTGGTAGATGTAAGAAGGTAGATTAGAGAGGGGAGATAATATAAGTCCAGAATCTAACTACGAGGAAATTTCAGTGGTGGTGGAGATAAGATGGTGGAGTAGAGGAGCACTCAGCTAAGCTCTCCTAACATTCTCCTGAAAGTAATGCCTCCAATCAAATTCTAGAGTAACAGAGCCAACAAAAGGTCACAGTGAGATATTCTTCAAACCCAAAACAACATAGGAGGTCAGAAAGAGATCTGTGACATGGGGGAGGGGGCTGACCTAGAGCTCATGTGGATAAAACGCCAGTGATGGGACTAGGTGGTGGTGACAGAAGTAGCAGCAGCCTCAGGAGCTCTCAGGCCAGAGACAGTAAGGGGACCTGCCAACTGGTCAGAAAGAGATTACAGGGCACTCCTGTGCTAGGACCATATATAGGACAAGATGCTGTTTGGCAACTCCATTTATTATATCCACTTCTGGATCATAGTTCATGGATAGAGAGGAGCATTTTCAGTCAAGATGGAATGGAAGCCCTGAGGAGCAACTGTTTAGCAACTTCATTGCCTATACCCAGTTCTGGGTCATAGCTCAAGGGAAGATTGGACAGAGTGGAAGCCCTAAGGGGTGGATCATTTCTAGCCTGAAGGGTTCAGGGACCCTGAGAAAGAGTATTGTTTCCAGTCCCAAAGGAGGAGGGGTCCTGAGAAGCAGTATTAATTGTATTTCCAAGTGATCAGGGGCCCTTCCTGGGTAAGGAGTAGAGTGCAGACCAAGAGAACAGTGACTACACCTCTTCCCAGATCACACAAGCACTGGAAAAAATTCAACCCCCCAGAAATAGCTCTAAAAATAGCAGTTAGGAAAAGCCTGAAGCTTGAGACAGAGCTCTCCCCTGCCCTCAACCCTCAAACAGGGAACAGACTGCAACATTGACATAAAGTCCCAAATCAAGAAGTAGGTTGAAAAAATGAGCAAACAATAATTTAAAAAAAAACTGACAATAAAAATCTACTATAGTGAAAGTAAGATCCATCCATTCAGAATAAGACAAGGAAGTCAAAACAACTACAAGCAAAGCCTCAAAGAAAAATATGAATTTGACACAAGCCCGAAAAAGAATTCCAGGAAGAGCTAAAAATGATTTCAAAAATCAAATAAGAGTGCTAGAGGAAAAATTATACAAAGAAATGAGAGCAAATTAAGAAAATTATGAAAAGACAGTTAACAACTTTGCAAAAGAGGCACAAAAATGTGGAAGAAAATAACACCTTAAAAAACCAGAATTGGTCAAATGGAAAAAGAGGTACCAGAAAATCACTGATGAAAATAACTCTCTGAAAAGCAGAATTGGCCAAATGGAAACAAGATATAAAGACTCACTGAAGAAAATAATTCCTTAAAAATTAGAATTGAGCAAGTGGAAGCTAATGACTCCATGAGACATCAACAGTAAAAGTTAAAAGAATGAAAAGAAAAGAAAATGTGAAATATCTTATTGGGAAAACAACTAACCTGGAAAATGGAATGAGGAGAAATAATTTAAGAAGTATTGGGTTACCTAAAGGCCATGATCGAAGAAAGAACCGAGACATCATATTTCAAGATTTCAAGAAATTATCAAGAAAAACTTCCCTGCTATCCTAGAACCAGAGGGCAAAACAGAAATTAAAAGAATCCATTGATCACCACCTGAAAAAATCCCAAAATGAAAAGCACCAGGAATATTATAACTAAATTTTAGAGCTCCCAGATCAAAGAGAAAATACTTCAAGCAGCCAGTTAGAAACTATTTCTATGGTGTGGAGCCACAATCAAGATGTAATGGCAAGCAAAGAAAGACTTTTTGTTGTCTTTTGTTTTGGAGTGCTTCTCAGCACTAAGGCAATCAAGTGCCTTTGATTGAGTCTTGTCTTTGTTTGCAGGAAGGCCCACATCCTTTTGCTAGTTAGGTCAGGAGATGTGAAACCCTCAAGAGGTGTTGAAACCCTGGAGAAATATGAAGCCCTTGAGAGGTGTGAAACCCTAGAGACACGTGAAGCGCTCTGACCTTGAAAAAATGTATATATAGTCTGAGGTTAGCATTTTATTTGGGGCTCTCACTCATTGGAAGAGTGTCATGTGATTTGGCCAGAAGAGACTCTGGGTAGGCACTGTAGCCCCCTAGGTTTGAAAACCCAGATATTGGTGCCTCTCTCTCTGGTAACTATGTAATTCTTTGGTCAGACAGCTAGAGGCCTTTCTGTTGATAACTGTGCGTGTTTGCTCTGTTTATATTGTCTGTGTTTGTAATTTTCATTTGTATTTGCTCTGAAGTTCAGGGTGCTGGCTTTTCTGTCTGAACTAAATGAATGATACATGAATGTTTAACTAAAGTAAGATTGTTAACTCCTTTAAGTTGCTTTCCTTAGAAAAGCATATCAAAGAAGCTGTGCTAGTAGCCCTCCTGTGTTCTGGTATTGTTGGTCTTACACTTTCACAGCTGCTCCTAGCAACATTGTTGTTACACAGGATCACACAAGATTTAGCAGCTACTACATTAAAGGAGCAGAGGGGCTTCAAATATGATATTCCAGAAGGCAAAGAGTTGGGAATACAACCAAGAAACACCTACCCAGAAAAACTGATTATAATCCTTCAAGGAAAAAATGAATATTTAATAAAACAGAAGACTTTCAAGCATTCTTGATGAAAAGACCAGAGTTTAATAGAAAATTTGATTTTCAAATTGAATACTCAAAAGAAGCATAAAAAGGTAAACATGAAAAAAAATCATAAAGGATTCAATAAGGTTAAATTGTTTACTTTGTATATGTCAAGATGAAACATATCTTATAAGAGCTTTTTAGGGCAGTTAGAAGGATTCTATATAGACAGAGGTCAATTGTGTTGGGATGATGTAAAAAAAAAGTGTATAGATGAGAAAGAGGGATGCCTTGGGAGAAGGGGGAAGAGAGAGGAAGAATGGGGCAAATTATTTCACATAAAAGAGATATACAAGAAAGAACTTTTACAGTAAAGAGAAATGGTGGTGGGGGCAATGCTTAAATCTCACATATAAATTGGTTCAAAAAAGGAACACACACATATACATGCATGTGTGTGTGTCTGTGTGTGTCTGTGTGTACACTCATTGGTAATAGAAATCTATCTTGCTCAACAGAGAAGTAGAGGGGCAGGGGATAGAAAAATGGAGGTAGTGAAAAAAAGGGAGGGCAGATAAAAGAAGACAGTGGTCAGAAGCAAAACAGACTTTTGAGAAGAGACAGGATAAAAAAAGAGAGAGAAGGATAAACAAAAGAAAATAAGATGGAGAAAAATGCAGTTAGTAATTATAACTATAAATGTGAATGGGATGAACTCGCCTGTAAAACAGAAACAGATAGCATAATAGATTAGAAACCAGAATTCAACAATATGTTGTTTATAAGAAACACGCTTGAAACAGAAAAACACATACAGAATTAAAATAAGGAGCTGCAGCAGAATCTATTATGCTTGAACTGAAGTAAAAAATAAAAGGGCAAGGACAGCAATCATGATCTCAGACAAAGCAAAAATAAATCTAATTAAAAGGGTTAAGCTGGGAAACTACATCTTGCTAAAAGGAATCATAGATGAAATAATAACAATGCTTTATCTATCTATCTATCTATCTATCTATCTATCTATCTATCTATCTATCTATCTACCTACTTACCTACCTACACATATGAATACATCAAATGGAATAACATCCAAATTCTTAAAGGAAAATTTAAATGAGTTACAAGAGGAAATAGTAAACCCATACTAGTGGAGGACCTCACCTCTCACCTCTCACCTCTCAAAATCAGATAGATCTAATCATAAAATAAATAAGAAAGAAGTCAAGGAAATGAATAGAATCATAGAAAAGTTAGATATGATAGACATCTGGAAAAAACTGAAAGGAAATTGAAATGAGTACATTTTTTTTCTCAGCTGTACATGGCACCTTCACAAAAATTGACCATGTATCAGGGCATAAAAACTTCGCAACCAAATGTAGAAATCCAGAAATATTAAATGCACCCTTTTCAAACTTCAAGACAATAAAATTATATTCATAAAGGACCATGAATGGATAGATTAAAAGTAAATTGGAAAATAAATAATTTAATCCTAGAGAATGAGTGGGTCAAAGAACAAATCATAGAAACAATTACTTCATTGAAGAGAATGACAACAATGAAACAACACTACAAAATTTCTAGGTTGTAACCAAAGCAGTACTTACAGGAAAATTTATATCTCTAAATGCATACACGAACAAAAGAGAGAAAGAGAAGATCAATGAATTAGCATCCAAATAAAAGAAAAAATAAAAAAATAAAAAAATCCTCAAACACCAAAACAGAAATCCTGAAAATCAAAGGAGAGATTAATGAAACTGAAAGTTTAAAAAAAACAATCCATTGAACTAATAAACAAAACTAGAAGCTGGTTTTATGGAGAAAACACAGAAAAATAGATAAACCATTAGTTAATGTGATTTTTAAAAAGCAGAAAACCAAATTATGAGTATCAAAAATGAAAAATAGTGAATGTACCACCAATGAAGATGAAATTAAAGCAATTATTAGGAGTTGTTTTGCCCAATAGTATGCCAGTAAAACTAACAATCTAAATGAAAAGGATGAATATTTATTAAAAAAATAAACTCCACAGATTAACAGAAGAGGAAGTAGAATACTTAAATAACCCTATATCAGAAAAAGAAATGGAAAGAGACATTAATGAGTTCCTTAAGCAAAAATCTCCAGGCACAAATGGATTCACATGTGAATTCCATGAAACTTTTAAGGAACAATTAATCCCCATACCATATAAACTATTTCAAAAAATAAGTAAAGAAGGAGTCCTACCAATTTTTTTTATTATACAAATATGGTTTTGATACCTAAACCAGAAAGAGCAAAAACAGAGAAAGAAAACTTTAGACCAATTTCCTTAATGAATCTCAGTGCAAAAATTTTCAATAAAATACTAGCAAGGAGACTATAGCAATATATCACACTGATCATACATAGTGACCAGGTGCAATTTGTACCAGAAATGCAGAGCTAGTTCAGTATTAGAAAAATTATCACTATAACAGAGCACATCAATACTAATAACAACAAAAGTCATATGATTATTTCAATAGATGCAGAAAAAGGCTTTGACAATATACCACACCCATACCTATTAAAAACACTAGAAAGGAATAAATGTAGCCTTTCTTAAAATAAGTACCATCTATATAAAAAGAAAAGTAAGCATTATCTATAAAGGCGATAAACTTGAAGCCTTTCCAGTAATATCAAAAGCGAAGCAAAGATGTCCATTATCACCATCATTTTTCAATATTATATTAGAAATACTTGCTACATCAGTAAGGCAAGAAAAAGAAACTGAAGGAATAAAAGTAAGCAATGAGGAAACAAAATTATTACTCTTTGTATGACATGATGGCATATTGAAGAACTCTAGAGAATCAACTAAAAACTACTTGAAACAATTAACTTTGGCAAAGTTTCGGGATACAAAATAAACCCACAGAAACCCTTAGTATTTCTATATGTTACCAACAAAACTAACAAGAAGAGATAGAGAAAATCCATTTAAAATAATTGCAGACAACATAAAATACTTGGGAGTCTACCTGCCAAACCCAGGGATTATATTAACACAATTACAAAGCACTTTTCACACAAATAAAGACAGATATAAACAATTAGAGAAATATTAATTTATTTCATTAATAATTATGCACCATTACATTGCCAAGAGGCAGGAGGCATGCTTCCCCATGGACAGGCCACTGCTGTGGAAGACAGACCTGACTTTCATTTCCCTCAGTCTTCTCCATCTTTGTTAGAACTGATAGGGAGACACTCATTACCAATACATTGAATTTAGTTTTTAGCAAAATAATTATTTAGAATATTCTTTCAAATTTTTAATAAGCCATGAAAATGCTTGCTATAATCATTACAATTGGGATTTAGGGATTAACAGCATTCTTCCTTTTTCAAATGTTCATTTTTAAATCATTTGTTATCCTTCTTTCAGAGTATCCATAATGGGATGTTGAGCTAGTTATCATGGCTGGGTTTCAGATTCCAATCCAAACTAGCTTGGATTGAAATTTAGAATCCCAGTTAGTGGTAAAGCTTATTAAAAAGCATTTAGGCAACCTTTGTCCCTCTTTGTAGTACTTTAACTAAACCCTTTGTGAAAACTGTGTATAACTGTCTAAAAGAGAGGCATGTTGTTGTGGTGGATAGAGGACTGGCCTTGGGGTAGGAAGGCCCAAGTTAAAGTTCTGCTCCTGCCATGTTACTAGGTGAGTGACCATAGGCAAATCATTTAACCTCTCATTACCCCAGGAAACTCTTCCAGACTGTTACAGTTACAGATAAATTTCTGATTTGACCTACTTTGGTGAGAGGTGTTTTCATGCTGGAAATGCCTTTTAGGGTCAAAATTCCAAGTGTGGACCTACTGTCCTTAAAAATAACAACAATACCAGAGAGAAGAGAACAAGCATTTATTAAGCACCTATTATGTGCCAGGTACTATGCTGAGTATTTTATAAATATGTCGCTTGAACTTCACAACAACCCCAGCTTGTTGGCACTACTATTAACCCCATTTTATAGTTGGGGAAACTGAGGTTATGTCATTTATCCAGGGTAATAGAGCTAGTAAGTTTCTGAGGCTACATTTGTCTTCCTGACTCCAAGGCAGGTGGTACAGTGGATAGAACACTGGACTTGGAATCAAAAAATCTTTATGAGTTCAAATCTGGTCTCAAATATTTACTAGCTATGTGACCCTGAGCAAGTCACTTCACTCAGTTTGCCACTATTCTTCATCTATAAAATGAACTGGAGAATGAAATGGCAAATCACTCTAGTACCTATACCAAGAAAACCCTAAAATGGGATCTTGGAGAGTCGGATACAACTGAAACGACCCAACAAGAACACCTTGCTGACTCCAAACCCAGCTCTCTAACCACTGTGCTACCTAGCTGCCTAAAGAACTTCTGATAAACTATACTAGAAGTTACCAAATAGGTTTAATATGTCTGAAGGAAAAGAAGTTCATCTCAGTTAAAGAATGTTAGCAGAACCAAATTATATAAATGCTCTGTCCAAGAAGTTAATAAAGAGTATCAGTGTTGATGCCTGATTAGGCTCCCAGCTATGAGCAATGGTGACCCAATATAACCTTCTGCTAATGGTAGGAAAGAAAATGATTATAGAAATGCTACTTCTACAGATGCCATATCTCAGGGGCTTTTTTCAGATAATAAGGTTATCTAATTCTTTCATTTTACAGATTGAAGAAACGTGTATTTTATTTCTTCTTTTTTTTTGTCTACCAAAGCCTATCTCCAGTTGTCTTGACATTCTTCCTGCCACTGGACTTGCTGCTGACTTTGCACAGCTCTGCCTCGCTTAAATCCAATTCACACGTAAGTCAAGGCATCACCCATGAGGTCATTAGTCCTCTTTGTGAACGAAGGGTGAACAACTAACTCCATGAGATCCGTGTTTTAGGAATATCTATTTTTAAGCTAAAGAAAGATTAGAGCCTTATTTTATATTATTTCCCTTCAGAAACACTATGACCAAGCCATACATTTTAATGTTCCTTACATATGTCACTCCATCTTCCATCTTCGAGCCTCTCCAATGGCTGTCTCCCCATCTGAGAGTAGTTCTGACATTCTTCTCAAGAGTCTATGGCGATTTTTTGTGTTTATGCTTTGTATGCCTTCCTTTCATTAAATGTTTGTTGAAATGAGTTATAGGCTTTTTAAACATATTAATAAAATCCTTCCAAGAGACTGCTTAGAGCACAGTCTGATGGGCACAAATCAATAGGTGGCTCCATCCACACAGTATTAGAAGTCCAGCTAGTATCAAGCTATTTTCCATGTTGGTGTGTACCTTCTTGACTATATCATTTGATACCACATAAGTGATCAGAAATGTCTATGGATCTATGGGTTGGATGAGTCTTGGCAGGTTTTCCATTACATATCAGATATACACTCCCCACCTGCTAATTAACCTAAGTCAGGTCTACACATGGCTGCTCCTATATCCCTCAAAATGCCATCACTATCATTCTAACCCATTTGTTCTTTGGAGCTGGAAATAACCTTAGACTCTAGTACAAACTCCTTCTTTGACAAATGAAGAAACTGAAGCCCAGAGAAAGGAAATTAATCATGTGACCTTACCTACGCAAGGTCACATAAATAATAGAAAATTTGGGACTAGAATAAAAGTCTCTCAATTCCTAATCCTATGCTCCATTATACCAAAAGGGTCTCAATCTGGTGAGCACATATCAAGCACCCAGCACCACCAGCATGTCTGCCACTATAATACTTATGCTGCAGCCCTTGGCAATGTTTTCTACTTGGTTCCATCCCAGTGGAAATATGCAAGGTGATTTTGAATAATGTGACCACTTCAGAGGATATATTATTTGCGCTAATCAGGACTTAGCAGTATTGTCTTATCTATAGTTTCAGTTATCCATATAATTCAAACATAATATTAGACATGCTCAAATCAGCCAAATTATTGGGGAAAAAAGAGCAAAGGTGTTAGACCAAATGTTTCCTATTAGCTATAGACATATTATTACTAAGTCTTCCCTCATCCTTGATCTTTTCAGGGGCATCTATCTTTGGCAGCCTATGCAAAAATGAAATTAGTGACTTTAATGAATTCTTAGGTAGGGACTAGATCTGTGATTTCATTGGTATTGGGAATCCATAGGTGAAGATCTACCAAGGTAGGTTGGAAACTTCCCTGCAACTTTTAGTCTTAGAGGGCTATCTAGAGCACTGAAATGTTGAGTGACTTGCTCAGAGTCACGCAGCCCACATGTGTCAGATGTAGAATTCAGTCCAGATCTGGCTCACTCTCCAGTCCATATTCCTCATAGTGAATTCATGGTACACCAAGAACTACTACAAAAAATAGCATTAGGTCAGTTTGGCAAAACAACAAAGAAGGCTTAACTGCTTCAAGAAAGAAACATGTAAGATGAAGAGGGACTTAACTGAGACAAGAAAAAGTTCATTTACAAGAAAAGTTTGATCACCACTCATTTGGTTCTCTTCTGTGGATAAATAGGAGATGCATATAAAGTATTACCTAACTGCTAAAATTAGGCACTAGATGTCAGTATATTTTTTTCCTCTGTTCTGGTCACAAGTGATGCTTTTCTATGTAGTTTGGCTGAAAAGGAAATAATCTCTTTTTAATCTCAATTTCCTGACCTGTGGACTGAGCTCCCTGACTTTTGCTGCCACTACCCAGTGGCGTGGTACCTTCTCTTATGGCTATGACTCAGGAGCAGCCTCCTTCTCCTCATCTGGGCCCCTAATTGTGCATCATAATAATATACTTTCCAGCCAGTGTATTTAAGTAGCGTTATGGTGTAGCAGAAAGAGTCCTGGATTTGGAATCAGAGGACTTGGGCTGTCTCAGTTATTTACTAGCTGACCTTGGAAAAATAGTTTAGGCTCTCTAAACCTCAATTTCCTCATCTATAAAATGAGAGGATTAAACTGGATTATCTCTAAGGTCCCTTTGATCTATTTTGCTTCTGACCATTTTGTTGCTTAATTTGCCCTTTCTTTTATCCTGCCAAGCCCTCTCTTATCCCCTTCTACACCTACTTCCCTGTTGGTTAAGATGAATTTCTGTTCCAAACTGTGTATTTTTCTATACTCAACAGTGTATATTTTTCCCTTTTGAACCAGTTCAGATGAGAAAGAGATTCAACCATTGCTTGCTTTCTCACTCCCAATTTCCCCTTCATTGTGTAAATTCTTCTTTGTGTGCCCCATTTATGTGAGATAATTTCCCCCATTCTTCATCCCCCTTCCCCTTTCTCCCAGTATATCCCTCTTTCATACTTTTCCATTCTTCTTATGAGCTTATCCTAATATAATAGACTCACTCCCATGCCTTCTAAGTATATTCCTTCTAAATGCCCTAGTGATGATAAATTTCTGAGGGGTTATATGTATCATTTTCCCAAAAAGGGATATAAGTTTTTTCTCCTTTATTCTCTCTACTAAATTTTAATCTTATGATTTCTCACCCATGCTTAATTTTTTGTGCTTCTTTTAAGTTTTCAAATAAATGTCAAATTTTCTATCCAGTTCTTATCTTTTCATTAAGAATGCTTGGAAGTCCTCTATTTAATTAAATGTCCACCTGCAGTCCCCCTCCCCCAATTGTATTCAGTTTTGCTGGTGGGTTATTCTTGGTTACGGTACTAGCTCCTTTGCTTTCCAGAATATCATATTCCAAGCCCTCTGCTCTCTTATAGTGTAAGCTGCTAAATCTTGTATAATTCTGACTGTGTCTTTATGGTCTTTGAATGTTTTCTTTCCAGATGCTTTCACTAATTTCCCCTTGACCTGGGAGTTCTGGATTTTGGCAAATATTGCTGAGAGTTTTCATTTTAGGATTTCTTTCAGGAGATGGCTGGTAGATTCTTTTAATTTCTACTTTGTCTTTCAGTTCTAAGCTTTCTTGGAAGCCTCATAATTTATTGAAATATAATTTCTAGACTCTTTTTTGTTGTTCGTGTTTATGGCTTTCAGGTAGTACAAGGAATCTTGAATTATCTGTCCTTTATTTATTTTCCAGGTCATTTGTTTTGCTCTGAAATATTTCTTATTTTCTTCATTTTTCAATCTTTTGACTGCTTTGTTGTTTCTTGATTTTTCATTGCATTACTAGCTTCTACTTGTCTGAGTTTAAGGATTTAATTATTTTTTTCAGCTTTGTACCTCTTTTACCATTTTGCTAATTCTAAATTTAAGGAGTTATTTTCTTCAGTATTTTTGTGCCTTTTTAAAGCAAATGTTAACTCTCTTTTCATAAGTTTCTTGCTTATCATTCATTTATTTTCCCAATTTTTCTTCTGCTTGATTTTTAAAATCTTTTTTTCTTTGTTTTTTTCCTCTAATTCTTTAGTTTTTGTCTAGGAATTCTTGTTGGACTCATAGCCAAAATGCACTTTTCTTTGAGGCTTTGCTTGTAGATATTTTTCAAGTGATTGTCTTCTTTTGAATTTGTATCTTGATCTTCTCTGTCAACATGGTAGCTTTTTATGATTTTTATGCTTTTTGTTGTCATTTGGTCATTTTTTCCACCCAACCTTTTGACTTTGGACTTTATTCTATGTTGGGCTCTGCTTACCTCTGGGTTGGGGGGTGTCTGGCCTGAATTTCTGCCTTTTATGTCCTTCTGTTTTCACAGCTCAGTATGGGGTCTTGTAAGTGTTCAGTACTTCCAATGTGATCTGGGAAGAAGTATGTTTACTGCCCTCCCAGTTTGAACTCTGGTCCTTATACAATTAGATCTCCTGCTCCTTTGGAACTGAGATCAATTCTCTCTATCCTGGAACTTGGTAATGGGCAACAGAGCTGTTGGATGGCACCTATTCCTGCTCCCAGTCTTAGTACAGGTACATCCTGGGATCTCTTTCTGCCCAGGTGTTCAGTTCCCTTACCATCCATGGATTCTGGGCTACTCCCGACTACTGCTACACCAGCTCAGTGCTGTTTCCATTACATAAGGCAGCTAGTCAGCCCCACTCAACATCCACAGATGTCTCTGTGTATCTTCCTAAGTTGCCTTGGTCCAGAGAAATAACTTACTGTGAATTTATCCTTGATCTTTCTGCTGAGAATTTGATTTGGCACATGTTTTGTGGTCATTGTGAAAAAGATTTTGGGGAAACTGTGACAAAGTTGTTACCTCTCACTCTGCCATCTTTACTTCTCACCTTCCAACTAAATCCTATGATCCTGTAAGTGAAATAAAAAGAATTTTAATCTAAGTATCTAATCCAAGGACTTGCAATTTACTTGAATTACATTACTTGAATAAAGAATTACAGGCACAGAGAAGAGATACAGAGCAACATTTTTGGAGAGAAGTTATGTTTAGAGATCTCTGGGCTTCCATAACTTCAGTATCTCAGTATTAAAAGTAACCAACCTCAGAGAACCATTTGATCTAATCCCTCCTTCAGGATCCATAGCCTCTCTACAACATGCCTGACAATTGATCATCCAATCATCGATTTAAAATTTCCAACAACCATGATTCCAAAAGAACAATGGTGAAATATATTATCCTGTTAACCAACTCCTGATAAAGATGTAATTGATTCAAGATGCAGAATGGGACATGCATTTTTGAACACTGACAACATGTAATTAATTTATTTTGTTTGACTGTGGATATTTGTTTGGTTTTTCTTTCTGTTTCCTTTTTCTTCCCAATGGGAAAGGAGGCAAGCGAAAGAAAAAATAAATGCTTGTTTACTGAAAAAAAGGTAAAATTACCAAAAAAGTTCATAAAAATCTTCCAGTTAAAGGAAACTCACTACCTCCTAAGAAAACACATTCCACTACTGTACAACTCTCATTGTTAGAAAGTTGTTTCTTTATATTAAATCTAAATCTGCTTTTCTACCAATTACACCCATTGTTCCTATTCCTGCTCCCTAGGGCTAAGCAGAACAAGTCTAATCTCTCTTCCAAAACAGGTCTTTGAGCATCAAATGATAACAACTAACTTTTATATCATACTTCAAGGTTTTCAAAGCACTTTAAATATCTCATTTGATCCTCACAACAACCCTCAGAGACTAGTGCTTTACTTATCCTCATTTTACAGATCAGGAAAATGAGACAGACAGAGGTTAATTGACTTGCCTAGGTTCACATAGTTGGGAAGTATCTGAGGCTAGACTTTTATTCAGACTTTCTTGAGTCATGAAGATTAAGTGTTTTCTCCACAGTGCCTCTTAAAGACAGTTATCATATGTCCCCTAGATCTACTCTTGTCTAAGCTAAATATCCTCAGTTTCTTCAAACAGTACTTATAAAATGGGCTAAAGACCCCTCAACATCTTTATCACCCTTCTCTGGAATACATTGCAGTCTTTCAGTGTCCTTCTTAAAACATGTCACTAAGAAATCAATTCTCTACTCTAGATGTGCTGCAACCAGGAAGAAGTAAAGAATAATTATCACCTTCCCTCTCAATGCATCCTCAGATCGCATCAGATTTTTGGCCCTCACAGCTACTGGATAATCCTTCTCTTCTACCCTTTTCAACTCTATTAAGTTGAGAGGTCAGAAGCAGCATTATGTGGTGAATAGAGAACTGGCCTCCATTAGGAAGACCTGTTTAGCAAGACAAGAATTCAGGTTGTATCTCTGACACATACTGCTTGTCTGGGTAAGTCACAATCTCTGAGTACTCCAATTAACTTTCTCAAGATTATAAATTGAAAAGTTGGTTTCAATCTATGTTGGTAGAAGGAATTTTGTCACTAGGATTTCCTCTTACCAATAAAATCACAGGTTCAGTTACTCTCTCCCTCCCCATCTAAAAAATACATATTCCTCAGCAGCATATTATGGAAGGTTCCTGCCTTCCTTTATTACCTCATTTTGTATCACTAACTTTAACATACTCTGTTCCAATGAAAGTGGTTCACTAGCTATTATCGCATCTCTCTTTTTCTCACTTAAACCTCCTATTAAAGTTGTTTTACGCCCAAGGAATCCACTTCCTCATTACCTACTCTATCCCCAACCCTTTGCAATCCAGCATATGAACCCTAAACTCTATGGAAAATGCTGTATGGTTCCCTTTAACCACCCAATCACCATATTATTGACCTTTTTTCACTCAATCTCCTTGATCAAGCCTCAGCTGTTTGTGGACCATTCCATCTTCCTGGCTCAGCATTAGAGACACCACACTTTCCTCTTTCTCTCCCTACCTCCATCCCCTTCACTGGTTCTTCATCTTTTCTATTTCTTAGTGTTTATCATGGCTTTGTCCTTGATTCTCTTTTCTTAACTTCTTATTTTCTACCTTGCAAATCTTACTCACTCCTGCAGAGGGAATATAGGAGTGGTACAAAAATGAACAAAAATGGTACAAATAATACAATATGTAATTACCTTGTTAAATTTATTTATAATGATGTATCTACAGAGATATATACCACTACACATGGCAGATAAAAATTTCTTGTGTAGTCCCTTTATCCTGTTCTTCATGTTTTTAGTGCCTATGCAATAGGGACCCACTTCATGGCACTCCAGGAATCAGGAACAGCCTTTCATTCCTTCCCTTAACATCTCCACTGCTCTTTCTGTCGTTCAGCCTTCATTTTTGAAGAAGCCCAATGACATCATAGGGTGATGTCTTGCCTTATGTGTGAATTGGATTTAAGTGAGGCAGAGTTGCACAGTCATCAGTTTCTCTCTTCCAGAATCATCAAAGTCCAATGCCAAGACAAAAGTCAAGATGACTGGCAACAATGGCCTGGGATGCAGTGAACGACCTTGGTGTCTTTGATATCTGACTAAGTTCTAAGCACTCCTCAGTGCTTGCTTTAGCTTCCTTCATGGCCATTGGAACAAATTGTTCTCATCTGCTCATTCCACCAGAAGAAGTCTTCACATGCTTGGGATAGACATCCCCCCAACTTACTGACAGATTTGAGGCCCTTCAATTACCTTCAACCTGGTTTAGTCTGTCTGCTGAGATGGTTTTACCAGGGTGTACAGCTTCTTGAAGCCACAAGTGAGAGTTGGGTGACAGGTAGACACCAAAGTTGGATGAGCAGTCGTAAAAAGGGCTCAGCAAGCCCTCATAATAGAGATGTTAGTTCTCCCTGAACTCCCTATAAGCCCCATTGTTCCTTCCAATAAACAGTGATTTGATTGTCAATATCACCAAATCCATGGGTTGCATGAAATGTTTTGGGCTGGAGCACATTGAAATCAAATACAAAGTCTGAATTTGGAGAGATTGAGTGAATGAGGCAGATAGTAAAAGACAAAAAAACCCAGCTTTTTAAAAAAAAAACTAAATACACACACTCACCAAGGATATTCATTGACAAGTGTAGCTTTCCAGGTCCTTGATAATGGAAATGCACTAGATTGGTAATAGCAACAATCTATACCAAAGTAGAGTGGTGGAATGGACAGAGATCAGGACTTGGGATAAAGAAGATCTAGATGCAAATCCTACTTTGTCACTCCAAGCAAATTAATCTCTCTGGACCTTACTTTCCTCTTTACTAAAATGGACATCATAATAGCACTCACCTCCCAGGGTTATTGTAAGAATTAAATGAGATGATAACTGCAAAATGATTAGTGTAGTACCCCCCAAATAGACTATTTCTTCCCCTTCTCAATAAAATGAAGACGTTGGTTTGATGAACTC
Organism: Trichosurus vulpecula; assembly: GCF_011100635.1. Classification (NCBI taxonomy): domain Eukaryota; kingdom Metazoa; phylum Chordata; class Mammalia; order Diprotodontia; family Phalangeridae; genus Trichosurus; species Trichosurus vulpecula. The sequence continues at coordinate 322,220,730 of NC_050574.1, read as the reverse complement.
TAAATTCCCTTCTGGCTCTAATTTAATGTTTCTATGGATTTTCAAGTCTTTATATGGATAACTCTCTAGTCTATATTTCCAACCCTGATTTCTCTTCCAAGCTCCAGATGTTCATTTCTAATTGGCTCTGAATGCCACACCATGACCTCAAACTCAATATGTCTAAAGCTGAACCAATAATCTTGTTCCCCAAAACCTCTTCCTTATGCCTTAATTGCTAATAGTAATGGTAATACATTCCTTCTAGTTATCCAGAATCAATGTCATTTTCTAATCTACTCTCCCATCTAATCACTTTTGTGACCTGGTTCTTTGTGGTTCATCACTACCCACTAGAGGTGCTAAGATAGATAGGGTATTAAGGATCTGATCAGGAAGTCTACCTGAGACGGCAGGAAGATACAGATGAGAAGCTCCAAGACAGAAGAAAAGTAAGTCCAAATCTAATCCATGGTATCATACTACATATCAGACAAAATAGTACCAGGAAAGGAAAGTCGGGTAGGAAGTACCTGATGGCAAGTGGCAAGTAAAAAAAAGAGTTGAGTGGAGAATATCAATCAGTTAGCCACATGGGATCCATGGATTATGATGAATTTAATAGGGTAGGGATGGATTCAATTGAGTCTGCTTGCAAGGACTTCTGGGAGCTGACAAAGCATCCTTACTCATATAGGGCTGATTACCATTAGCAGTCACTGATAGTCACCAAATGTTGTGGATTTTCATTTGGGAATCGGTCTCAAACCTATTTCTTCCTTTCTAGTCTACAAGCTCCACTTTGGTCAGGTCTTACTGCCTCTTACTTGGGCTATTCAAATGGCCTCCTAATAGCTCTCTGACTATGGGTTGTCATCCTTCCAATTCCTCCTTCAAAAGTATTCCAAATGAAATACTTTGTTTCCCTTTGACACAGATAGGACAATAGCAGTGAGATGTGGCTCTACTCTGTTTGGATAAACCACAAGGTGGCAATCTAGGCCTGAACTGCTTCAGTTCACTGGGCATCTGTAAATGAACCACCATCCAGGTAGGTTGGTCTATTTCAGTCAAACCAGTAGATGGAACTAAACCTTGAACTCATACCACCTTAATCTGGAATGTGTGAAACACCAGTTTTGGTCAGCTTCACTCATTTCCAGTACCATTTATTTAATTGCTCAAGTGATAGCTCATAGATCTCTCATGGCTCAGCACCTATTCCATTGAGTTTGAGTCTAATTTAATTCCTAACTTCATGGGACCTTGTAAAGATTATTCTCATACATATAAAGTAGAGTGAGTAAAGCAGAATATAAATTAACAAAGTACAGAGCTAGACATCTGGAGCAATGAGTTTGTTCTTTTTTTTAATCACTCAATCAATAAACATTTTTTAAATACCTGCTATGTGGCAGGCACTGAACTAAGCACTGGGGATAAATTAAAAAAAATATAATCCCTGCCCTCAAGGAGCTTACAATCTAATGCGGGAGATAACATGCAAACAAATATATACAAAGCAAGCTATATACAGGGTAAACAGGAGATAACAAAGGGAAGGCACTAGAATTAAGAGGCATTGGGGAAGGCTTCCTGTAGAAGGTGAGATTTTAGTTAGGACTTCAAGGAAGCCAGGGGAGTAGTAGTTGGAGCAGAAGAAGAAGAATGTTCCAGGCATGGAGAACAGCCAGAGAGAAAGGCCAGAGGTGAGAGATAGAGTGTCTCATTTATGAAACCAGGAGTCCAGGGTTCAAAAAGTATGTATGAGGAAGCAAAGTGTAAGAAGACTGGAAAGATAGGAGGGGGCTAGCTTATAAGGGTTTTGAATACCAAACAGCATTTTGTATATTACCCTGGTGATTATAGGAAGTCACTGGAGTTTATTGAGTGGGGGGTGGGGTAGGGAGGGGAAGGAGGGTATGACATGCTCAGACCTGCATTTTAGGAAAATCACTTTGGTAGCTGAATGGAGAATGGATTGGATTGGGATAAG